>NC_135236.1:410404794-410730905 GCF_051348905.1 Ranitomeya variabilis | reverse complement strand
AAAGCCAACACTAACCCTAAGTGCCAAGAATGGAAAAAATTTAAAAAATTTTATTTTATTATTTTTATCTAACTAATGGGGTGAGAAAGGGGGGTTGATTTACAATTTTTTTTTATTTTGATCACACTAGGGTCTATCACATAGGGTCTATCACAGTGATCAAAATGAACCAATAGGAAAAATCTCCTATTGTTGATGGGCACCGGCCGGCAGATCTCGGTGGGAACACTACGCATGCGCCTGCCATTTTCCTCCAGGAAGATGACGTGGAGGGCTGGGGGATGGAGCAGGAGGGTCCGGGAATGGCGGAGGTACCAGGGGGGCTCGGGGGAACCCATTTCTCTCTCCTCTGATATGCTAGATCATATAGGAGAGATAAATAAATGGAAAATCGGCCTTTTTTCTTTTGTGACTGGGGACGGTGAAAACCAGCCCGAAGAACCCCCAGAGAACATAATTCAGTTGGTATGGAGACTTTCTTTTGTATGGAGACATTCTTCCTTCCTGTCTGCGATGAGGGCTTAGGGGTTTGATGCAGCCTGGGAGTGAGGGGAGGCTGTAGAACTGAAAGAGAGCGCTTCCGCTGCACGTCCTCTCAGCACAGTATCCCAGGCACACACCCCTTTTAATAGAATTTTCATTGGGTTCCCACAACAGATTCTGCCTGATTTTTATGTATACATACCCTTAGCACTACATCACATATCTGATTTAAAAAAAACAGGGTTCTGTCAGGATGGTCAAAACTGGCCTTGTCATGAGTTAAAAAGTTTGACCTCTAGAGTATTGGTATACCTTAAGTAATCTAGTGACGCGGACGAGGGTATGTATAACACATACATACCCTTCAGTCCTGGGTCTGAAACTGGTGAATTCCTGTAGCACACAGTGTGGCATCTGGACTCTGGGTTTTGACTGGCACAGGTCTGGAATTCCAGTCTTGACCGGCACAGACTGGACTCCATCTCACTTGTTCCAATTTGTGACTGGACAGCAGCCCGCTGGCACATGGTTCTCAATCAGGCCGGCTGCAGTGCCTGGTGTAGTCAGGACTCTGGGTCTTGACTGGTGCAGATCGGATCTTCGGGTCTTGACCAGTGCAGCCTGGACTCTGGGTCTCACTTGGTGCCACTGGGGTCCAATTTGTAACCAGACAGCAGTCTGCTGGCACACGCTTCTCAATCAGTTCCCAGTCCTCGGCTGCAGTGTCTCCTGAGTACGTCTGGACCGCAGACTCTTTATATTGAGGACCTCTATCATCAGTGGCACCTGACTAAGTGTTACATCCAATCTTGTCCCCCCTGCAACTCTTCCTCTTCCAGTTAGTTCCCCATGGCCCCGTCTGAACGTCACCACCTCTTACATTTCTCCTACCGTTTAGCTCGCCAGTCTTCAGGCAAGTGGGATATCTAAGGGCCTGGATTTTTCCCAAGGATATCACAATTTCAGCCAACAGTCCGGCGCAATCCAGGGTTTTCTGCTGCATCTATTCCCAAACAAATTCATCTTGCGCTTATCAGTTGGGGTGAATGTCAGTGTTGGCACATTTGGTCCTTTGGGGCTCCTCCTGCGAAGGTGTTTATGGAGCATTTGGATTTCCAGCCACCTGGGACTGTAGGTAGTCTCCTGGTTCACCCCCTCCCCCCTTCAAGAGCGGTATTGGCAACTCCTGTGGTTCCAAAGGCACATAATTCCTCATCTCTGAGGGTTTTCCCTTGAGTGGTATCAGACGGTTCCTCCGGGGACCCCATTTTGGTAGACCCCTACATTTCCAGGGAAAAAGGCCGGAGCATATTTTGATGTAACACCTTAGGTACAGTTGAAACCGGAAGTTTTCATACACTATATAAAAAGACAAATATGCATGTTTTTCTCAATATCTGACATGAAATCAGAATAAACCTTTCCAATTTTAGGTCAATTAGTATTACCATAATTATTAATATTTGCCAAATGCCAGGATGTTGAGAGAGTGAGAGAGAGAGAGAGAATGTTTTAAAGCATTTTTATTACTTTCTGCAATGTGAAAAGTTTACATACACTGAGATTACTATTCCTTTAAACAATTTTGGACTGCCCATATGATGATGTCATGTGTTTGGAAGCTTCTGATAGTTTTTTTGACAATATCTGAGTTAATTAGAGACACACCTGTGGATGTATTTTAATGCACGCCTGAAACACACTGCTTCTTCGTGTAACATCATGGGAAAGTCTCAAGAAATCAACCAAGCTATCAGGATGAGAATTTTGGACTTACACAAGTATGGCTCACTAGATGGTGGCCCGATTCTAACGCATCGGGTATTCTAGAATATGCATGTCCACGTAGTATATTGCACAGCCCACGTAGTATAATGCCCAGCCACGTAGTATATTGCCCAGCGACGTAGTATATTGCCTAGCGACGCAGTATATTGCCCAGCTACGTAGTATATTGCCCAGCCACGTAGTATGTAGTATATTGGTCAGCCACGTAGTATATTGCCCAGCCACGTAGTATATTGCCCAGCGACGTAGTATATTGCCTAGCGACGCAGTATATTGCCCAGCTACGTAGTATATTGCCCAGCCACGTAGTATGTAGTATATTGGTCAGCCACGTAGTATATTGCCCAGCCACGTAGTATATTGCCCAGTAACGTAGTATATTGCCCAGTGACGTAAAATAAAAAATAAACATATACTCACCTTCCAAAGTGCCGTTGAAGTCCTGGTGCCTGTGTACGGTGCACGCAGCAGCTTCCGGTCCCAGGGTTGGTATGAGCGCAGGACCTGTGATGATGTCGCGGTCACATGACTGTGACGTCATGGCAGGTCCTTCTCACGCAGGCGCGCAGTACCTGTGATGACGTCGCGGTCACATGACCGTGACGTCATGGCAGGTCCTTCTCGCATAGCATCCTTGGCACCGGAACCTGCCGCTTGCACTGCCGAGGACACCGCGCCATGTCGGAGGGTGAGAATAACCTTTTTTTTTAATTATTATTATTTGTAACAGATCTTTTTACTATTGATGTTGCATAGGCCGCATCAATAGTAAAAAGTTGGTCATACAGGGTTAATAGCTGCGTTAATGGAGTGCGTTGCACCGCGGTCCATTAACGCTGGTATTAACCCTGTGTGAGCGCTGACTGGAGGGGAGTATGGAGCGGGCACTGACTGCGGGGAGGAAGAAGCGGCCATGTTGCCGCCGGACTGTGCCCATCGCTGATTGGTCGTGGCAATGGTCGTGGGCTTTTTGCCGCGACCAATCAGCGACTTGGATTTCCATGACAGACAGAGGCCGCGACCAATGAATATCCGTGACAGACAGACAGACAGAAAGACAGATACCTGAATGACAGATACCTGAATGTGACTTGTTCATCTATAGAAACAATTATATGCAAGTACAAACAAGATGGGAATGTCAGGAAGGAGACGGGTTCAATGTCCCAGAGATGAACGTGCTTTGGTCCAACATGTGCATATCAACCCAAGGACATAAGCAAAAGATATTGTGAAGTTGACGACGGAAGCTGGTACGATTGTGTCAATATCCAGAGTGAAATGAGTACTGCATAAGCATGGGCTGAAAGGCCACTCTGACAGGAAGAAGCCATTACTCCAAAAGAAACAGAAAAATGCCAGATTAATGTTTGCAAATGCACACAGGAGCAAAGACCTTGATTTTTGAAGACTTGTTCTGTGGTCTGGTGAAAGTAAAATTGAACCTTTTGGGCGTAATGACTATTGTTACGTTTGTAGGTAAAAGGGAGAAGCCTGGAAGCCTAAGAACATCATCACAACAGTGAAACACAGGGGTGGCAGCATCATGTTGTGGGATTGTTTTGCTGCACGAGGGACTGGTGCATTTCACAAAATAGATGCCATCATGAGAAAAGAAGATTATGTGGCAATACTGAAGCAACATCTCAAGACATTAGCAAGGAAGTTAAAGCTTGAATGGAAATGGGTCTTCCAAATGGACAATGACCGGAAGCATAAGGCCAAAGTGGCTTAAGGATAACAAAGTCAATGTTTTGGAGTGGCCATCACAAAGCCCTGATCTCAATTCAATTGAAAATTTATGGGCACACCTGAAATGGCAGGTGGAAGGCGACCTACAAACCTGGATCAGTTACACCAGTTTTGCCAGGAGGAATGGGCCCGAATTCTGACCAACTATTGTGAGAAGCTTGTGGAAGGATATCCCAGACGTTTGACCCAAGTTAAGGGCAATGACACCAAATTCTCATGAAATGTATGTAAACTATGAAAAGTAATAAAAATGCCTTAAAACATTCTCTCTCTCTCTCTCTCTCTCTCTCATTTTTCAAATATTCCATGATATTCCTGAAAGGGAATTTAGCTTCTGAGCCCATCAGGGACAAAGATGATAATGTGTACAAACTGTAAAGCGCTGCAGAATATGTTAGCTCTATATAAAAATAAAGATTATTATTATTATTATTATTATTATTATTATTAAATATTAATAGTTATCGTAATCCCAATTGACCTAAAACAGGAAAGGTTTATTCTGATTTCAGGGCAGATATTGAGAAAAACATGCATATGTGTCTTTTTATATAGTGTATGTAAACTTCTGGTTTCAACTGTAGTGCTTCTTCGTCGTTTTCAGGCCAGACCTCATAGACTGGGTTATCTGGTGAATCTTCCTCCCTACTTGGCAAGGCACTGCTTCCCAGAGGTGATCCAGCATATTCTTGGGCCGTTTGGCTTGCACTAGTGCGTTGTCTCCCGGCTGAACCTGTCAATGTCTGGAGTCTGTGCACTCGGACCCTGGTACTTAGGCTACTCCCTGGCTAGGGATCTTCCAGATTGACCTCCAACTAGGTAATCTCCCGTCCACTACACACAAACAGTAGCATATATGGCATGTAGCCGGTAGTCGCGTGCACTCGATTATTTCAGACCCACATCAACTCAGGGATGAATTCAGGCCACTTCATCTCCTTGTCTTTTACTAAGGTTTGTAACATTTGTAACAAGGTCCGATTGAAACAGGCTCCATTCTCCTGTGAGTTATATAGTGTAGTCCGAGACTTATCGATTCCATAAAGATGGAGTTGCCTTACATTACTCTTCCTTGGAAGCAGGCTCCTTGGTCTAAATAAATCCTTTCCGGTCACCTATATATGCAGATGAAGTTCCCCACAGAGGGCTCTGTCGGGGTCACCACCGTGAAGTGGTCGGTCATCACTAGGCAACATTCATATCCATTGTGAGACGTCCCGATCATCAGGTAGACGATCATCAGCACCTCCAAGGGTGCGAAGATTTGGATGGCTTGAATAAGGGCCATCTGCTCTGGGAGGTTGTTCAGCTTGCACCAGGCGACATCTTCGGCAGGCCTCTTCAACCACGTGTCTCAGTTTAGGTGAATATAACAGCTGCTGCAACCATTAAAAGGTTTTCTCAGCACCAAAGTGGGCACCTCTCTTGTAGGTTTCTTAGGCTAACTGCACCACCAACCCCTCTGTAGCCATCACCTGCCAGGTGGTGTCAAATTCTTGAGGGATCTGAATCCTTCAATACAATAAGTTATCTCTCATGAAGAGTCTTTACAACTGACTCAAGATCTGCAGTTTGCTTACCAACAAAGTGGTCCTCACCTCCTCGTCAGGTCTCTGTGCCAGGGCAGCTCATTTTCTCACCTTCACTAATCAGGGTCAGACTGCTGCAGGCATGCCCACTCGCCTCTAGGGCAGCTCAGAATCTGAGTGGATCTGGACTCTCCTCTAGTCTCTTGGGTGGCTATTACAGTCATTTCAAACTGCTTGAAGTCTGGAATCTCATCACCTTCAAGCTCTACATCCACATTTCTCTTCTGACCTGCTTGAATGACTCTGGACCAAGCGTCCACATGTATGTTCTGGGATTTGGGCAGATAGGAGATCTTATACCGATATTTGGACATTCTCCAGGTGGACCAAGGAATTGTGTATCTCCGACTCTGACAAGTATTCTACAAACTTTTCAGTCATAGCCCACACCAGCTCCAACAGCTTAAACAAACTATAGTTATCGAGATTCTTTTCAGATACTCTCAGCGACCAGAAGGCATAAGCAATCACTCTTGCACTTTGGCCAGCACCACCCATAGTCCATACAGGCTTCTATCAGGATACAGCACAAAGGGCTGAGAGAAATCAGTGTAGGCTAAAATGAGAGCATCTGTCGACGTCTGAAAAGCTTCCTCTTGCCTAGAACCCCACTTGATTGGCTGTCACTTAGTTCCCCCTGCAGCTCCTCTTATCAACTTGTTGAGCGAAACTGTCATTTTAGCAAAGTGCTTGAAAAAAAATCTGTTCCCAGGAACGCTCTCAGCCCTCTCAAGTTGGTAGGAGCGGGCCACTTTTGCACCGCGGCCACTTTCTCTGTGGTGTGATAAACTCCGGCGCTGGAAACAGTGTGCCCTAGATATTCAATCTCCCTTTTAAACAAGTGACACATCCAGGGTTTAAAGGGAACCTGTCACCCCAAAAATCGTATCTGAGCTAAGCCCACCAGCATCAGGGGCTTATCTACAGCATTCAGCCAGTGGGCTTAGCTCAGATATGATTTTTGGGGTGACAGGTTCCCTTTAACTTTCAGCCCATTCGAAGATGGTCTTCGAATGCGGGCTAGTAAATTACCGTATTTTTCATACCATAAGACACACTTTTTTCCCTCCAAATTTTGGAGGAAAGTGTGGGGTGCATCTTATGGTCCAAATGTAACATGTGGGAAGTGGGCAGCGGCGGAGTAGGATTGCACTGGGATCGCACTCACAGGAGGCAAGAAAATGTCACTGCTCCAGGAACTCGGCGCTTGGGAAACCATGTGGTCGTTATGCTTAAAGTGAAGGAATATTCATTAGCCGCTTCCCCACCCACCTGTCAGCACCGAGCAGTGGGAGGGGAGCAACAAATGAATATTCCTTCACTTAAAGAGCAGACCCATATGCTTTCACCAGCGCTGGATTCCTGCAGCGGCTGAGGAGATCATGTGTCCGGTGAAGGAGGGGGCAGGAGCAGGGTACCAGAGGAGAGATCGCTGCTCTGCTGAGTGCTCCGGTATAGGACCTGTGGTGAAGTCATGAGAAGGGCAGGCTGGAGTATCACATGACAGTACAGAGCCTTCCCTCTTCATGATGTCATCACAGGTCCTTCAGACTCAGCACTAGAATCTGAAAACTTTCTCTTCAGACCTGTGAAGAGGCAATAAAAGGGAGGGCTCTGTGCGGTCATGTGATGCTCCAGCCCTTCTTTACCTCACCACAGCATGGCTGTCTGTCTGCGGGACCTGCACAGCCTGTACAACTAAGAATTAATTAAAAGGTTAGTCATTAGAACACATAAAAAAGCGCTCTGCCACTCCTGTGGTGAACTATAACTCCCAGCATGCCATAGGATCTGCAGGATATGCTGGAAGTTATAGTTCTCCCATTGGATCTTAAAGGGAACCTGTCACCCCGCTTTTTCAAGATGAGATAAAAGTAGCGTTAAATAGGGGCAGAGCTGTGCTTTACATTAGTGTATTTTTTGTGCCTTTATTCCCCACCTATGCTGCCGAAATACCTTTGTAAAGTCGCCGTTTTGGGCTGTCACTCACGCTGGTCTGGTCATATGGGCGTGGAGACATCGCTGTTTCTCCCCCAGATCTTGCTCATCTTTCCGTTGGTGGCGTAGTGGTGGGGAATAAAGGCAGAAAAAATACACTAATGTAAAGCACAGCTCTGCCCCTATTTAATGCTATTTTTATCTCATCTTGAAAAAACGGGGTGACAGGTTCCCTTTAACGCAGCACTCCAGTGTTATTTTTCAGTGCTGGAGTGGTGCTTTAAATATAAGCCCTGTGCCCCCATTCTTATACTCACCCTCCAGCTTCATATAGTACTTTACAGACACCACACTGGTCCCGCAGCACCATCTTCTACCCGTAGCTTCCAACATAATAACATACTATTATATATAATAACACCACATATAATAGTATGTTATTTATGTTAAAATATTTTACCACATTTTTTGCTTCAAATATTTTTTTCACTTATTTTCCTCTAAAACATGGGTGCGTCTTATAGTCCGGTGCGTCTTATAGTCCAAAAAATACGGTATTATTATTTTTATTTATTATACTAGGTCAGATGTATGGAGGAGACAGGTTGTGGCTTTTTATGCCATAGTTCTGTTATGGTTTTGATCTGGATCTCTGGGCAACGGGGAACCTGTGAAGGGTTGATAGAGAGCAGACACTGGGGAATAGCAGGGGTACAGGTGGATTAGTCAGGCAGCAGAGTTTAGGATAGATTGGAGGGGTGCAAGAGTGATAGAAGGCAGGCCACAGAGCAGAAGGTTGCAGTAGTCGAGGCGGGAGATGATGACGGCATGCACTAGTGTTTTTGCAGATTCTTGATCAAGGAATGTATGGTGTTATGACCCCAATGGCGAGGGTCTCAGAGGAACGTGGAAGTCTGCAGAATACAAAAATCCAGCTCATAGGGCAGTGGTAACTGGGTTGACCATATATCTACTCCTAACGCCAACACTAGAAGTAGCCGGGGATCATTCCTACGTTGATTCTAGATGACACGCGCCAGCCGGAGAATCTAGCTACCCCTAGTAGAGGAAAACAAAGACCTTTCTTGCCTCCAGAGAAGGGGACCCCAAAGCTGGATAGAAGCCCCCCACAAATAATGACGGTTAGGTAAGAGGAAATGACAAACACAGAAATGAACCAGGTTTAGCACAGAGAGGCCCGCTTACTGATAGCAGAATAAAGAAAGGTAACTTATATGGTCAACAAAAACCCTATCAAAATCCACACTGGAAATTCAAGAACCCCCGAACCGTCTAACGGTCCGGGGGGAGAACACCAGCCCCCTAGAGCTTCCAGCAAAGGTCAGGATATAGATTTGGAACAAGCTGGACAAAAATACAAAAACAAAACAAATAGCAAAAAGCAAAAGGCAGACTTAGCTGATATAACTGGAACCAGGATCAGTAGACAAGAGCACAGCAGACTAGCTCTGATAACTACGTTGCCAGGCATTGAACTGAAGGTCCAGGGAGCTTATATAGCAACACCCCTAACTAACGACCCAGGTGCGGATAAAAGGAATGACAGAAAAACCAGAGTCAAAAAACTAGTAACCACTAGAGGGAGCAAAAAGCAAATTCACAACAGTACCCCCCCCTTAGTGAGGGGTCACCGAACCCTCACCACGACCACCAGGGCGATCAGGATGAGCGGCATGAAAGGCACGAACTAAATCGGCCGCATGAACATCAGAGGCGACCACCCAGGAATTATCCTCCTGACCATAGCCCTTCCACTTGACCAGGTACTGAAGCCTCCGCCTGGAGAGGCGAGAATCCAAGATCTTCTCCACCACGTACTCCAACTCGCCCTCAACCAACACCGGAGCAGGAGGCTCAGCAGAAGGAACTACAGGCACAATGTACCGCCGCAACAAGGACCTATGAAATACATTGTGAATAGCAAACGACACAGGAAGATCCAGACGAAAAGATACAGGATTAAGGATTTCCAATATCTTGTAAGGCCCAATAAAACGAGGTTTAAATTTGGGAGAGGAGACCTTCATAGGAACAAAGCGGGAAGAAAGCCATACCAAATCCCCAACGCGTAGTCGGGGACCCACACCGCGGCGGCGGTTGGCAAAGCGCTGAGCCTTCTCCTGTGACAACTTCAAGTTGTCCACCACATGATTCCAGATCTGCTGCAACCTATCCACCACAGAATCCACCCCAGGACAGTCAGAAGGCTCCACATGACCCGAAGAAAAGCGAGGATGGAAACCAGAGTTGCAGAAAAAAGGCGAAACCAAGGTGGCGGAACTAGCCCGATTATTAAGGGCAAACTCAGCCAACGGCAAGAATGTCACCCAATCGTCCTGATCAGCAGAGACAAAACACCTCAAATAAGCCTCCAAAGTCTGATTGGTTCGCTCCGTCTGTCCATTAGTCTGAGGATGGAAAGCAGACGAAAACGACAAATCAATGCCCATCCTACTACAAAAGGATCGCCAGAACCTGGAAACGAACTGGGATCCTCTGTCTGACACAATATTCTCAGGGATGCCGTGCAAACGAACCACGTTCTGGAAAAACACAGGAACCAGATCGGAAGAGGAAGGCAGCTTAGGCAAAGGAACCAAATGGACCATCTTGGAGAAGCGATCACATATCACCCAGATAACGGACATGCCCTGAGATAGCGGAAGATCAGAAATGAAATCCATGGAGATATGTGTCCAAGGTCTCTTCGGGACAGGCAAGGGCAAGAGCAAACCGCTGGCACGAGAACAGCAAGGCTTAGCTCGAGCACAAGTCCCACAGGACTGCACAAATGACCGCACATCCCTTGACAAGGAAGGCCACCAAAAGGACCTGGCCACCAGATCTCTGGTGCCAAAAATTCCCGGGTGACCTGCCAACACCGAGGAATGAACCTCGGAAATGACTCTGCTGGTCCACTTATCCGGGACAAACAGTCTGTCAGGTGGACAAGACTCAGGCCTATCAGCCTGAAATCTCTGCAACACACGTCGCAGATCCGGAGAAATAGCTGACAAGATAACTCCATCTTTAAGAATACCAACAGGATCAGCGACTCCAGGAGCATCAGGCACAAAGCTCCTAGAAAGAGCATCGGCCTTCACATTCTTTGAACCTGGTAAATACGAGACAACAAAATCAAAGCGGGAGAAAAACAATGACCAGCGGGCCTGTCTCGGATTAAGGCGTTTAGCAGACTCGAGATACATCAGATTTTTGTGATCAGTCAAGACCACCACACGATGCTTAGCACCCTCGAGCCAATGACGCCACTCCTCAAATGCCCATTTCATGGCCAACAACTCCCGATTGCCCACATCATAATTTCGCTCGGCAGGCGAAAACTTCCTAGAGAAAAAGGCACAAGGTTTCATAACAGAGCAACCAGGGCCTCTCTGCGACAAAACGGCCCCTGCCCCAATCTCCGAAGCATCCACCTCAACCTGAAAGGGAAGTGAGACGTCAGGCTGGCACAAAACCGGCGCCGAAGTAAACCGGCGTTTCAACTCCTGGAAAGCCTCCACGGCAGCAGGAGCCCAGTTAGCTACATCGGAGCCCTTCTTGGTCATATCCGTCAAAGGTTTCACAATGCTAGAAAAATTAGCGATAAAACGACGGTAGAAGTTAGCGAAGCCCAAGAACTTCTGAAGACTCTTAACTGACGAGGGCTGAGTCCAATCAAGAATAGCTCGGACCTTGACTGGGTCCATCTCCACAGCAGAAGGGGAAAAAATGAACCCCAAAAAGGGAACCTTCTGTACACCAAAGAGACACTTTGAGCCCTTGACAAACAAAGAATTTTCACGCAAAATTTTAAAGACCAACCTGACCTGCTCCACATGCGAATCCCAATTATCAGAAAAAACCAAAATATCATCCAGATAAACAATCAAAAATTTATCCAGATACTTCCGGAAAATGTCATGCATAAAGGACTGAAAAACTGAAGGCGCATTGGAGTGCCCAAAAGGCATCACCAAGTACTCAAAATGACCTTCGGGCGTATTGAATGCGGTTTTCCATTCATCACCTTGCTTAATGCGCACAAGGTTGTACGCACCACGAAGGTCTATCTTGGTGAACCACTTGGCACCCTTAATCCGGGCAAACAAGTCAGACAACAGCGGTAAAGGATACTGAAATTTGACAGTGATCTTATTTAAAAGCCGATAATCAATACAAGGTCTCAAAGATCCGTCCTTTTTTGCCACAAAAAAGAATCCCGCACCAAGAGGGGAAGAAGACGGACGAATATGTCCTTTCTCCAGAGACTCCTTGATATATGAACGCATAGCGGTATGTTCAGGTACCGACAGATTAAACAGTCTTCCCTTAGGAAATTTACTGCCTGGGATCAAATCTATAGCACAGTCACAGTCCCTATGAGGAGGCAGTGCACTGGACTCAGACTCACTGAAGACATCCTGATAATCAGACAAATACTCCGGAACTTCCGAAGGCGTAGAAGAAGCAATAGACAGGCAGGGAATCCCCATGAATACCACGACAGCCCCAACTTGAGACTGACATAGCCTTCCAGTCCAGGACTGAATTATGGGTCTGTAACCATGGCAGCCCTAAAACAACCAAATCATGCATTTTATGTAAAACCAGGAAACGTATCACCTCGCGGTGTTCAGGAGTCATGCACATGGTAACCTGTGTCCAATACTGCGGTTTATTTGCTGCCAATGGTGTAGCATCAATACCCCTAAGAGGAATAGGATTTTCTAATGGTTCAAGAGTAAAACCACAGCGCTTAGCAAATGAGAGATCCATGAGACTCAGGGCAGCACCTGAATCTACAAACGCCATGACAGGATAAGATGACAGTGAGCAAATCAAAGTTACAGACAGAATAAATTTAGGTTGCAAATTACCAACGGTGACAGGACTAACAACCTTAGCTATACGTTTAGAGCATGCTGAGATAACATGTGTAGAATCACCACAGTAGTAGCACAAGCCATTCCGGCGTCTATGAATTTTCCGCTCATTTCTAGTCAGGATTCTATCACATTGCATTAAATCAGGTGTCTGTTCAGACAACACCATGAGGGAATTTGCGGTTTTTCTATCACATTGCACCGAATTAGGTGTCTGTTCAGACAACACCATGAGGGAATTTGCGGTTTTGCGCTCCCGCAACCGCCGGTCAATTTGAATAGCCAGTGCCATAGTATCATTCAGACCTGTGGGAATGGGAAAACCCACCATAACATTCTTAATGGCTTCAGAAAGGCCATTTCTAAAATTAGCGGCCAGTGCACACTCGTTCCAATGTGTCAGCATGGACCATTTCCGAAATTTTTGGCAGTACACTTCAGCCTCGTCCTGCCCCTGAGACATAGACAGCAAGGCCTTTTCTGCCTGAATCTCAAGATTGGGTTCCTCATAAAGTAAACCGAGCGCCAGAAAAAACGCATCAAGATCAGCCAATGCCGGATCTCCTGGCGCCAGCGAAAAAGCCCAATCCTGAGGGTCGCCCCGTAAGAACGAAATAACAATCTTTACTTGCTGAGCAGAATCTCCAGATGAACAGGGTCTCAGGGACAAAAACAATTTACAATTATTCACGAAATTCCTAAACTTAAACCTGTCTCCGGAAAACAGTTCAGGAATCGGTATTTTAGGTTCTGACCTAGGATTTCTGATAACATAGTCTTGTATGCCCTGCACACGAGTAGCCAGCTGGTCCACACTTGTAATCAAGGTCTGGACATTCATGTCTGCAGCAAGCATAGCCACTCTGAGGTAAAGGGGAAGAAGAGAAAAAAAAAAAAAAAAAAAACTCAGAATCTTCTTTCTTATAATCCCTCTTCTGCAATGCATTAAACATTTAATACTGGCCTGGCAAACTGTTATGACCCCAATGGCGAGGGTCTCAGAGGAACGTGGAAGTCTGCAGAATACAAAAATCCAGCTCATAGGGCAGTGGTAACTGGGTTGACCATATATCTACTCCTAACGCCAACACTAGAAGTAGCCGGGGATCATTCCTACGTTGATTCTAGATGACACGCGCCAGCCGGAGAATCTAGCTACCCCTAGTAGAGGAAAACAAAGACCTTTCTTGCCTCCAGAGAAGGGGACCCCAAAGCTGGATAGAAGCCCCCCACAAATAATGACGGTTAGGTAAGAGGAAATGACAAACACAGAAATGAACCAGGTTTAGCACAGAGAGGCCCGCTTACTGATAGCAGAATAAAGAAAGGTATCTTATATGGTCAACAAAAACCCTATCAAAATCCACACTGGAAATTCAAGAACCCCCGAACCGTCTAACGGTCCGGGGGGAGAACACCAGCCCCCTAGAGCTTCCAGCAAAGGTCAGGATATAGATTTGGAACAAGCTGGACAAAAATACAAAAACAAAACAAATAGCAAAAAGCAAAAGGCAGACTTAGCTGATATAACTGGAACCAGGATCAGTAGACAAGAGCACAGCAGACTAGCTCTGATAACTACGTTGCCAGGCATTGAACTGAAGGTCCAGGGAGCTTATATAGCAACACCCCTAACTAACGACCCAGGTGCGGATAAAAGGAATGACAGAAAAACCAGAGTCAAAAAACTAGTAACCACTAGAGGGAGCAAAAAGCAAATTCACAACAGTATGGATCCAAAAAAGAGAAAAGCACTACTGTAGGGCATGCACACTACACCAAAAAGAATTAAATAAATAAAAAAAATAATAATCTTTATTGGCACACAATTGCAAATGTGATATAAAACATAATTAAAAACATGTAGGTACAACCACTCAAAAACCCCTGCAAAATATGAAGTGCAAGAGGATGCAATTGGTATATAACAACCCTATAACAATAAAGCAATATAGCTCATGATAAATATTATTAATTGCACCCTGGAGTCTATATAGTTGATGGATACAATAATGTATGGAAATGAGTTGGGAAAAAGTCCCTAATATGACTCATAAGACCCAAATGACCCGAATGAGCATCTGAAATATCAATTGTGCAAATCCAGCATGAAAACCCCCCTGCAGTTGGGATACCATAAAGGCCCCCGAACTTAAGCTATGATGAGAGAGCTGTGAATAGTGGACAAATAAGGCATGGGCTAGTGAAAGGATTAGGCACCCATCAAATAAAAGGAAAAAAGCCACCTGCAAAATAGCCAAGTGTATCAAAACGAGTCACTCACAGCAATACTACCAGGGTTGGATCATGCAAACAAGAGAATCAAAGCAGATGGGGACATGAGTGGAGGACCTGGACATGGCCCCACGTGTATCGCTGTAACCAGTACGGCTTCGTCTGGGGAAGTGCTGCAATTATGACCAAAGGGGTATAAATACCTTTAGAGCCCGTGCTTAATGGCACGCCGATGTTGGACGGTGATCAGCCGGCAGAGACGGAAATGAGCACCCGGAAACATGGGGAACTAAGGGAGGGCAGACGTCTCTGCCCAAAAGATGAAAGAGCGCATACGCGAAATGGAACGCAGTGTGCGCATGCTGGAACGCATGTTAAGAATGCAAAAACAATAAAGCGCATGCGCAGCTCACGGGAGGCAAAGAAAAAAGGAAGAAAAAGAGCCAGTAAATACAGCAAGGAAAAGGACATGGGGAGTGTGTAAAAAGATGTGCAGTGCCTTGTGAAAGTATTCGGCTCCCTGGAACTTTTCAACCTTTTCTCACATATCATGCTTCAAACATAACAGATACCAAATGTAAATTTTTCGTAAAGAATCAACAACAAGTGAAACACAATTGTGAAGTTAAACGAAATTTATTGGTTATTTTAAATTTTTGTGGAATCTGGTGTAGGCTATTTGAATCTGGTGCAGGAATTGATCAATAATTGCAAAACATATTATACAAGTGCATTCCAGGGACCAATGCCAGTTAGCATGTTGTGCTAATTGGAGCTAATTCCTGCTAAGAAAAAAGGAAAAAATAGGGCACAACCTGCAGTGGCCTATGAAACCAAGTGCTAATTAGTATGCAATGCACATGAAAAGTAGTACCTGCCGAGAGAAACAAAAGATATGTAGGGCAAAAAACTACTAGTAAGATAGGTGTCAAGTTCCTTACCCCAGCTAGTGTCTGTGTGAAGGGTTAAACCACCAGGGTTAACGTGGAGGAAAGAAGGTTACAGCACTCCGGTATAGAGGAGGAGTGTGCAATGTGCCATGCAGAGCCAGAGACGCCCTGGCCGGTGGCGTTCCCGGATGCTCAGAAGGAGTATGGCCGACACTGTAAACAGCGTGTGACGTCACTGAACTAGGCTACGGAGCCTGGCTGGGGCCAAAAACCAATGTGTTTCAAAGGTAAAAATCGTCTTTCTTCATCAGGGGTTTTAGCACGGTACCTTCCTTTATTTATTTATCAGTACGTTTATCCTGACAGGGTAAGCACAACCTCTGTCTTGGTATCAGCAGCTCCCATATTCTGTCTTTTGGTTAGCGCCAATGTACTTTTATCTATATATGGATACCAGAAAAGTTAAAACTGAATAAATGTGAAGGAAATAATAATAATAATACTACAATGAAATAGAAATTAAAATGAAAAAATTAGGAAATAATAATTATAAAATAAGAAAAATAAAAAAAGGGGGAATGTATGGATCCGGGAAATATTTTTGAGTTGGAGTCAGCAGGAAGTGGAAAGGGCTTGGATGTGTGGCTTAAAGGAGAGATCAGAGTCAAGGGTTACCCTGAGGCAGCGAGATCGTGGGACTGGGCAGAGTGAGCAGCTATTGACTTTGATGGGTAGGTTTTTTGGGGGAGCTGAGTGAGATGGGGAAAGATGACAAATTCTGTTTTCTCCATGTTAAGTTTTAGAAATTGAGCAGAGAAGTAGGTTGACATAGAGGACAGACATTGTGGGATTCTGGTTATTAAGGAGGTGATATCGGATCCAGATAGGTAGATGTGTGTATCATCAGCATAAAGATGATATTGAAAGTAGTGGGACACTAGGATCTGTTTAAGGCCAAAGGTCTAGATGTAGAAGAGCAGCGGTACTAGAACTGAACCTTGGGGGATACTGACGGATTAGGGTGAGATGAAGAGGTGGTGTCAGCGGTGAGACGCTAAATGTCCAGTCTGTTTGGTATGAAGAGATCCAAGATAGGGCCAAATCTGTGAAGCCAATAGATGAAAGAATCTGTAGTAAGAGGTAATAGTGCACTTTGTCAAAAGCAGAGGACAGGTTCAGGAGGACAGAGCAATGTTGCTTGGATCTGGTTGTTAGGAGTTTACAGGTGACTTTAGTCAGGGCAGTAAATTATGATGTTGTCAAGATATATCAGGGTCCCTTAAAATTTCATATCTCCCAGGCATTTTTCCATCAGGCGCTGGAATGTTCTTGGTGCATATGTCAGCCTAAAAGGGATCAGGTTAAATTCAAATAGGTCCATAGGGAGGACAAAGGCAGTCTTTGGCCGATTCTCAGCAGCCACTGGAACCTGCCAGAAGCCACTGGCTAGATTGAGAGAGGAGAAGTACTTGGCCTTCCCCAAAGCAGACAAGGGTTCCTCGATCCTGGGTAAGGGGTAGGAGTCTCGCACAGTGCAAGCAATTAGCCGTCGGTAGTCCACACAGACCCTCAGTGTACCATCTCTCTTCTGAAGTAACACAATGGGTGCATCCCAGGGGCTTTGGATTTTGCGTATCACTCCATCACGCAGCATGTACAACAGCAGTTCTTTCACTTCTTGGTACATCTGAGGTGTGATTTGCCAATACATCTCTTGAATGTGGGCAGTGGTTCTGTGGGGATCTCGTGCTGTATGGCCTGGGTGCACCCAAAATCATCTTTGTGTTGTGCAAACATTCCTCGGTATTGCCGCAACAACTGTTCAACCTACTCTACTTCCTACGGGGAGAAATTAGCCTCCATTTCTTCTAAGAGGTTGTGGCCGGCTTGTGGATCACTTCTGTCCTTTCGACCATCGATTGACACTGATGAGGTGCACGGGTCTCCCTTCACAGGCATTAATTCTATAGCATCGGCCTTGGTGAGATCTAACAGCACCAGCCCTCCATACCCATGATGGGCCTTCTTAGTGATGTGGGCTATCACTTCCTGCAGAGCATTTACATAATAGGCTACAGTCTCGCCTTTCCCTTGTACCCCCATGTCCTCTAAAATTCTAATCACTTCATCCACAGTGTTACAGTCCCTCAGTTGGCGGTACATGACCATCTGTCATGCCTCTCTATCAAGGGTCAAAAGGACTAACTCTGCCTGTGTGACAGGGGTCATGGGGTACAGACGCAGAATGCTTCTCAGTCTCTCTACTCAATCCCACAGTAATAAATTGCTTCCCATGAATTTCGGAAGGTTGCTGAAATTAGCCCCAGGGGCATATTTAACCTGACGGGCTCGATCACTGACTGATCCGCCATCTCTACGATATAATGTTGCATGCTGCTGACTACAGCAAATGAAATGCAGGTGTTTGGATGCAGCAGGCAGAGGAACACAAGGCGAAAACAATCAATGAGTTATTTATTTCCTCAGATATGGCAGGAAATTGCAATAGCTATGCCAATAGTTAACAAGATACAACAGGGGTATCACAGTTAAATTATAGAATACAGAGCATATTAAAATTTACTTTAAATGTTGGGAGAAACTTCTTGAGGGTTAGGCAGTATTTGGTCAGTATTTTACATCAGTATTTGTAAGCCAAAACCAGGAGTGGAACAAATAGAGGAAAAGTATAATAGAAACATATGCACCACTTCTGCATTTATCACCCACTCCTGGTTTTGGCTTACAAATACTTATGTAAAATACTAACCAAATACTGCTAGTGTGACGGCAGCCTTATGCTTCTGTGCAAGCTACTCCCGTAAAAATGACCCTAGCGGGAGCCTCCATTTCTTAATGACAGGCAGTATGTCCTCCTGACAAAGTCTACCAAAGCATGTTTGGCCTCATTTGCTTCAATTGACCCCCTCCCGTACCCTGTAGGTGCTGAAAGCGATGGCCTGGCTCACTTGTGTCTCATATTCACCCTGCAAGCATCCTCTTCCAGGCAGAGACTCCTCATGGATCTTCTTCAGTGCTTGACTGATGTAGTGTGTTTTGCAGATCTGAGGGAAAGAGGGCTTGGCTCTGGTTCTTGACCGGATTCGTATTGACTCTCGGTCTTGACTGGCACAGGTCTGGTATTTGGGTCTTGACTGGCATAGTCAGGACTCTAGGTCTTGACTAGTCGGGACTCTAGGTCTCATTTTGTGCCGCTGGGGTCCAATTTGTAACCTGACAGCATTTTGCTGGCACACGCTTCTCATTCAGGCTTGTCTCCCTATCTGCAGTGTCTCCTCTTGAGCACGTCTGGACTGCTCTCCCCTGGCTCTAAAACCTGCTCTGATTTGGTGCACAGACTTTTTATATTGAGGAACTCCATTATCAATGTCACCTGACTAGGTGTTACATCCAAACTCATCCCTCCTGTAACTCTTCCTCTTCCGGTTAGTTCCACATGGTCCCGTCTGAATGGTAGGTGGCAGCCTTTCGCGCCAATCATACACAGGGCTGGGGTTTTCCTGGAGTATTGTCACCACCTCTTACATTTAAATAAAGTTCTTATATTGAGGCTGTTACAGTCATCCAACATGGAGGAAATCGAAACTCATATGCACCAGAATTAACTTCCTTATACAGAACAACTGACCACAGTCAGAGAACTGACCTACCCCAGCTGATGATTAGTAGAATAAAGACATCAAAATTCTTTACCATGTATAACAGAATAGGAAGATCGACCAGGTACAACAGAGCATCAGCATTGAAGGACTATTTTTCATCTCTCCTTTTGTGCAAAAAACAAATAGGACACTTCGTAGAGTATGTTAAAAGAGCTAAAATTTGATAACCAATAATAGAGGGGTGAGAACAATCCTGCTATCCTCTATTCCCTCAATAGTTTATCTTCTAAATATTAAAAAGGTGGCAATAAAGACAAAGTACCAATAAGAGCCACCTTTGGTCAATAATTTTAGCTAGCAAATAAAAGTCAAACTAATGGAGTACAGCACAGAGCAAACACCTTAACAGCATCCAGGAACAATATGGAGAGGCCCTCCCTACATCTAAACTGCTGTAGACTATACAGCAATCTTCATACATTTAAATATATGAGCTAAACCCCTCATGATTCAAATATCAACCAAAACATTGGCCATTTTCCCTTGCAAGGTTCCACATATGTTGGCGTGTCAGTAAAATACGAATTTACCCATTTACTCATTTGCAATTGGTGTGTAGTGGTTTTATCTCTGCCACTGAACACCTGCACACAGCCAAGAGTGACAACTATTTCTTCCATTAAGTTTGCTAATAAAGCCTCCAACCTTCCACATTCATCATAGTTATCCTGTCCTCCTGTCCACAGAATAGAAGTACATTGCCTATCTTATTTTTACTACAGGATACATTCTTGGCCTGAGGCTCAATCCACTTCTGTTTGAAGGTGGTGGTTGCTTTGAGAACATAATTATTATCCGCTTTCAGTCTGTTATTCTTTACTTGTTTCTCATTTTGTGTAAATAATTTCCCCTGTTGAGAAGTCTAGGAGCCTTGGTTAATTTGAATAAAACAAACAAACCACATTTTGGTCAATATGGTTGTAAAGGGGTTGTCCAGCCTTAGGCTACAAGTCTGCAGTCAATCTATGCAGACTTGTGAATCCTCACATCACACTGTGGGGATTCTCCATTGCCAGGAGCAGTCAGTCATGCGACTGCTAGTATGTCTTTTGGATACTTCAAGACACATTCCAACTAGACTGTTTCTGGCCAATCTTAGAATCCTCACAGCAGAAAGTATGCATGATGTGAGGATTCACAAGTCTGCAGTCTTCGAGAGTGACTGCAGACTTGTAGTCTGAGGCTGGAAAACCCCTTTAAGACTCTAACACATCAAATAAAGTTACAGGTGATGAATGACCTGAAATTCCACTTGATTCCACATGACCCTCCTCTGCTGTCTGTTCTATTTAAAAAAAAAACAGAACAGAAACCAGACAGTCCTCTTTATTGTAAATGGGGCCCTTCTGCTTTCATTTGCATCCATTATGTAGGAAATCTGTATTCTACATAAATTGCATTTCTTTGTTCTTAGAACAAAGTGGATTCTGATTCTGCAGCTAGGAATGGGCATGCAAACAAAGATCCTAGAAAAGCCAAAATGTGCAACATTTTTAATCAAAATCAATTTAAAAAATGAGTTTTAACCCAAAATACAAATTCAAGTAAAAAAAAAGTTCCCAAATTTGTCCATCCCTTTTAATGATGTTTCAATATTTATGACTTTGTATTTCAGAGGAAAACAAAAACAGTTAAAAGAACTAAGAAAGTGCCTGAGGAATTACCCTCAGACATGAAGTACATGAACATCAATCCTCGTCTTGCAAGCTTCATTAACAGGTAAGTGTAAAAGGGTTGTTCACTTTCAGAAAATTTAGGCCCCTCGGTGCAGTTTGTTGTATAAAACAAACAGGGTTGTATTCACCATACCTAGGTCCAATGCTGAGTTGTCCACTGCTGCTCCAGCACTGCCTGCGGTTCTGAAATCATACAGTATCTTTGCCCATGTAGACAGAACAGTCCTCTCAGAGTCACTGAGCTCCGGTATATGCTGCTGACATGATGTCAGTGTTAGCAGGTTACTGGGATGCAACAAGCAGACAAGGACAATGCGGAAGCAACCAACTTAACTTTTTATTCTCTGGGTGTGAATCTAGGAGAAGGGTGATTTCAACAAGTGGTTCAGCGATATCGGTAATTACAGAGTACAATATTCAATATATATTAATGTCACAGTTGTTATAACTCTTGCAGAGGGATTTCACTACGTTACGTACATCACGTTTCTTATGAGAGCAATGTCCACAGTCCTAAGGGTACCCTTATAATGATCCCCTTTATATAATAGGCCCTCACAGGGGTCTCCAGTTATTCCCACTAGGCCGCAAGTCCTTTTGACAAAGTCAGTCAATGCTCTCTGTACCTCTCGCACTTTGGACGATCCCCACCTTGCCTGTTGCACCAACCCCGACTGACCCCTGTACAGTATGTCAGTGTCGGAAGTAACGGCCCTACTCACTCATGCCTCTTGTTCACCACAGTGGATGTCCACCTCCTCAGGTCTTAACAGGCATAGTCTGGCTCATGGATCTTAACCGGTGCAGGGATACGCCTCAGGTCTTGCCCGGAGTAGTGTGGGTCGCGGGTCTGGGACCCATCCAAAGGCGCGTGATGGACTTGTACTAGTGACTCGGCCACAGCGTCCCTCTCAGCCCACAACCTGCTGGTCTCCTCATTGGTGCCAAACTCCTTCCCGCCTTGTCACTCCGGTCTTTTATATCGTAGAGCTGTGTTACTGAAGTCACCTGATCTGGTGCTGTAACAATTATAGGGGATAATTCAGGAGACTCTTTGCGTGGAACAAGACAACAGGACACAGTTTTATAAGTGGTAAAGTTTATATTATCACACGGTGATTCAAACAGGTGCAGAGAGAAACTCAAGTCCACAACACTTGGTGCAAATAATAAACGCAGCTTAGCAGTCAATAGGAAACTTCAGAGGTAGATGCAAACAAACAGAAAGTCTATGAAGCACAGTTATTCTTGAGGAAACTTGACACGAATAGATCCCTGACTTAGTCCAGACACAGATAGATATGCTATAAGGCAGTTCAAATCATATCTTAGCTCAACCAGGGAGGCCTGGTTAATAGTCTCAGGTTTTGCAGAGCAGCAAACAGCTTACATGTCCAGCAAATGCAGATGGAAGTAACACGAGCAGCAGATGAAGGAGGATTACTGAACACTGGTGTATGCAGCAGGAACTCAGAGCAGAGTGGCAGGATCTCCAACACAGGTTCACAGGAGCAGGTGCAGGTGCAAGGCCAGGGAGTAATCAGGAGCTGGATGCAAAGCAGAATAATCTAGCACAGACTGAAGGCTGGGGTGGAGTTTTATAGCAGGAAGACAAGTGCACATGAGACCAAAGACGCTATCTTGGAAAAGGGCAGTAATGCACAAAAGGTAAAAAATGTTCAGAGTCCTGACATGTGCTCTCTTTGGACCTGTCCTCTCTGCAACACTTTCTCTTTCTTCCCATTCAGCAGGGTTTTGCCTGAGCAGTAGATTGCAGTGTCTAATCACAAATGGTGGACACTGCTGGAGAATCTCATCTTTTATTTTACAGTCTTACTGTCATGGGTGTCTCAGATGCAACAGACTGTCGCTCTGCATCTGGCTGCAAAAGTTCTCTGCGTTTGGCACTACAGACGCCTCCTTAATCCTTCTGACTCTTGGACCCAGTGGCAACCTCCCACCGGCTCTAGGGGTTTATACATCCCCAGTCTGCTGCAGAGTGTCGAAGACGATATTCACACTTTTCCCTTGTGAAGACTTGGAGCTATAGCTGTAGGCTAACTTACTCTCTGGAGCTGTTTGAGGACGTTTTTCTTACCTCTCTGAGTCTGCTCAAGCTAAGTTCATTCCCCTTGTCTGTCTACCTTTTTGTCATTAGTTTACAGTGGGGATTGACCAGTGTTAGGGCGTACAAAATGCATGTGTTCTTATCTTAGTTGGCTGACGCCAAATTGTATATTGGAGGATTACAGCCAGAGAAATCACAAGACATAGACAGTGAGTCGTGTCTCAAATGAATTCTGCTTTATTGGTTGAAATGTACAGCAATTTATAGGGAAAAATAAGAGGCTTTGCCACACATTACCTCATTGCCTTATCTCATAATTATTGCTAATAATCATTGCTGACGTCTGTTGCCTACATGTCATTATCTACATTACTCTAACGGTTAATTAGTTAGGACAAGCTGACATCTGTCTTGCACATAATCTTCAAAGTAAATTAATATGGTCAGCAATAAAGTTTATTAATGGAAGAATCATTAGGGTTTTTCCATTTACGTAGCATGTCGATCTTTGATCGACATGAAGTGACTGGTACAACATGGTACGAGCGTACTAGAGGCCATTCCAACCTTATTCAGTTTCTGTGATTCTTACATATATTCAGCAAAGCGTCCATTTTGTCTGCAGGCATCTATTGTGGATATCTTCAAATCAAATACATATTCTTAACATTCAACCCCTCCCCCTCCCTATCCAGGGCCTAGCTCTAGGGATATACAGGGCTTAGGTTCCTGCTCGGCATTTGGTGAGGAACCTATTTAGGGACGGTAGGGCAGGTAGGGTGTTATCAGATCTGCCTAGGGGTCTCCACTCCCCCCTTCGCTAGTGCTGGGGCTTCCTTCCTCTCATCCCTTCGTGTTGCACTTAGTCTTCCCATACTGTGCGTAATACTTACATTAGTTGTGCAGCCAATAGCACAGACAGCGGCAGGTACTCAGCGCTGCTCCTGGGAACAATGAGTATGGCACAGTTTGTTTTTTATAGCAAACTGAACCTTGGGACTGGGATTTTATGAAAGGGGGCAACCCCTTTAATGTTCTTATCTTTCTATTGCACTCATCTGTTTAGTGCTGCTCCATGCACACAAGGCGGGTATTTATTATTTATTAATATGTGGTACATACAATTTTCCTTTAAATGAATTAGTATATATACATTTCTGTAATACATTTTAAAATATCTTTATTGGAAAATATAACTATTATATATTCTTTGTTTTTACACCAGCCTGAACAAAAATAAAAAAGGGGTTTCTTCTCAAGCTGAAAAGAAGACAGATGTATTGCCAAAAGAAGACAAGCTGCATAAAGAGAAGTTTGCAGTGCTGCCAGATATTGGTGCCCCTAGCTTTGTGAAGAATGGTGGAGAAGTCCATAACCAGAAGTTAAATCAGGGCATCTATGATGAGGATCCATTCATGAACCCATTTGAGGACTACAAATATGTTGCTCCTACTTTGCTTTATGAGCTTGGGAAGCTTTTGCATTTCTTCTCACAGTATGAGATTGTCTTCCCACAAGGTGTGGTGAATGTGTTAAACTACAGCTGGCAAGAGCTTATTGAAGGAGCAGTGTACCCCAAAAAGCAGTGGCAATTACTGGCCTCCAAGAAGGGGGCAGATAAGAGTGCACGATTCAGTGCAGAGGAGAATGACTACAAAACGCCTGGCAATCTGGAGGGTGTAGACAATATCAAGAGTAAAAAAAATAAAGCCAACACTACACTGATGGAGGGTACCAAGGATAAAGTGGGACAAGAACTAAGCCATACTAAGCCAGCAGGAAACAAATGTACGTTTATTAGCTGTAACTATTAGCACAATAGACCACAGTTTCCCCTTGTGGGGGATCAACAGGAGGAGGGAACTGCTTGATGCAAGAACCCCTCTGGTTCCGAGAGTTAAGGGTTTGATTGCTAAGTGCTCCAGAACGGTAGTCATGACCGAGATGCTGTCCAGTTGCACTCTGGCACTTTACAGAGGTGTCCCAATGCCAATGTGCTGTAGGGTGTGGGGTGCATCACACTCACTTGTAGGCCAAAGGCCTCTGCTGCCTCCAGGCTTCCATCTTCAGGAGCTGCCGCACACAATTCAGGGGACGTCAAGTTTATAACAAGCAATGTTTACTAGTCAGTCCAAGTTCATCAGATGATGACAAAGGGGTATAGGGCACAGCATTTCATGTTTCTTCCTTCCTTAGTACAGTGCCTCTTAAGCCCTGACACCCATTTGTCCTGGACTATCCCCAAGTCCACTGACTGTCAGCCTCAGGGGTTTCTTGTCCACTTTAACAGCCATCACCTTCTGTCTATGAGGGTCCCTGTCAATCTTACACTGTACGGCAAAGGACAAGGTGTGTCCGGCAGTCCCTATGCAAGACCTTGGGCTCCAGATGTGACAGGAGCGACTGCTCGGGATCCCAGTAAGACCTCCCACTTCCTGAAACAAATGGCACATGCTGGCCCTAGCAGCCCACTGCACCTGAACACTGCACTTCTCTAACCACACCTAACTCTCACATTACCAAGAAGTGCCCCCCTTTTTATCAACACTAGTTCCCACCCACTGAGCTAGTTCTATCATCAACTATTTCCTATATTATATACTAAACCTATTGTTCCTATCCTGAGTCCTATACTGTTGCTAAACCATTTACTATATAAACCATACTTATGCTATTCTAAGCTGATCCTACACTAATCCTTCACTTTACTACTCACATTATACCTCAACACTTTACAAGACTTACATGCTGTACATTAGCATAATACATTACATCACTATTACATATAAAATTGCATGACCGCATTTTCACAGCGCGTTCATTGTCTTCAGGGGGAGGAACAGGGTAAGACAGTCCACATCCCTACAGATAGACACTGGTAATGTTAAAGTCAGTGTTTCTTCAGAAAATGACCTATTGTTCAAATAGCGTTTTTGTGTTACATGAACATGAATTTTGTAAAAATTGTCCTTATCAGAGACCGGATTGCAATGAAAGGTAAAACTGCTATCCATAGCTGATAACACAGCATTCACCAATCACAGTAGGTGATGTCACCGCTGACCCTGCTTTTCCTCCCGTCACAGTGACCTTTGCACATGCTCATTAGATGCTTCATTATAAAAGATAAGGTCAGAGCCTATTCATTCTTGAAATAACATGAAGTTAGTATAAAAAAGCCATAGTGTTAAGTGTGAAAATTGCAAGATTTCCAATTTTTATATTTATTAAAGACTTTGATATGGTAAAAATACCATTGCCATTTAAAAAATTGTTTTAAATAGTACCTTTCACCAGTTTGAGCATGGTAAACTGGCCACATCATAGAATAGAATAGTTTTATTTTTTAATTTCTCCTCCCCGTTGCGAAGGTATTAGCTTGAAAAATTTAGGTTATACTTTATGTTATAATTCAACTGGATGTTTCCAGAGATTTGTCTCTGGGGGCGTGTACTTCTGTCCCTGCATGAAGTTGACCAATCATAAGCAGGCAGTATTAAGCAAGCTAGAAAAGCCCTCTTCTCCTAACTATGAAGCTGAGCTGACTTACAGTATGTATCATTGCAAAGTTATCCGGATCTCATCTTTCTGCAGTCAGTGTGGGAGAAGAGTGAGGGCTGACAGCACTATAAGTTTAGATCTGGAATTGTTTGTAATACATAATTCTGCAGCTTCAGTCTAGAGATACAGCTGAGCTGAGTTATGTATCATTGCAAACAGTTACAGGTCTCATCTCACAGTACTGTCAGTTCTGACCCTTCCCCCACACTGACTGCCATGACATGAAATCTGGAAGTGTTTGTAATAGTAATGATACAAACTTCAGCTTAGCTGTATCTCTACTCAGTAGCTGCATAAATCAGTTAGAAGATGGGGGCATGTTCTTTTCTCCCATGCATGACACTGACTGCTTATGATTGGTGTTGTGAATTCCGTTCTCGGGCTCCCTCCTGTGGTCATGAGTGGTACTTTGTGAGTTCTGTTCATGGGCTCCCTCTGGTGGCTTTTAGTGTTACGGCTGGTCTGTAGCTGGACTCCAGCTGCCTCGTTTCCTGCTAGGCTTGCTGCCTATTTAACTCCATCTGAACCTTTACTTGTTGCCTGCTGTTGTTGTATTCAGTACTGGTTCAGATCTCTCTGGGACTTCCCTTGTGACCTGTCTCCTCGTGGAGAAGCTAAGTTCATGCTAGTCAATTTTTGCTCAGTTCTATTTGAAAATGTTTCTCAGTATGTTATGAGTTCAGTCCAGCTTGCTGATATGCTATTTGATTGCTAGCTGGAAGCTCTGGGGTGCGGAGTTGCGCCCCTCACATCGTGAGTCTGTGTGGGGGTCCTTTTGTATTCTCTGCGTGGATAACTTTTGTAGTATTTTATACTGACCGCACAGATTCCTTGCTATCTTCTGACTATTTAGTTATTAGCGGGCCTCATTTGCTAAAACCTATTTTCATTTCTATGTTTGTTTTCCCCTTAAACTCACCGTTATTATTTGTGGGGGGCTGCCTACACTTTGGGGAAAATTTCTCTGAGGCAAGTGAGGCTTTGTTTCTCTCTAGGGGTAGCTAGTTTCTCAGGCTGTAAACGAGGCGTCTAGGCCGAGTTAGGAACGCTCCACGGCTGCCTATAGTGTGTGTTGATAGGATCAGGATTACGGTCAGTAAAGTTCCCACATTCCCAGAGCTTGTCCTTATTTTTGGGTTTACTTATCAGGTCAGTTCATGTGTTCTAACCACCAGGATCATAACAGTACAGCAGGCCCGTAAAGTGTTAATGCATCGCAAAAGAGTGATAAGAGAAGCTCTGAGGTTTTTTTTTTCCTCTGCAGTGTGTTTAGCCTCTCTCCTCCCCTTAATCTCTGGGTGGTTCAGGACTCAGCTGCAGATATGGACGTTCAAGGTCTGTCCTCTTGTGTGGATCAGCTCGCTGCAAGGATACAAAGCATTCAGGATTATGTAGTTCGCAGTCCTATGTCAGAACCTAAAATACCAATTCCTGAGCTGTTCTCTGGAGATAGATCTAGGTTTTTGAATTTCAAAAATAATTGCAAATTGTTTCTTTCTCTGAGACCTCATTCCTCTGGTGACCCTGCTCAGCAAGTTAAAATTATTATTTCTTTGTTACGTGGTGACCCTCAAGATTGGGCATTCTCCCTGGCGCCAGGAGATCCTGCATTGCTAAATGTGGATGCGTTTTTTCTGGCTCTTGGATTGCTTTATGAGGAACCTAATCTAGTAGACCAGGCAGAAAAGATTTTGCTGGCTCTCTCTCAGGGTCAGGATGAAGCAGAGGTTTACTGTCAGAAGTTTAGGAAGTGGTCTGTGCTCACTCAATGGAATGAGTGTGCCCTGGCAGCGATTTTCAGAAAGGGTCTTTCTGAAGCCCTTAAGGATGTTATGGTGGGGTTCCCCACGCCTGCGGGTCTG
The DNA here is from genome assembly GCF_051348905.1 of Ranitomeya variabilis. NCBI lineage: Eukaryota > Metazoa > Chordata > Amphibia > Anura > Dendrobatidae > Ranitomeya > Ranitomeya variabilis. Next base: position 410,702,473 of record NC_135236.1, on the reverse strand, counting down.
AATGAGTCAATGTCTTTGGCCATTCAGATTGATCGGCGTTTGCGGGAGCGCAAACCTGTGCACCATCTGGCGGTGTTTTCTGAACAGAAGCCTGAGTCTATGCAATGTGACAGGATTCTGACCAGAATTGAATGGCAAAATCACAGACGTCAGAATGGGTTGTGCTTTTACTGTGGTGACTCCACTCATGTTATCTCTGATTGTTCTAAGCGCACAAGGAGGTTCGCTAAGTCTGTCACCATTGGTACTGTACAGCCTAAATTCATTTTGTCTGTTACTTTGATTTGCTCTCTGTCATCCTACTCTGTTATGGCTTTTGTGGATTCAGGCGCTGCCCTGAATTTGATGGATTTGTCATTTGCCAGGCGCTGTGGTTTTATCTTGGAGCCATTGCAATTCCCTATTCCACTAAAGGGAATTGATGCTACGCCATTGGCCAAGAATAAGCCTCAGTACTGGACTCAAGTGACTATGTGCATGACTCCTGCACATCAGGAGGTTATTCGCTTTCTGGTGTTACATAATTTGCATGATGTTGTCGTGTTGGGTCTGCCATGGCTGCAGGTTCATAATCCAGTCCTGGATTGGAAAGCAATGTCTGTGTCAAGTTGGGGTTGTCAAGGGGTACATGGCGATGTTCCTTTGGTGTCAATTGCTTCTTCTACTCCTTCTGAAGTCCCTGAATTTTTGTCGGATTACCAGGATGTATTTGATGAGCCCAAATCCAGTGCCCTACCTCCTCATAGGGATTGTGATTGTGCCATAAATTTGATTCCTGGTAGTAAGTTCCCTAAGGGTCGACTTTTTAATTTATCTGTACCAGAACATACCGCTATGCAGAGCTATATAAAGGAGTCTTTGGAGAAAGGGCATATTCGTCCGTCCTCGTCACCTTTGGGTGCAGGGTTCTTTTTTGTGGCCAAGAAGGATGGTTCTCTGAGACCCTGTATAGATTATCGCCTTCTAAATAAAATCACGGTCAAATTTCAGTACCCTTTGCCTCTGCTGTCCGATCTGTTTGCTCGGATTAGGGGGGCTAGTTGGTTCACCAAGATAGATCTTCGATGAGCTTATAATATTGTGCGTATAAAGCAGGGCGATGAATGGAAGACAGCATTTAATACGCCCGAAGGTCATTTTTAGTACTTGGTGATGCCTTTTGGGCTTTCTAATGCCCCTTCCGTGTTTCAGTCCTTCATGCACGACATCTTCCGAGAGTATCTGGATAGATTCATGATTGTGTAAATGGATGATATTTTGGTCTTTTCTGATGATTGGGAGTCTCATGTGAAGCAGGTCAGGATGGTGTTTCAGGTCCTGCGTGCCAATGCCTTGTTTGTGAAGGGCTCTAAATGTCTCTTTGGAGTCCAGAAGGTTTCCTTTTTGGGCTTTATTTTTTCCCCTTCTACTATCGAGATGGATCCAGTTAAAGTCCAGGCCATCTATGACTGGACTCAACCTACATCGGTGAAGAGCCTTCAGAAGTTCTTGGGCTTTGCTAATTTTTACCGTCGCTTTATCACTAATTTTTCTAGTGTGGTTAAGCCTTTGACGGATTTGACTAGAAAGGGTGCTGATGTGACTAATTGGTCTTCTGCGGCCGTTGAGGCCTTTCAGGAGCTGAAACGTCGGTTTTCTTCGGCTCCTGTCTTGCGTCAGCCTGATGTTTCTCTTCCCTTTCAGGTCGAGGTTGATGCTTCTAAGATTGGAGCAGGGGCTGTCTTGTCACAGAGAAGCTCCGATGGCTCGGTGATGAGACCATGTGCTTTCTTTTCTAGAAAGTTTTCGCCTGCCGAGCGGAATTATGATGTTGGTAATCGGGAGTTGTTGGCAATGAAATGGGCATTCGAGGAGCGGCGACATTGGCTTGAGGGAGCCAAGCATCGCGTGGTGGTCTTGACGGATCACAAGAATTTGATTTATCTCGAGTCTGCCAAGCGGTTAAATCCTAGACAAGCTCGATGGTCGCTGTTTTTCTCCCGTTTTGATTTTGTGGTTTCATACCTTCCGGGCTCAAAGAATGTGAAGGCTGATGCCCTTTCTAGGAGTTTTGTGCCTGACTCTCTGGGGGTTTCTGAACCGGCTGGTATCCTCAGAGAGGGGGTGATCTTGTCTGCCACCTCCCCTGATTTGCAGCGGGTGCTGCAGGAATTTCAGGCCGATAGATCTGACCGTTGTCCACCGGAGAGGCTGTTTGTCCCGGATAGATGGACCAGTAGAGTTATTTCCGAGGTTCATTCTTCGGTGTTAGCGGGTCATCCTGGGATCTTTGGTACCAGGGATTTGGTGGCTAGGTCCTTTTGGTGGCCTTCTTTGTCGTGGGATGTGCGTTCCTTTGTGCAGTCCTGTGGGATTTGTGCTCGTGCCAAGCCTTGCTGTTCTCGTGCCAGTGGATTGCTTTTGCCTTTGCCTGTCCTGAAGAGACCTTGGACGCATATTTCCATGGATTTTATTTCGGATCTTCCAGTCTCTCAGAGGATGTCTGTCATCTGGGTGGTTTGTGATCGTTTTTCTAAAATGGTCCATTTGGTGCCCTTGCCTAAGTTACCCTCCTCCTCTGATTTGGTTCCGCTGTTTTTTCAGAATGTGGTTCGTTTGCATGGTATTCTGGAGAACATTGTGTCTGACAGAGGGTCCCAGTTTGTGTCCAGATTTTGGCGGTCCTTTTGTGCTAAGATGGGCATTGATTTGTCTTTTTCTTCGGCCTTCCATCCTCAGACGAATGGCCAAACCAAACGTACTAATAAGACCTTGGAAACTTATCTGAGATGTTTTATTTCTGCTGATCAGGATGATTGGGTGACTTTTTTGCCATTGGCTGAGTTCGCCCTCAATAATCGGGCTAGTTCCACTACTTTGGTTTCGCCTTTTTTTTGTAATTCTGGTTTTCATCCTCGTTTTTCCTCAGGTCAGGTTGAACCTTCTGACTGTCCTGGGGTGGATTCTGTGGTGGATAGGTTGCAGCAGATTTGGAACCACGTAGTGGACAATTTGACGTTGTCACAGGAGAAGGCTCAGCGCTTTGCTAATCGCCGTCGCTGTGTGGGTCCCCGACTTCGTGTGGGGGATTTGGTGTGGTTGTCATCTCGTTATGTTCCTATGAAGGTTTCCTCTCCTAAGTTCAAACCTCGTTTCATCGGTCCTTATAAGATTTCAGAAATCCTCAATCCTGTGTCATTTCGTTTGGAACTCCCAGCATCTTTTACCATTCATAATGTGTTCCATAGGTCATTGTTGCGGAGATATGTGGTGCCTGTGGTTCCTTCTGTTGATCCTCCTGCTCCGGTGTTGGTCGAGGGAGAATTGTAGTATGTGGTGGAGAAGATCTTGGATTCTCGTATTTCGAGACGGAAGCTTCAGTACTTGGTTAAATGGAAGGGCTATGGTCAGGAGGATAATTCCTGGGTTGTTGCCTCTGATGTCCATGCTGCCGATTTGGTTCGTGCCTTTCATTTGGCTCGTCCTGATCGGCCTGGGGGCTCTGGTGAGGGTTCGGCGACCCCTCCTCAAGGGGGGGGTACTGTTGTGAATTCCGTTCTCGGGCTCCCTCCTGTGGTCATGAGTGGTACTTTGTGAGTTCTGTTCATGGGCTCCCTCTGGTGGCTTTTAGTGTTATGGCTGGTCTGTAGCTGGACTCCAGCAGCCTCGTTTCCTGCTAGGCTTGCTGCCTATTTAACTCCATCTGGACCTTTACTTGTTGCCTGCTGTCGTTGTATTCAGTACTGGTTCAGATCTCTCTGGGACTTCCCTTGTGACCTGTCTCCTCGTGGAGAAGCTAAGTTCATGCTAGTCCATTTTTGCTCAGTTCTATTTGAAAATGTTTCTCAGTATGTTATGAGTTCAGTCCAGCTTGCTGATATGCTATTTGATTGCTAGCTGGAAGCTCTGGGGTGCGGAGTTGCGCCCCTCACATCGTGAGTCAGTGTGGGGGTCTTTTTGTATTCTCTGCGTGGATAACTTTTGTAGTATTTTATACTGACCGCACAGATTCCTTGCTATCTTCTGACTATTTAGTTATTAGTGGGCCTCATTTGCTAAAACCTATTTTCATTTCTATGTTTGTGTTTTCCCCTTAAACTCACCGTTATTATTTGTGGGGGGCTTCCTACACTTTGGGGAAAATTTCTCTGAGGCAAATGAGGCTTTGTTTCTCTCTAGGGGTAGCTAGTTTCTCAGGCTGTGAACGAGGCGTCTAGGCCGAGTTAGGAACGCTCCACGGCTGCCTATAGTGTGTGTTGATAGGATCAGGATTACGGTCAGTAAAGTTCCCACATTCCCAGAGCTTGACCTTAATTTTGGGTTTACTTATCAGGTCAGTTCATGTGTTCTAACCACCAGGATCATAACAGATTGGTCAACATCATGCAGGGGAAAAATTATACGACCCTGAGACAAATCTCAAGTAACACTCACTTGAGCTATAAAATAAATTATAACCTAAACTTTTCAAGCTAATATCTCTGTAATGGAGAGCAGATATTTAAATATAAAAAATAGATTTTTCTCAGCTCTACAACTTCTATTTCATCATGTGGCCAGTTTAACATGGTGAAAGGTGTCTTTAACACAAATACCTGATTTAACCAATAGGTCATTTTCTGATGACACATTCCTTTTATGGCTCATACTCATTTGCGAGAAAAACAGACGAGTGCAATCTGATAAAAAATCAGATTGCACTCTGACCAATGTTATTCAATGAGTTACTTCTCATGTACGATTTTTTTTTTCAGCTTAAATCGGACTGAGAAATAAATCGCAGCATGCTGCGATTTGCTGCGTATCTTGGATGAGACTTGCCAATGCAAGTCAATGGATGTAAGAAAAAAAAGCACAGCACTCGCACCATGCGAGTGCTGTCCGTTTTTTTACGCACCGGTGTCTTTTGAAAAGCCCATAGTTCATGTGTGGTGTACAGTAAAATCACACTGACAGGTTAGAATAGAATAGATAGAATAGAAATATACACATAGAATACATACAGTATATATATACATGTCAGTAACACACACACATATATATATGTATTTATATTGAACTGAAATATAGAAGAAAAGCCGGTAATTCATCTACCAGCTTCTGTAAAGTCATTGCTGGAGCCGACAGGATAGAAGAGATATGTTACATACAGTAAATACATATAGAATAGGTAGATATATATAGATGTCAATGACAAATGCAATTAGTACAGTGTGTGTGCAAATTACTGGATATGTATTTAATTAATAAACAATTATTTATTGGGAAAAAATGGTGTGGCTCCCACGCAATTTTCAAAACCAGCAGATGGAAAGCCAGCGACTGGGGGCAGATGTTTATAGCCTGGGAAGGGGGTAATACCAATGGAGCTTCACAGACTATTACTATAAGCTCACAGCTGTATACTTAGCCTTTACTGGCTATTAAAATGGGGGACACCAAAAAAAATGATGTGGGGTTCCCCCATAATTAATAACCAGCAAAGGCTATGCAGACAGCTGCGGGCTGATATTAATAACCTAGGAAGGGGCCATGGATATTGCCCCCCCCCCGGGTAAAAACATCAGCACTCATCCACCCCAGAAAAGGCGCATCTCTAAGATGTGCCAATTCCGGCACTTAGCCTCGCTCTTCCCACTTGCCCTGTAGCGGTGGCAAGTGGGGTAATAGTTGTGGGGTTGATGTCACGTTTGTATTGAAAGGTGACATCAAGCCCACGGCTTAGTAATGGAGAGATGTCAATAAGATGTCATAAGGTGTCAAGCCCACGCCATTTTTTTCCCTAAAATAATCTTTTATTAACTAAATACATGTCCAGTAATTTGCACACACTGTACTAATTGTATTTGTCACAGACATCTATATATCTACCTATTCTATTTGTATTTACTGTATGTAATCCATCTCTTCTATCCTGTAGGCTCCTGAAGTGAATTCACAGAACCCGACAGATGTATTACCGGCTTTTCGTCTATCTATCTCTCTATATGCAATATAAATATATATATATGTGTCACTCACACACACACATATATATATATATATATATATATATATATATGTATTCTATGTGTATATATCCTATTCATTCTATTCTAACCTGTGTGATATTACTGTACGCGCACAGGAATTGCCGGCTGTTCTTCTATCTATCTATCTATCTATCTATCTATCTATCTATCTATCTATCTATCTATCTATCTATCTATCTATCTATCTATCTATCTATCTATCTAATATATATGTATACTGAAATATGTATGTGTGAGTGTGTGTGTTTTGACAAATATTTCCTGGTGTATGAAAAAATTCATGTTAAAATCGCATTGCAATCGGATGTAAGTCGGATGTTAGGTGTGAAAATCGCATTGTACTCTCATGGCACTCGTCTGTTTTTTCAGTCCAGATTACGGAACTTTTCTCACATATGGGTATGAGCCCTAAATGCTATGATGTTTCTGCTACAGGTAAAGCAAAGCAAGGTAGAGCACCCATTAAAAGTAGTGGACATTAATTAAAGGGGTTGTTGGGTAAAATAAAAGTGTCTGCAAAAAGTACGAGATATGTAAAAAAAAATCAAACTAAGGGCTCTTTCTCACTTGCGAGAAATACGTCCGAGTCTTGTAAGTTAAAAGCCTGCTCTGGCACCGGCACTCCATAGTGGAGCGTGCAGCTCCATGTGTTGCTGTGCGGCCGCACGCTCTGCTCTGGAGTGCCGTTGCCAGAGCTGGGTTTTTACCTGCGAGACTCGGACGTATTTCTCGCAAGTGAGAAGGAGCCCTATGCCATGCTTACCTCTTCACACTCACTTGTATTAAACGCCGCCCGCCGTGGTCTGTGCAGATACAGGAAGTGGAGATGCCACTATTGCCCCAACCATCAGACTGCTGCGGCCTGTGATTTCCTGTAGCGTTTAGAGGACTTAAAAAGTGTGTAATCGGATGTTTTATGACGACGCGCTGTTCATAGTCACCTGAATACTGCAGCCACTCACAAGCTGCAGCAATCCAGTGGATAGTGAAATGATACCACTGCTTTCTGTCTTTGCTCAGACTACTGTTTGGCCTGCAGGTGGGAACCAGTAGGTGAGTATGAATGAGTTTGACATATTTTTCTCAAACATTTTTTTATCATATGAACAGGTTCATACCAACACCCCATATGGCATGAGTTTGATATTTCTTTTACATGTTTTTATTTTGCCAGTACAACCCCTTTAATTTCAATAAACACATGCATTATGCAGTTTAATAAGGGTTTGGCTAAACTTCATCTTCTTTAAATAGCATTCTCTATGAAGTAAAAGGAAATCTCTGTTCAGCCATTGTTTAATTATCATTGTCTCCAGAAATATGTTCTGACAGAGTTTCATCATGATTACAGCTCCCACACAGGATATGCTTGATATTTTATAGACTTGACTGCCTTTTTTTTTAAACCAGCCTCACCCCTGACCATGAGTTGTGTCTGGGATTGCAAACTCATTAAAGTGAATTAAGCTGAGCTGCAATACCTTTCACAACCTGTGGTCTGGTGGGGTGCTGTTTTTGAAAGAAGGCAGCCATGTTTTTCTAATTTTGGGCAACCCCTTTTAGTATAATTGCAGTGTGTTGTTTCATTGCTTTTTATATACACATTTGTTTGATATCTATCAATAAGGCTCATCTTGTTTTTCTATTTGTCCAGCCCCTCAGAATGCCGCAGTCCATGTACCAGTTACCCTCAGTTTCTCAATGTCGTCTAGAGTTTGTGAAGACAAAGGTAGACTTTAGTGCTATATGAATTTTGATGAGAATGATAGTAATGACAGACCTGGTCCATAACATGGTAAGCCATAGCAGCCACAAAGAAAATGGACATTAGGGAATAGAATTCTCATGTAGCATTTTAAAGGTTTTACATGATGGAAATGCAGGACAATTCTCTGTAATTTTTCTTGTTTGCCAAAGTCCTTTATTGTCTATTCAACTGAAAGCACCACTCCAGCATTATTGTTTTATTTCAGCACTAGAGTGTTGCCACTAATGTAAATTCTCTGCTCCGAGTCTTATACTTACCAGCTCTTCCCTGCATCATTCCCCTCTCTGACACATTGTGACCAATACTTCTGACTGACCAGAAGTCAAAGGTAACGTCACAAACTCTCAGTGGAAGTGTCATGGGTGTGTGTGTCGGGGGCTGCAGTGTTGTGAATTCCGCTCTTGGGCTCCCTCCGGTGGTTGTAAGTAGCACTTTTGTGAGTTCTGCTCTTGGGCTCCCTCTGGTGGTTTTGAGTGGTATGGCTGCTTCTTGGATTTAGCATCAGCAGCTGCTTCCAATGATCGTCTTTCTGGCTCAGCTATTTTAGTCTGGCCTTATCCCTCAATCAATGCCAGTTGTCAATTGTTCCTGCTTGGAGTCACGGCTCTTTTGGATTTCCCTGACACTCTGACCTGTTCAGCAAAGATAAGTCCTTGCTTGTCCTTTTGCAGTCCTCTTGTTGTGGACTTTATTGTTCGGCACATTCTATGTTTTGCTCATTTGTCCAGCTTATCAGTATGGATCTATTCAGCTAAGCTGGAAGCTCTGGGCAGCAGATTTTGCCTTCCACACCTTTAGTCAGGTGTGGAGATTTTTGCATTTCTCTGCGGTGGACTTTTTCTAGTTTTTATTACTGACCGCACAGTGTTCTTTCCTCTACTGTCTATCTAGCTAGAAGTGGCCTCCTTTGCTAAATCCTGTTTCATTCTACGTGTGTCATTTCCTTCTCCACTCACAGTCATTATTTGTGGGGGGCTATCTGTCCTTTGGGGATTTTCTCTGAGGCAAGATAGCTTTCCTGTTTCTACCTTTAGGGGTAGCTAGTTCTCCGGCTGTTATGAGGTGTCCAGGGAGTGACAGGAACATCCCACGGCTACTGCTAGTGTTGTGTTAAGATCAGGAACTGCGGTCAGTATAGTTACCACCTGCTCAGAGCTGGTCGCATGTCACTCCTAAATTACCAGTCCATAACACTGCAGACAGTCGCATGGCATCTAGCTGCAGAAGGTCTCTGCAGTTGGCTTTGCAGATGCCTTCCTAGTCCTTCTGACTCTTGGACCCAGGGGCAACCTCCCCCTGGCTCTAATTGACACACCTGTACTGGGTGTTTATAGACCCCCAGCCTGCTGGGAGTTGCCAGCGATATTTCCAATTCCCCCTGTTGAGGTTATAGCAGTTGACTATGTTCCTATTTGGTGTTGCTGGAAGACATCTGTGTTACATCTCTTAGTCTACTTAAGATAAGTGTTTCCCTTGTATGTCTATTCCAGCTGTCTTTAGTGGTAGTGGGGATCGACTATCGCTCACCCCGTCATTCCCTAAGTAGGGCTTATCACTAGTGTTAGGTTGGGATTAGTTTCCTGCTTGGCGATAGGTGCAGAACCTATATATGGACTTTTAGGTCAGACAGGGTGACGTTAGATCTGCCTAGGGGTCCCCAGTCCCCCCTTCCCTAGTGTTGGGCTCCCTTTCCCTCATCCTTTCGTGGTGCACTTAGTCTTCCCACACTGTGGTCTGGCTCCCATAGACTTACATTGAGAAATGGCCTCCGGCTCACACTGCAAACACTGGAGCAATCACACCCTGCAGAAGACGACTGAAGTGGATAACAAAAGAAGATAGCAGCTGGTAAGCATAATACTAGGAGCAGGGAACTTACATTAGTACCATTGCTGAAATAACAACACGCTGAGTGTTGCATTAACTGATTTAAGTTTAAGGCTATACACACACAGGGTTTTTCAAGGAGTTTTTGGAGCAGAAAATGAGTGGAACTTTTCCAAATCCTCCCTCAAATTTTAAAACTCCTCAAAAACTTTGAGTTTCTGCTCCATTTCTGATCCAAAAACTGAGAAAATAGAATCCGTGTTCACATAGCCTTAGGGAATATTCACATGGCGTCTTTTTCAGACAAACTATGCCCCAAATCCACATGAAAAGGTGCAGCAGAAACTGAAAATAGTGCTCAAAAATGTGAAAACGTGATGGATGTGCATACATTCCATCCTATGTTACTTCTTTTAACTGCAGCTTCAGGGTTCAGAAACCCTGAAGCGGTTAAAAGTAGTGACATGCTCATTGTTTGGTTTCTTTCTAGCAGAAGCAGCTGACTCTATACTTAAATGGGATCTGTCACCAGGTTTTTGCTATGTAACCTGGTTGCAGCATGTGGTAGGGGCTGAGATTGTATGCTATTGCTTCAATCTCAACAGTGTTTTTTTTCAGCAGGATATTATCATTGCCAGATTAGCTGCCCTAGTGCCTCCTGGTCCAACTACGACCCCACCACTGGTTAGCAGCTTACTTGTACATGTACATAGTAATCTGCTAATAAGTCATGTTGGCGGGGTCAACTTTTTCAGCACTGCTATGTCTACAATAGAGAAAACTCTGATTTTGTCACAACTGCGGCACCCAGTAAAGTAATTGACACATCCTTGGAAGCAGGATCTCTTTCCCTACATCCGGTTGCTCTTAGATGAGGTAGCAAAAACCTGCTGACAGATTCCCTTTAACATTATAGAGTGAAAGTCACTGGTGGCAGAGCAGCCACAAGATTGGCGATGAGGCCGGCAGTGAAGCCACTTCAGGAAAATCACCACCATTGGCTTCCTGAAGTGGCTTCGCCTGGGATAACTCAGTGGCTGAGCTGGCATCTACATGACACCATGGACACTTAACCTGAGGTGGTCCTAGGCACAAGTTCAGATTCCTTGTATTTTATCTGTACTCTGCATTATCTTTGCTCAGTATGCATGTTTTTACTTGATGTCTTTTGATAAGGATGGATTTCACAAACAAATGAATCCAAATCTGAAGATATGGAGTGGAAAGGATTGATCTCCTGGGCCCTGGAGAGGTTGCAACTTGCACAGATTCAAATGTAAGGACCATGGACCATTGTGTAATGTTGTGACTGTATAAAGAAACTGGTGTTTTAGTTTAAAACACCTTACAAATAAAAATGTAGTGGGGACATGTTTATAAAATCAGTATGTAGGGGATGTGATAGTTTGATGCCTTGTTCCCCTCCCCCTCAAGCCACTGTCCGGTAGTCAAGTGATACTGCTACATATTTAATGTATTATCACTGTGTCTTATAATGAGTACTGCTACGCATAAAGCATATTACTCTTGTTATTTATATGTTGGAATGTAATGCCATTACATGTTTTTGCAACCTGTTGTTGATAGGGAAAGTAAGCACTCCGGGGCCAGTTTAGCGTTAGGGGAGTAGTATCCCTAGTTGGCCACTAGATAGGGGCATTATAATATATAGGTAACTGTAGGAGGGGCATAGTGGGAATAAGGTAGTGAGGGCTTCCTGTTCTAGTTCAGTCGGGGCGAGGGTGCCCATTAGCTCAGGTGGGCTGTCTAGCCCAGGGTACATCATGCCCCGTAACGTTTCCCAGAAGTGTGAGTCCAGCTTACAGAATCCAGGAGGCTGAAGAGTTACAGCAAACACATCAGCAGCATTGACGGTGCAGAATTAGTGGGTCTGCATTTGTCATCAGAAGGAGAAGCTAAGCAGCACGGGACCAGGTCACACGAAATATGGCAGATCTTTGTGTGGGCAGCGGTGTTCAGATCCGGTGTGAAACGGTGGAGGATCCCCCACAGGAGGCAAGAGTACAGGACAGTGAGTACGTTAAGGGACTGAAGGATGCGGTCCGTCCCAGGGACAAGCTTAGTATACATGAGAGAAGGCAAGGGAAAGTGGAAGCATTGCCTGATGAGAATTCCTGTGTGTGTATTGAATATGGCCTGGATGAAGTGCTGAGTAAAAAGTTGATGTTGAAAAGTTGGAACTGGACTGTAACTCTTATTTTGTGAAACCGTCTGTGAGGAATATATCCCTGTATCAGACAAGTACAGATGGATGGCTTTGAGGAACAGCACCAAGGTACTCAGAAAGATATACATGTATGTATGGAGCGGGAAGGCCAGAAAGTGATAAAGGGATTGTTATTGGCCATGACTACTGCCCTGGCCTCCCCCGACTCCTACAAGTACACCAAAATTGTGTATTTTATGGTGGTCTCGCATGTAACATGGTTAGATCTGAATACCAGGCCCTGACTGCTGAGCTAACTGCCTCATAGGAATATATGGCTATGGTCAGGATACGGGTCTTATGATCTGAGCATGGTTTGTGTTCCTTGGACAAGTGGAACTGGCCTTTGGCTTAGATATATGGGCAAAAAACAAGCTATCTACATGTCACCATGCAAAGAAGGATGTGAGCCTATGGATGAGTTAACTGACTCGGACAAATCATGACACTGGTCACATCAACAGAATTATACAGTGGGTGCGGAAAGTATTCAGACCTCTTTAACCCCTTTCTGACCTCGGACGAGATAGTACGTCCGAGGTCAGAACCCCCGCTTTGATGCGGGCTCCCGCGGTGAGCCCGCATCAAAGCCGGGACATGTCAGCTGTTTTGAACAGCTGACATATGCTTGCAATAGTGGCGGGTGAAATCACGATTCACCCGCTGCTATTAACTAGTTAAATGCCTCTGTCAAACGCTGACAGCGGCATTTAACCGGCGCTTCCGGCCGGGCAGCCGGAAATGAGCGCATCGCTGACCCCCGTCACATGATCGGGGGTCAGCGATGCGTCAGAACGGTAACCATAGAGGTCCTTGAGACCTCTATGGTTACTGATGCAGGCCTGCTGTGAGCGCCCCCCTGTGGTCGGCGCTCATAGCACACCTGCATTTCTGCTGCATAGCAGCGATCTGATGATCGCTGCTATGTAGCAGAGGCGATCGAGTTGTGCCAGCTTCTAGCCTCCCATGGAGGCTATTGAAGCATGGCGAAAGTAAAAAATGGCACAATGGCTTCCATAATCTTTAAATGGAAGAAGTTTGGGACCACCAGAAGTCTTCCTAGACCTGGCCATCCAGCCAAACTAAGCAATCATAAGGAGAAGAGCCTTGGTGAGAGAGGCAAAGAAGAACCCCAAGATCACTGTGGCTGAGCTCCAAAGATGCAGTAGAGAGATAGGAGAAAGTTCCACAAAGTCAATTATCACTGCAGCCCTCCAATATAGTCAGGCCTTTATGGCAGAGTGGCCCCACGGAAGCCTCTCCTCAGTGCAAGACATATGAAAGCCCTCATAGAGTTTGCTAAAAAACACATGAAGGACTCCCCGACTATGTGAAATAAGATTCTCTGGTCTGATGAGATGAAGATAAACCTTTTTGGTGATAATTCTAAGTGGTATGCGTGGACAAAACGGGGCACTGCTCATCACCTGCCCAATACAATCCTGACAGTGAAACATGGTGGTGGCAGCATCATGCTATGGGTGTGTTTTTCAGCTGCAGGGACAGGACGACTGGTTGCCATTGAAGAAAACATGAATGCGACCAAGTACAGATATATCCTGGATGAAAACCTCTTCCAGAGTGCTCTGGACCTCAGACTTGGCCGAAGGTTGACCTTCCAACAAGACAATGACCCTACAGACATAGCTAAAATAACAAAGGAGTGACTTCAGAACAACTCTGTGACCATTCTTGACTGGCCCAGCCAGAGCCTTGATCTAAACCTAATTGAGCATCTCTGGAGAGACCTGAAAATGGCTGTCCACCAACGTTCACCATCCAACCTGACGGAATTGGAAAGGATCTGCAAGGAAGAATGGCAGAGAATCCCCAAATCTAGGTGTGAAAAACTTGTTGCACCATTCCCAAGAAGTCTCATGGCTGTACTAGCTCAAAAGGGTGCTTCTACTCTATACTGAGCAAAGGGTGATATTTCAATTTTCTTTTTAATTAATTTGCAAAAATTTCTACATTTTCTGGGTTTTTTTCAGTCAAGATGGGGTGCAGAGTGCTTTCCTTACCCACTGTATATAACATTGTTATCCGTACATGTGGGGTTTGCTTGGAAATAACAAATCAACAGACAGTCCAGATTTAAAGTCAGAACTTGGTCTTTTCTTTTTTATTCTTTAAAGTCCACAAAAACAGATCTTTTCTAGCATACAAAACATGTAGCAAAATTAACAAAGTAAACACATAGCGGACTGGGCACAAAGTGTACAAAAAAAATGCAGGTTGCCTCACTTAACCACTTCCTGACGTGCACCAGAGCATCCCACATTGGGTAGGAATCTATGGAGAGCGCTCAAAAGCTGATAGTTCTGATGTGTTACCATGTCAGGAGGAGGCCTTTCGAAGGTCTCCATCACTGCCATATTGGTGTTTTTATTGTTTTCTATAATTTTTTATATGTTGTTATTATCTTAATTGCAAGCAGATCAGTGGGGGTCCCGGTACTGATCGCTCAAGCATGCCCCGAGAGGTGCTCAGCTCAGGAAACAGGAGTGTGCAGCAATAAAAGTCTATGCTTTCTACTGCATTTGTACCCGTCTCTGTCTACATGCTGAGGCAGGAGCTGTGCACTCCTGTCTACATAGCTGAGCACCTCTCAAGGCGTTTTTGTGCGATCAGTGAGGGTCACAGGGCCCGGACTGCCATCAACCTGCTTGCAGTTAACAACATATAAAAAGTATATAATTTTTTTAAACTCAGGATATTTTTTTAAGCTAGTAAAATAAGTTTCTAACTATACAAATATTAAGTCATATTGACCTGGAGAATTTAGTGCACATTGAGTTCCGTAAACATGAAACCCCCAAAATAATGGCGGAGTTATGTTTTTTTTTTTTTTCACTATTTCATTCCTCTTCCCATTTTTCAGTACAGTATATTGTAAATTGAATGGTGTTATTCAAAACTACAACTACTTCAAAAGGCTCTGATCATGTAAAGCCATAAAAGTTTCAGCTCTTGCAAGAATGGGAGGAAAAAACTAAAACAGAAAAATATTCCTAATTCTCTATTGCCACAAAAGTTGCAAATTTATGGTCAGCCATGTTTAAAGTTTAATTCATAGATCTAATCTTGCAAGCAACAATATATATTTCCATGCATAAGAAAAAATCTTAATGCCTGAGAAAATGTGTTTCATATTTTGGCTCATTTAAAACATTCTAAGACAAAGTTACATCGAAACCAAGAAACTGAACAACGAAAACTCAGCTTTAACTAATTACAACACTCTGAATAAATGAAAGCTGCGCTGTGATTGGCTGCTATGGGCAAAACAGTCAGTTTTCCTTTTAACATGTTGTATTGTTAATTGTGTCCCATGGTATTGATATTAGTTCTTTCATCGTTTTGTGTTTTCTGGTAATGTTGTGCTTATGTTAAACATCAATTATCTTTTTACAGAAACAAACAGGTATCATTGCTAAATGAGAAAGGATTTTGTAAACCGATTATCCTCCGCCACTATGAAAGTATTAAAAAAGATGCCACAAAGCAAAAGAAGCATAGTAAGCCTCCCACTGTGCTGACAAATGGAAAACCACGTATTCCGGACATCATACGGGAGAACTCTTCTCTGCACAAACTTCATTATGCCCTCAACGATGGTTCTGCAATGGTTTAATATCCTCTCGATGTACACAGTGTTCTGCTGAATAATTTGCAAGATTTTATTTCTAAAATTATTGTAAATATATATAGAAGTAAAGAACACTACTTTGTAGCAGAGCACAATCTAAGGTCTATGGCACTGGTGGACAGAGACGTAAAATTGCCCTTGTGCAAGAGCAACATACGGGCCCTTTGCAGCCCAATAGCTCATCATAATGTTCAATTCCACCTGCTTTGGAGTGGCCCCCTACCTCCTGGACCCCTGGTCTATGGCCCATTATAGGTTACAATTACAAAAACATACATGTTATTTATGGAACAGATGTATTCATATGGGTAGATAGAGGTTGGCCTTGGCATATATTGACCACATGTTACACCCAATTGTGGCCACATGTAATCACATCGTATAGTAGTCTGTGTTATGGGCTCACTTGGTGAGGTGGATTCTCTAAGCCACAGGTCAGGGTGAACAAAATGGACCAAAGGTAATGGCTCTTTATGTGAGCAGGACTTGCCGGTGGCACATGAAACAGCACGAAGACCAGTAGAGTAGGCAGACAAGTCTAGGGGCATCGTTTGCAATGTGAACAAGTCCTAAGATGAGTTTGTTAGGCTTACAACAGATGAAGGGTTAGTCGCAGATCTGAGCCAGGAAGTAATTGCAGACTGAAGAAACAAGTAGGAGATTGCTGAGATAATTGCGAGCTGAGAGACTGGTGAGATTAAACAAGGCAAAAGGTCACAACACACACTTAATACTTAGACTCACATAACTGTCAGAGGTGTTCTTGAGGACAGCTAATGCATCAAGAGCCCAGAATTCAGCGCAGAAAGGAAGGCTTCCAACCCCACCTGGCTAGGGGGATTCCGAACCGCTTCCCGGCTGCCTGAATTTCAAAGATAACCTGTAACCTGTGCCCTGGACTGCAATTTTACCAGTAAAAGGTAAAGAGACTGCAAATCCTGTGTCCTCCAATTATTTCCTGCACCCCAACATCTACAACCCCCTCATAGACTGTCCTGGGAGCCCTGGGGACTAAGCTCTACCTGTGGGGAGTTATACCAACTCTGCTGCAATAGCCTCAGCCCCAGTGGACCCCTTTAAGCAGCGTCGGCCATCCCTGGCCGAGTACCACAGGTGGCGTCATGAACATTACTACATTAGACTTTATTTTCCACCACACTTCATCCCCTTTAACTGGATGCCCAGGGCCACGGACCGGGTCACCGCTGCCGTGACCTTCCCCTTTAAGTACTGCCGGACCCTGCCCGAGTACCCAATGGTCCTCGCAAGCACTCCACATGACTTTAGTAATACTGGAGAAAGGTCCTACCAGATGTCCCAGATTACTATTGCAAACAAACCTTTCCACACCTACAGAAAATTATAGTATAGATTTATTGAGGCACATATGGCATTTATCATGATCATAATAACATTTTATTATATGATGTTTTTCCCTAACTCACAATGTAATTATCCTTCTGGACACCTGGCTGTCTGTCATAGCCATTCTGGATTATCATGTGGAGGCTTTTATACCAATATATTTACCCCTGAGCAGAGCATGCTGGGCACATTTACTCCATTTGGACATGGCAGCATTCATTCTCCTGAGAGGTTAGTGCTGGAGTAATTAGAATATACAGTATAAGGGCTCATTTCCACTTGCGAGGAAAACGGACGAGTGCAATCCGATAAAAAATCGGATTGCACTCGGACCAATGTTATTCAATAGGTGTCTTTTCATTTGTGATTTTTTTCTCAGCCGAAATCGGACTGAGAAAAAAATCGCAACATGCTGCGTATTGCTGCGATTCTCGGACGAGACTCGCCAATGCAAGTCAATGGGTGAGAGAAAAAAATCGCACAGCACTCGCACCATGCGAGTTCTGTCCCATTTTTATGCACCGGTGTCCTTTGAAAAGCCGGCAATTCAGCGCGGTGTACAGTAAAATCACACTGACAGGTTAGAATAGAGTAGATATATATATACATAGAATAGGTATATATACATATATATATGATGTCAGTGAGACACATATATATATATTTATATTTAATGCAGCGCTAGATAGCATAAAAGCCGCTAATTCAATTGCCAGCTTTTGCTCTCTCCTTCACAAACCCGACAGGATATGAGACATGGTTTACACACAGTAAACCATCTCATATCCCTTCTTTTATTACATATTCCTCTTCACTAATGTTAGAAATGTCTGTGTGTCAAATTTGGGGGCTCTAGCTATTTAATTAAAGGGTTAAATCGCGGAAAAAATTGGCATGGGCTCCCGCGCAATTTTCTCCGCCAGAGTGGTAAAGCCAGTGACTGAGGGCAGATATTAATAGCCTAGAGAGGGTCCATGGTTATTGGCCCCCCCTGGCTAAAAACATCTGCCCCCAGCCACCCCAGAAAAGGCACATCTGGAAGATGCGCCTATTCTGTCACTTGGCCACTCTCTTCCCACTCCGATGTAGCGGTGGGATATGGGGTAATGAAGGGTTAATGTCACCTTGCTATTGTAAGGTGGCATTAAGCCAGATTAATAATGGAGAGGCGTCAATTATGACACCTATCCATTATTAATCCAAAAGTAGGAAATGGTTAATAAAACACACACACATTATTACAAAGTACTTTAATGAAATAAAGACACAGGGTGTTATAATATTTTATTATACTCGTAATCCACCTGAAGACCCTCGTTCTGTAAAAAAGTAAAAAAAAAAAATCAACAATATCCCATACCTTCCGATGATCAGTCACGTCCCACGATGTAAATCCATCTGAAGGGGTTAAATCATTTTACGGCCAGGAGCTGTGCTAAAGCAGTGCTCGTGGCTGTAAAACCCCGGGGAATGAATGGAGTGCAGGGGACTGTCCTGTAGTTACCTTGAGTCGCGGTGATGTGCCCTCTGCTGGATGTCCTCACATGAACTCGAGCCTGGGAAAATATTTAACCCTTTAATTTAATAGCTAGAGCCCCCAAATTTGACACACAGACACTTCTTACATTAGTGAAGAGAAATATGTAATAAAAGAAGGGATATGAGATGGTTTACTGTATGTAAACCATGTCTCATATCCTGTCGGGTTTGTGAAGGAGAGAGCAAAAGCCGGCAATTGAATTAGCGGCTTTTAAGCTATCTAGCGCTGCATTAAATATAAATATACATATACAGGTGTCTCACTGACATATATATAGGTATATATACACATTCTATGTGTATATACCGTATCTATTCTATTCAAACCTGTCAGTGTGATTTTACTGTACACAGCACTGATTTGCCGGCTTTTCAAAGGACACCGGTGCGTAAAAATCGGACAGCAATACGGATGTCATACGGATGTTGCGATAAAAAATCGCATGACAATCACATGATTTTCCTCCGTTTTTTCGTTCCGTAAATCGGACCGTTTTTGTCTCTCACATGTGGAAATGTGCCCTAAGGCAGATATTTGTGAGTAAATCTGTTACACTAGTGAATTAAAGGAAAAAAAAAAACAACAAGGCGCCCCCAATGTGTCACACTGTATATGAAAGAATACAGTCCTTAGTAGGGAATGTGCTCACCTATTGAAGTTGTGAACCTAGGTCACAACTCCCATGCAGGCATAACCGTAGCAGCAGGTCTCCACGAAAATCCAAAAGGATGTTGAGGGTAGTAGTTTTAGGCAAACTGAAGACCGCGCACACGAGGTAGATTCTAGGAAGTTTATTGAAGCCTACGCGTTTCAAGAGCTTTCTTGCTCTCTTCTTCAGGGCATATGGTACATAACACAATACAGGGTGTATTTATACAAAGGAAGGGGAGGGGCACAAAGGCCCTTGTACTATGATACATAAGCAAGATTTAAAAACATACATAGTAACATAGAAACATTACACATTACTATTTATATCCTAAAAACATTGATTAATGTTAAAAACCCAAAAAAAATTAATAAAACCAACCCTGCATAAAAGTGTGTGAAATATAAAAAATATGTATACAAAAAAAAAGAAATTAAAAATAGGCAGGAATCTAAGGTAGCTCAATGAGTATTCGAAGCGGGGAGCTTTGTGTAGTAGTTCCATTATCTAGGCTGTTCAAGTCATCGTGCCACAGACTACTGATGGTTCCTTCTTGATTTTTCTTGTGGAGATGAGAACATCTGGAAATGTTCTTATGGGAAAAAGGAAGACAAAATCTTGTAAAAAGGAACAAAAGAGCAATGGTTATACGCTGTTACTGATTATACAAAAAATTATATTATAATTCTTATAATTTGTACTAGAACCCTCCCATGGGACCAGAGGTAGGTATTGAAGTGAGGCTCAGTATAAGCAACCACACTTCAGTTAGAGGTTTTGTAGGTTAAAGGATATCTGACATTACATTTAGCCCTTCAGGCTCAAGGGAATTCAAGGTATATATCCAAAAAACCTCTTTCTTGTTAAGTGACTGTGTGCGATTAGAGACGTGCAGGAACGTGATCAATGGGGTGAACACGAAATAATAAAGGATTACTATTGTGTGAGATACTAAAGTGTCTGGAAAGACCATGTTTAAGATAACCTATTTTAATATTGTGTCGGTGGGAATTCATGCGGAGGTGAAGTGGTTGTGTTGTCCTGCCAACATATATCTTGTTGCATGGACAAGTAATAATGTAAATAACGAAGGAGGTGGTGCAGGTGAAAAAGTGACTGATTGGGAAGGGGTGAGGAAAAGAGGGGTGTTTAAATGCTGTACTGGTATGTGCAATAATACCACAACACAGACATTTCTTGTGAAGACATTTGAAGATCCCTGGTTTTTGTGAAGCAGGTGATTTTTTTCGTTCATCCTTGTATTGTGTTATGTATTATATGCCCTGAAGAAGAGAGCAAGAAAGCTCTTGAAACGCGTAGGCTTCAATAAACTTCCTAGAATCTACATCGTGTGCACGGTCTTCAGTTTGCCTAAAACTACTACACTAGTGAATTGACTCATTCAGCAATCCTCCACGGTTTCTTTAGTTGTTACTTTTGCTCGATCACATATTGCGGATCAACTGGTCTTCAGAATGCAGTGATATTATTCTATACCTATCTTTTCAGCTATTGTATTTCTTATGTGACCACATGTCACTCTTATTATTGTAGCAATGTTTTTCTACTGCAATACAATCAAGTTGGAGGAGTATTGACTAATAAAGAAGGAGATAAAATAAAGGAATGGGACTGGCCCAAAAAAGGCAAACTGTCCGATCCCTTCACAGTGCAGGTAATATGACCGATGAAAGATAAGGTAATTCATGTCCTAAATAGGCAACAGTTCACATTGTTTTAAATTCACCCATAGATGTGAGCTGATAACTGAGGCAGGGAGCAGCAGGAAACCTGTGATCAGATTATCAACGACATTCTGTAAAGTGGAAAATCATTGTAAAATAAATAGCCTTGGCATTGTAGTGTACCCAATGGTAAATGCTAGAAGTGGACAATCGTTATTTTATGTTTCCTCCTTTTTATCTCTTTACAGTCCACCAAGCAAAAATAATATAATTTCTTAAAAATATACATGACACATTATATATGTTCATGATTTCCTACGTTTTGCACTCCTCATGTAAGTACCTTTGCCTTCCTATCTAGGTTAATGAACAGGTTTCTGTTAAAGTTGCTGGCCAGTACGCCATTAGCCTGAGTTTCCGATGGCAGCAAGAATTTGTACGTTTATCTCTCTCACCAATACTGGATGTTCCTTCCCCACAGATTGAACATTTGGTAAGCCTATATAAATATACTCTTTATAATCATTTTTGGCACAGTGGTTGAGATATTGCATAGTGCTCTCTTTGTTATAGGGCCAGCTTATGACAAGTGAGAACTTTTCCTCAAAAACCGCAAGAGAAATGGCCAAAGCCAACAAAAAGAAAGCAAAAGAAAAGGATACGAAGAGGAGTCCAAAGAAAACTGTAAGCAAAATTATGATTTCTAATGTACACAGGAGTTTTCTAGCTCATGGCATTGACTGTATTGACATCTTGCAGTCCAGGCAGCTACTATAATTATGTCAGCACATTTGTTGTGAGCCATCAGCATACAGTGGAATAATGGCTGACAACTGTGAAAAGCCTCAAGTTTTCTTATAACATTTCTAGTGAATCTTCATTTTTATGTGAAAGTCTAAGTAGCCCGTCTGCCTCAAAAAAGGCAAATGGGGCACAGTTTTAGATTTAATTGGTGTCCAGAGTCTTTAAAGAGTAAAAACAATCTTAACAGTAAAGATGATCAAATCTTTTGAAATTGTAATTTGCCAGGTTGTGCAAAGTTTCCCCAAAATTTCTATTTACTGTGAACTCTGACATACTCTCACTGTTCTAAAAATGACTGCTGCATTCCCTGCTTAGACTTTTATACATGATATGATAATCTCTCCTGATTGGCTGCTCTATACCATGTAATGTGATATCTGCAAGGCATTATGGGTAAACCCATCTGGTCAACCTAAAATCATGCTAGCCTTCTGTGACTGATGAAATCTTCTGCAATGTTTAAAAAAGAACTGGGATTTATTTGTCAATTTGCATGAATTGAATCACAAACTTTTTAATTTCGCTGGGAAATGGAAACTTCATAGAATTTTAACTAAAAATCAATTTGCATCCATTCAATACGATCATCTCCATTTGATAGTTTTATATATTTTAGCCACTTTAGTTGCCAGCAGAATTGTGGAGGTCCTGTGCTGAAACTTTCACTGATCACTAAAGATTGCTGAGAAGTGCACAGCTTGAGAAGCAGAAGTGCAGTGCTCCTGCCTGAGCGCGTGCACAGAGTGGAGTACAGATTGCAAGTGTGCAGCGCCCCAGAGTCCTGGTCGTTGCAGTACTGTGGCTCCGCCACTATGGGGAGCCATGGTGCGTCTGATGGCACTGAAGGGGTTCATCTGATCAGGTATCACAGACACCAATACATTTCACAGCTGGGCCTCCGGGGGGAGCTAAGGGTGCTATTCATTAGGCCACTCCCCACCATAGTGGGTAAACTGGGGGTCAGGCAGGAAGTTAGAGGAGAAAGCTGACTGGGTTGGAACCAGGCAACACCTTGTGGCAGAGGGTGTTGTGGGGGAAGATACAGTAGGGTCTCTGTCAGGGGTGGGATCCTGACAGGGGTTTGGCAACAAGAAAGAACGTTACGGGACCGTGCCTGCTCCGGGTAGCGGCAGTCCCCAAGAAAGGATTAGAAGCGAGATAGATTGTGCTGAGTGAGAAACGAGATCACGCAAAGGAGAAATACCAGTAGGAGTCGTGCTGTAAGACCGAAGCAACATCCTACTGAGGCGCACTACCGGTGGCCGGAACCCCGAGGGAGTAGAATAATATTCAGCTTCAAGCAATACTCCAAACCGCGGCAGGGCAGTCAGTCTAAGGCGGGCTGTCTAACACATATCACCTATGCAGTCTTGGGGGGCAACTTGTGGAGAGGGGCGACTCTAGGGTCCCGGAAGAGCTCCGAGCCTACCCGTCAAACGGGTGCCGTCCCAACCAGAACATCAGGGAGGGACGGAGGATTAGCAGAACATCATCTAATCGAGTTGTGAGGGAACATCAGAAACAGACACAACAGTTGTGGGGTACTTTCCGTAAGCACAGCAGGGAAGGACCACAACACATAGCGCTAGTAGGAAGGCACCGATTTCCACCTGTGAAGAGAACTCTGGAGGTGCCATTGGACCGGCCGGACTTGCGCAGCCTGGTGAACCGTGTTCCGGACTGAGGACCCAGAGATCTTCAGTAAAGAGGTAAAGAGACTGCAACCTGGTGTCCTCGTTATTTACTGCACCGCACCACCACAGCAGCCCCACCATCATCCACACCTATTATTCACTGTGCGCCCCACGGCAGGGTCACGGACCGGGGCCTAGCCGCCGTGACAACCCCGGAGCAGAGACTCAGAGGCCCGGTACCGGGTTCCCCTCGGCCCTGCGGCGGTGGGGGCGCCACAAGTGCAACACCCGCTAGGGCCATGGGGCACTCGGAACCGGGTCGGACGATTCTTAAAGGGGTGGTCACGGCAGCGGTGACCCAGTCCGTGGCCCTGGGCCCTAGGCGCACAATAAAAGGGATGAGGGAATGTTTGTAGGGGATTGTTCGTGACGCCACCTGTGGTATTCGGCTATAAATGGTCGACGCTGCTTAGGGAGTCCACTGGGGCCGATTGTGATGCAGCTGAGATGGTTCTGCTCCCCACAGGTGGAGCAGGGCCCCAGGGCTGCCGGTACAGTTTATGAGGGATGGTGGATATTGGGGTGCAGGAATGAGGGTGCAGGAAAAGGAGTAGAGGACACAAGGGCTGCAGTTTTCTTTACCTTTAATTCATGTTCAAAGGTCAGTCTGGAGCACAGGTAATAGGTAGTATTGGAGACCCTGGCAGCCTGGAAGCAATTCGGAATCCCCCTAGCCAGGTGGGGTTGGAAGCCTCCCTGCTGCTCTGTTCTCTGTGTTCCTGATGCTTTATGCTCTATTCAAGTCCCTTTTACTGTCTTTCCATTAAATGGAACACTACCTGCATGGCAGGCAGCTTGAGCCTGTTCCAGGTGTCACTCCCTCATGGTGACTCCGGGCTCTGATATGCTGCTGTGCCTTCAGGTGTCAGATGGGACCAGGAGACCTGCAATCTGCGGTCCTCCGGTTTTAGTTGCTGGACGTGCAGTTCCCAAACAACCACGGACTCTGGTGTCCGGTCCTTGGCGCTCAGTCCTGGGGTGAGCTCAGTCGCAGCTCAGGTTCTCCTCACTTGCTTCCTCTTCCTAAGACTAGCTCTGACTGACTGACTGACTAAAATATAAAATAATAATCTTATATATTATAACTCTTCATTAGTGTTGAGCGATACCGTCCGATACTTGAAAGTATCGGTATCGGAAAGTATCGGCCGATACCGGCAAAGTATCGGATCCAATCCGATACCGATACCCGATACCAATACAAGTCAATGGGACTCAAGTATCGGACGGTATTCCTGATGGTTCCCAGGGTCTGAAGGAGAGGAAACTCTCCTTCAGGCCCTGGGAACCATATTAATGTGTAAAAGAAAGAATTAAAATAAAAAATATTGCTATACTCACCTGTCCGACGCAGCCTGGACCTCAGCGAGGGAACCGGCAGCGTTGTTTGTTTAAAATTCGCGCTTTTACTTGGTTACGTGAAGTCCCGGCTTGTGATTGGTCAGGGCGGCCATGTTGCCGGGACGCGGACCAATCACAGCAAGCCGTGATGAAATTACGTCACGGCTTGCTGTGATTGGTCCGCGTCCCGGCAACATGGCCGCCATTAACCAATCACAAGCCGTGACGTCACGGGAGGCTGGACACGCACGCTTTTTAAAATACGCGCATGTCCAGCCTCCCGTGACGTCACGGCTTGTGATTGGTTAATGGCGGCCATGTTGCCGGGACGCGGACCAATCACAGCAAGCCTTGACGTAATTTCGTCACGGCTTGCTGTGATTGGTCCGCGTCCCGGCAACATGGCGCCGTGACCAATCATAAGCCGGGACGTCACTGGAGGCTGGACACGCGCGCTTTTTAAAATACGCGCATGTCCAGCCTCCCGTGACGTCACGGCTTGTGATTGGTTAATGGCGGCCATGTTGCCGGGACGCGGACCAATCACAGCAAGCCGTGACGTAATTTCGTCACGGCTTGCTGTGATTGGTCCGCGTCCCGGCAACATGGCCGCCCTGACCAATCACAAGCCGGGACTTCACGTAACCAAGTAAAAGCGCGAAATTTAAACAAACAACGCTGCCGGTTCTCTCGCTGAGGTCCAGGCTGCGTCGGAGAGGTGAGTATAGCAATATTTTTTATTTTAATTATCTCTTTTACACATTATTACATTAATGTTGTTGCGATACCCGATACCCGATACCACAAAAGTATCGGATCTCGGTATCGGAAATTCCGATACAGCAAATATCGGCCGATACCCGATACTTGCAGTATCGGAATGCTCAACACTACTCTTCATACATCATGCAAGAATAGAAGACCGGTAGGTGTTAGATGACTATGCAGAGAAGGGTATAATCTATACTCTGAAATGATGATTACCCCCATGTCACCTTCGGCTTCACAGATGTATGTGTGTTTGTTTTCACAGCAGATACTATTACTGACTCTTTCTTCTTGTGGGATTCATTATTGATGACAGCTTTGTTGCTATTTGTTGTCATATACCGTAGAGCAAGTCATCTTCATGGTACAAGCTACATCTGAGAGCCCTACTTTTGGCCCTGGCATCCTGTTGCAGACCACTTTCCTATGTGTCACTACAATACTGTGTCAGAAGTTCATCTTCCCTAAAGATCTGACACCGTGGCTCCCTTGCATATGGCATAATTTATATACTAGTGAAGAAATAAAGATTTCAGAAAGGGCACAAAGATTATAACAACAATCAGAACTTTCTTCCAAATATGTTTTTTTTCCAAATTTCTTTTATTAATCACTTTTAAAGATTTAGGCACATAATACAACAGCGTGACGCAACCAGGGGTGGCTAATAGCTACCGATAACTTGTAAAGGGGGTGAAGAGATTGTTAGTGGATACAATTTTTTTTTTTAAAGGGCTCAGATTAGGTGATATTCACCAAACGTCCCCTGCATTCCCGCTTATACACTGGTCTCTACTGAGGTTGGTCACAGCTACAGTGGTTGGTATTTGCTGCCACTTCTGATATGTCAAGGCGAGAAGTAGAGACGAATAGGGATCTCGTAAATGTCCGAGTAGAAACTGTGAATCATTGGTGAGTATTGGTTCATTTTAAAGTCTGTGTCTTTTAAAAATAATTTATCCACTGGATATTTCTTTTAAAAGCCAATGATTTCTAACCAAACATCTATTCATTTTCTAAATAAGACAATCTTATCAGAGCTGGCAAAGACTCTTGTAATTCCCGAGGATCATATTAGTCCTTCAAATGACTTCAATGCCGCTGTTGAGCTCAGAAAGCTTCAGCGAAAAATCCGAAATATTGTAGATGATTGGATGGAGCATTATCGCTTGGCTGCAGGTAAGTTGTTTGTTCTATTTTTATTCAGAACTGATAAAGGAGTTTCAGCTCTTTTTAAAAAAAATAAAGTAGGGAAAATAGTAAAGTACAAAAGTAATTGTCGACTCAACATGGAATTCCCAGTGCTCCATGGATGTTCTCTTTTTTTACCGCTGTTTTTGTTAATTTTTTCTATGACATGCCATACGTGCCCCCCAGACCACTGCAGCTTTTTATTGGCCCATTAGTGATACCTGCTTTCATGGCAAAAGATTGCTGATATCAGTGATTGAGGGTAGGTCAGAGGAACCTACGAAGTGGCAGTAGTTTGCCAGGGGAGTAATATTTATTTTGTTCATCTTTCGCATTCACTGCTTTTGTGGGAATTTTTTTAAAAATCCCGGAGACCCCTTTTAAAGGGATTTTCTCATCTTGTACCTTTATGACATATAAGCTAGATGTACCATATATGTATGATAGATGCAGGTCTCACCAGTGGAACCCACTTCTATCCCATGAATAGGGCCCCTTTAAATGTGATGTAAATGTGTTGTGGTGGTCAAAAATGTGAATCATGAATAGGAATTCTAACCACTTCCCCAATGATTGCCCCATTATCTAATCTGTACATATGCCATTGGTGGGATCTGCATCTAACAAGCATTGATGGAATATCTTGTATGAGACGGGTATACCCCTCTAAGGGATAGAGCTCCTGTATATATTTCTTTGTGTTCTGCGGTTACAGGCTGTGAGCATTTATGTCAGTTACTTTGAGAAGACTCAAAGTGCAGTTGCAAAGTAGGCAGCTGCCTATTTGGCCATGCTTCCTGCTCAGTGGTTCACTTCATGACATCAGATGATCTTTGGGGGTCCTCACTATGGGACAGCCTGTGACCATTTGTTTTCTGGGATGCCAAAGTCACATAACCAAGTTATAAACAGCAGAGATTGGCGTGATGCTGTTGTCCCTCATATGGTTTACCAAGTTTATTATCTTTTTGTCTGGAGAGCACTCGGAGCTTTTATTTTAGCTCAATAGCAATGGATCATTTTCATTCATATTCATATTAATGCCATTGATATCTGTTTTGTTTGCCTTTTTGAGCTAGGTTTGCTATTGTTTATTTCTATGCATTGGTATTGTATGTGTATGTAAGTAATGTGTAGTTGATTGTGATGCAATTTTATTTTGTAGGTATTGATTCGCCACATATACAGAGAATGCCTGATGCTCCTCCAAAAATGTTAAGAAAACGAAAAGTCCAGTCTGCTGCTCTATTTGCCATTACACCACCTGTTTTAAAATCCCAGCCTGTCACAGAAACAGATGTAGAGAGCACACTGCAGAAGGAAAGTGCCCTTTTACATGGCCG
Source organism: Ranitomeya variabilis (assembly GCF_051348905.1). Lineage (NCBI taxonomy): Eukaryota > Metazoa > Chordata > Amphibia > Anura > Dendrobatidae > Ranitomeya > Ranitomeya variabilis. Next base: position 410,674,611 of record NC_135236.1, on the reverse strand, counting down.
CTTTCTATCAGCGCCTGCTCATTCTCATACTATGAGATGGGACATGTCACTGAGCACAGCTTCACCCAGGTAAGGAAACATGAAGAAATTAAACGGTTAAAAGAGCCTTATGCAGCTTCTCCATTAAAGGGGTTAAGAAGAGAAAGACAAAGCATAATGTAGGGTAAAAACGTAGGAGAAAGCTGGGGAAGGAGAGCCATGGTTTATCTCACCTGGTGTAGTTGTGCAATGTATACAGTGGGTACGGAAAGTATTCGGACCCCTTTAAATTTTTCACTCTTTGTTTCATTGCAGCCATTTGGTAAATTCAAAAAAAGTTCATTTTTTTTCTCATTAACCCCTTTACCCCCAAGGGTGGTTTGCACGTTAATGACCGGGCCAATTTTTACAATTCTGACCACTGTCCCTTTATGAGGTTATAACTCTGGAACGCTTCAACGGATCCCGGTGATTCTGACACTGTTTTCTCGTGACATATTGTACTTCATGATAGGGATAAAGTTTCTTTGATATTACCTGCGTTTATTTGTGAAAAAAACGGAAATTTGGCGAAAATTTTGAAAATTTCGCAATTTTCCAACTTTTAATTTTTATGCAATAAAATCACAGAGATATGTCACACAAAATACTTAAGTAACATTTCCCACATGTCTACTTTACATCAGCACAATTTTGGAACCAAATTTTTTTTTTGTTAGGGAGTTATAAGGGTTAAAAGTTGACCAGCAATTTCTCATTTTTACAACACCATTTTTTTAGGGACCACATCTCATTTGAAGTCATTTCGAGGGGTCTATATGATAGAAAATAACCAAGTGTGACACCATTCTAAAAACTGCACCCCTCAAGGTGCTCAAAACCACATTCAAGAAGTTTATTAACCCTTCAGGTGTTTCACAGGAATTTTTGGAATGTTTAAATAAAAATGAACATTTAACTTTTTTTCACAAAAAATTTACTTCAGCTCCAATTTGTTTTATTTTACCAAGGGTAACAGGAGAAAATGGACCCCAAAAGTTGTTGTACAATTTGTCCGCCGATACCCCATATGTGGGGGTAAACCACTGTTTGGGCGCATGGTAGAGATCGAAAGGGAAGGAGCGCTGTTTGACTTTTCAATGCAAAATTGACAGGAATTGAGATGGGACACTATGCTGCGTTTGGAGAGCCCCTGATGTCCCTAAACATTGAAACCCCCCACAAGTGACACCATTTTGGAAAGTAGACCCCCTAAGGAACTTATCTAGATGTGTGGTGAGCACTTTGACTCATTAAGTGATTCACAGAAGTTTATAATGCAGAGCCATAAAAATAAAAAATCATATTTTTTCACAGAAATTATCTTTTCGCCCCCAATTTTTTATTTTCCAAAGGGTAAGAGAAGAAATTGGACCGCAAAAGTTGTTGTACAATTTGTCCTGAGTACGCTGATACCCCATATGTGGGGGTAAACCACTGTTTGGGTGCATGGGAGAGCTCGGAAGGGAAGGAGCGCCGTTTGACGTTTCAATGCAAAATTGACAGGAATTGAGATAGGACGCTGTTATGACCCCAATGGCAGAGGGTCTCAGGAATAATGCTAAGTCAGTAAATACAGAAAACAGCTCATAGGGCAGTGGTAACTGGGCTGACCATATAACTAATCCTAGCACCACAAATACCAGCAGCCGGGGAACGTTCCTACGTTGATCCTAGACGTCTCGCGCCAGCCGGAGAGCTAACTACCCCTAGAAGGGAAAAGAAAGACCTTTCTTGCCTCCAGAGGAAATACCCCAAAAAGTTGGATAGAAGCCCCCCACAAATAATAACGGTGAGGTAAGAGGAAAAGACAAACATAAGAATGAGCTAGGAATTTAGCAAAGAGAGGCCCACTAGCTAATAGCAGAATATAGAAAGATAACTTATATGGTCAGCAAAAAATCCTATCAAAAATATCCACACTGGAAATTCAAGAACCCCCGAACCGTCTAACGGCCCGGGGGGAGAACACCAGCCCCCTAGAGCTTCCAGCAAGGTCAGGAATCACATTTAGTACAAGCTGGACAAAAATGATAGCAAACAAATAACCCAAAAAACAAAGAAGCAAGACTTAGCTTAATTTAACACGAACCAGGACCAGCAAACAGGAGCAAACAGAATGTGTCTGATAACACCGATGCCAGGCACTGGACTAAGGTTCCAGGAGGTTTATATAGCAACACCCCTGAAGTAACGACCCAGCTGGGTGCAGACAGAGGGAAGGAAATCCCAGAGTCATATCACTAGTAACCACTAGAGGGAGCCAAAAAGTCTAATTCACAACAGTACCCCCCCCTTAAGGAGGGGTCACCGAACCCTCACCAAGACCACCAGGGCGATCAGGATGAGCAGCGTGAAAGGCACGAACCAAATCGGCCGCATGCACATCAGAGGCAACCACCCAGGAGTTATCCTCCTGACCATAACCCTTCCACTTGACCAAATACTGAAGCCTCCGCCTGGAGAGACGAGAATCCAAGATCTTCTCCACCACGTACTCCAACTCGCCCTCAACCAACACCGGAGCAGGAGGCTCAGCAGAAGGAACCACAGGCACAACGTAGCGTCGTAACAAAGACCTATGGAACACGTTGTGAATGGCAAACGAAACCGGAAGATCCAAGCGAAAGGACACAGGATTAAGGATTTCCAATATCTTGTAAGGACCGATGAAGCGAGGCTTAAATTTAGGAGAGGAGACCTTCATAGGAACAAATCGAGAAGACAGCCACACCAAATCCCCAACACGAAGTCGGGGACCCACACCGCGGCGGCGGTTGGCAAAACGCTGAGCCTTCTCCTGTGACAACTTCAAGTTGTCCACCACATGATTCCAGATCTGCTGCAACCTATCCACCACAGAATCTACTCCAGGACAGTCAGAAGGCTCCACATGTCCCGTGGAAAAACGAGGATGGAAACCAGAGTTGCAGAAAAATGGCGAAACCAAAGTAGCGGAACTAGCCCGATTATTTAGGGCAAACTCAGCCAATGGCAAGAAGGTCACCCAATCATCCTGATCTGCCGAAACAAAACACCTCAAGTAAGCTTCCAGAGTCTGATTAGTTCGCTCAGTTTGTCCATTAGTCTGAGGATGAAAGGCAGACGAGAACGATAAATCAATGCCCATCCTAGCACAAAAGGATCGCCAGAACCTGGAAACAAACTGGGATCCTCTGTCAGACACAATATTCTCAGGAATGCCGTGTAAATGAACCACATTCTGAAGGAACACAGGAACCAGATCGTAAGAGGAAGGCAGCTTAGGCAAAGGCACCAAATGGACCATTTTTGAAAAGCGATCACATACCACCCAGATGACAGACATACCCCGAGACACCGGGAGATCAGAAATGAAATCCATGGAAATATGTGTCCAAGGCCTCTTCGGGACAGGCAAGGGCAAGAGCAACCCGCTGGCACGGGAACAGCAAGGCTTAGCTCGAGCACAAGTCCCACAGGACTGCACAAATGACCGTACATCCCGTGACAAGGAAGGCCACCAAAATGACCTAGCCACCAGATCTCTGGTGCCAAAAATTCCCGGATGACCTGCCAACACCGAGGAATGAACCTCGGAAATGACTCTGCTGGTCCACTTATCAGGAACAAACAGTCTGTCAGGTGGACAAGAATCAGGTCTACCAGCTTGAAATCTCTGCAACACACGTCGCAAATCAGGAGAAATGGCTGACAAAATAACTCCTTCTTTAAGAATACCAACAGGTTCTGTGACTCCAGGAGAGTCAGGCACAAAGCTCCTTGAAAGAGCATCAGCTTTCACATTCTTTGAACCTGGTAAATACGAGACCACAAAGTCAAAACGGGAGAAAAACAATGACCAGCGGGCCTGTCTAGGATTCAAGCGTTTAGCAGACTCGAGATACATCAAATTTTTGTGATCAGTCAAGACCACCACACGATGCTTAGCACCCTCGAGCCAATGACGCCACTCCTCAAATGCCCACTTCATGGCCAGTAATTCCCGATTGCCCACATCATAATTCTGCTCAGCAGGCGAAAACTTCCTAGAGAAGAAAGCACATGGTCTCATTACCGAGCAACCAGGGCCTCTCTGTGACAAAACGGCCCCTGCCCCAATCTCAGAAGCATCCACCTCGACCTGAAAGGGAAGTGAGACATCAGGCTGGCACAAAACAGGCGCCGAAGTAAACCGGCGCTTCAACTCCTGGAACGCCTCCACGGCTGCAGGAGCCCAGTTAGCAACATCAGAACCTTTCTTGGTCATATCCGTCAAAGGTTTAACAACGCTAGAAAAATTAGCAATAAAATGACGGTAGAAGTTAGCAAAACCCAAGAACTTCTGAAGACTCTTAACTGACGTGGGTTGAGTCCACTCATGAATAGCTCGGACCTTGACTGGGTCCATCTCCACAGCAGAAGGGGAAAAAATAAACCCCAAAAAGGGAACTTTCTGTACTCCAAAGAGACACTTTGAGCCTTTAACAAACAAGGCATTCTCACGCAAAACCTGAAACACCATCCTGACCTGCTCCACATGTGAGTCCCAATCTTCAGAGAAAACCAGAATATCGTCCAGATAAACAATCATAAATTTATCCAGATACTTCCGGAAAATATCATGCATAAAGGACTGAAATACTGAGGGAGCATTAGAAAGCCCAAAAGGCATCACCAAGTACTCAAAATGACCTTCGGGCGTATTAAATGCAGTCTTCCATTCATCACCTTGCTTAATGCGCACAAGGTTGTATGCACCACGAAGATCTATCTTGGTGAACCACTTGGCACCCTTAATCCGGGCAAACAAGTCCGACAAGAGAGGCAAAGGATACTGAAATTTTACAGTGATTTTATTCAGTAGCCGATAGTCAATACAAGGTCTCAAAGATCCGTCCTTCTTAGCCACAAAAAAGAATCCCGCACCAAGAGGGGAAGAGGATGGACGGATATGCCCCTTCTCCAGAGACTCCTTGATATATGAACGCATTGCGGCATGCTCAGGTACTGACAGATTAAATAATCTTCCCTTAGGAAATTTACTACCTGGAATCAAATCTATGGCGCAGTCACAGTCCCTATGAGGAGGCAGAGCACTGGATCTGGACTCACTGAATACATCCTGATAATCAGACAAATACTCAGGAACTTCCGAAGGAGTAGAGAAAGCAATAGACACCGGCGGGGAATCAGCATGAATTCCCTGACAGCCCCAACTTGACACAGACATAGCCTTCCAATCCAGGACTGGATTGTGGGTCTGTAACCATGGCAGACCCAAAACGACCAAATCATGCATTTTATGCAGAACAAGAAAACGAATCACCTCCCGATGTTCAGGAGTCATGCACATGGTCACCTGCGTCCAAAACTGCGGTTTACTTTCCGCCAATGGCGTAGCATCAATACCTCTAAGAGGAATAGGATTTACTAACGGTTCAAGAACAAAACCACAGCGCTTGGCAAATGACAGATCCATAAGACTCAGGGCGGCACCTGAATCCACAAACGCCATAACAGGGTAAGAAGACAAAGAGCAAATTAAAGTCACAGACAAAATAAATTTAGGTTGCAAATTACCAATGGCGACAGGACTAACAACCCTTGTTAGGCGTTTAGAGCATGCTGATATAACATGTGTAGAATCACCACAGTAAAAACACAACCCATTCTGACGTCTATGATTTTTCCGTTCATTTCTAGTCTGAATTCTATCACATTGCATTAAATCAGGTGTTTGTTCAGACAACACCACCAGAGGATTAGCGGTTTTGCGCTCCCGCAAACGCTGGTCAATTTGAATAGCAAGCGCCATAGAATCATTCAGACTTGTAGGAATGGGGAAACCCACCATCACATTCTTAATGGCTTCAGAATGGCCATTTCTGAAATTTGCGGCCAGAGCACACTCATTCCACTGAGTAAGCACGGACTATTTCCGAAATTTTTGGCAATACACTTCAGCTTCATCCTGACCCTGAGAAATAGCCAGCAAGGCTTTTTCTGCCTGAATTTCAAGATTGGGTTCCTCGTAAAGCAATCCGAGCGCCAGAAAAAACGCATCAATATTCGCCAATGCCGGATCTCCTGGCGCTAGCGAGAAAGCCCAATCCTGAGGGTCGCCCCGTAAAAAAGAAATAACAATTTTAACTTGCTGAGCAGAATCTCCAGATGAACGGGGTCTCAGAGAAAGAAACAATTTACAATTATTCTTGAAATTCCTAAACCTAAATCGATCTCCAGAAAACAATTCCGGAATAGGTATTTTAGGTTCAGACATAGGACTACTGGTAACAAAATCTTGTATACCCTGCACACGAGCTGCCAGCTGGTCAACACTTGTAATCAAGGTCTGCACATTCATGTCTGCAGCAAGCACACGCCACTCAAAGGTAAAGGGGAGGAAGAGAAGGAAGGAAAAAAAAACAACTCAGAATTTCCTTTCTTATTATCCCACTTCTGCAATGCTTTAAACATTCAATATTGGCCTGGCATACTGTTATGACCCCAATGGCAGAGGGTCTCAGGAATAATGCTAAGTCAGTAAATACAGAAAACAGCTCATAGGGCAGTGGTAACTGGGCTGACCATATAACTAATCCTAGCACCACAAATACCAGCAGCCGGGGAACGTTCCTACGTTGATCCTAGACGTCTCGCGCCAGCCGGAGAGCTAACTACCCCTAGAAGGGAAAAGAAAGACCTTTCTTGCCTCCAGAGGAAATACCCCAAAAAGTTGGATAGAAGCCCCCCACAAATAATAACGGTGAGGTAAGAGGAAAAGACAAACATAAGAATGAGCTAGGAATTTAGCAAAGAGAGGCCCACTAGCTAATAGCAGAATATAGAAAGATAACTTATATGGTCAGCAAAAAATCCTATCAAAAATATCCACACTGGAAATTCAAGAACCCCCGAACCGTCTAACGGCCCGGGGGGAGAACACCAGCCCCCTAGAGCTTCCAGCAAGGTCAGGAATCACATTTAGTACAAGCTGGACAAAAATGATAGCAAACAAATAACCCAAAAAACAAAGAAGCAAGACTTAGCTTAATTTAACACGAACCAGGACCAGCAAACAGGAGCAAACAGAATGTGTCTGATAACACCGATGCCAGGCACTGGACTAAGGTTCCAGGAGGTTTATATAGCAACACCCCTGAAGTAACGACCCAGCTGGGTGCAGACAGAGAGAAGGAAATCCCAGAGTCATATCACTAGTAACCACTAGAGGGAGCCAAAAAAGTCTAATTCACAACAGGACGCCATGTTGCGTTTGGAGAGCCACTGATGTGCCTAAACATTGAAACCCCCCACAAGTGACACCATTTTGGAAAGTAGACCCCCAAAGAAACTCATCTAGATGTGTTGTGAGAGCTTTGAACCCCAAAGTGTTTCACTACAGTTCATAACGCAGAGCCGTTAAAATACAAATTATTATTGTTTCCACAAAAATTATTTTTTAGCCCCCAGTTTTGTATTTTCACAATGGTAACAGTTGAAATTAGACCCCAAAAGTTGTTGTCCAATTTGTCCTGAGTACGCTGATACCCCATATGTGGGGGAGAACCACCGTTTGAGCGCATGGCAGAGCTCGGAAGGGAAGGAGCGTCATTTGGAATGCAGACTTAGATGGATTGGTCTGCAGGCGTCACATTGCGTTTGCAGAGCCCCTAATGTACCTAAACAGTAGAAACCCCCCACAAGTGACCCCATATTGGAAACTAGACCCCCCAAGGAACTTATCTAGATGTGTTGTGAGAACTTTGAACCCCCAAGTATTTCACTACAGTTTATAACGCAGAGCCATGAAAATAAAAAATCCTTTTTTTTCCACAAAAATTATTTTTAGCCCCCAGTTTTGTATTTTCACAAGGGTAACAGTTGAAATTAGACCCCAAAAGTTGTTGTCCAATTTGTCCTGAGTACGCTGATACCCCATATGTGGGGGAGAACCACCGTTTGAGCGCATGGCAGAGCTCGGAAGAGAAGGAGCGTCATTTGGAATGCAGACTTAGATGGATTGGTCTGCAGGCGTCACATTGCGTTTGCAGAGCCCCTAATTTACCTAAACAGTAGAAACCCCCCACAAGTAACCCCATATTGGAAACTAGACCCCCCAAGGAACTTATCTAGATGTGTTGTGAGAACTTTGAACCCCCAAGTATTTCACTACAGTTTATAACGCAGAGCCGTGAAAATAAAAAATCCTTTTTTTTCCCACAAAAATTATTTTTTAGCCCCCAGTTTTGTATTTTTCCAAGGGTAACAGTTGAAATTAGACCCCAAAAGTTGTTGTCCAATTTGTCCTGAGTATGCTGATACCCCATATGTTGGGGTAAACCCCTGTTTGGGCGCACGGGAGAGCTCGGAAGGGAAGGAGCACTGTTTTACTTTTTCAACGCAGAATTGGCTGGAATTGAGATCGGACGCCATGTCGCGTTTGGAGAGCCCCTGATGTGCCTAAACAGTGAAAAAACCCCAATTATAACTGAAACCCTAATCCAAACACATCCCTAACCCTAATCTCAAAGGTAACCCTAACCACACCCCTAACCCTGACACACCCCTAACTCTAATCCCAACCCTAATCCCAACCGTAAATGTAATCCAAACCCTAACCCTAACTTTAGCCCCAACCCTAACTGTAGCCTTAACCCTAGCCTTAACCCTAGCCCTAACCCTAGCCCTAACCCTAGCCCTAACCCTAGCCCTAACGCTAACCCTAGCCCTAACCCTATCCCTAACCCTAACCCTAATGGGAAAATGGAAATAAATACATTTTTTAAATTTTTTAATTTTTCGCTAAGGGGGTGATGAAGGGGGGTTTGATTTACTTTTATAGCGGGTTTTTTAGCAGATTTTTATGATCGGCAGCCGTCACACACTGAAAGACGCTTTTTATTGCAAAAAATATTTTTTGCGTTACCACATTTTGAGAGCTATAATTTTTCCATATTTTGGCCCACAGAGTCATGTGAGGTCTTGTGTTTTGCGGGACGAGTTTTTATTTGTAACATTTTCGGGCACGTGACATTTTTTGATCGCTTTTTATTCCGATTTTTGTGAGGCAAAATGACCAAAAACCAGCTATTCATGAATTTTTTTGGGGGGAGGCGTTTATACCGTTCCGCGTTTGGAAAAATGGATAAAGCAGTTTTATTCTTCGGGTCAGTACGATTACAGCGATACCTCATTTATATCATTTTTTTATGTTTTGGCGCTTTTATACGATAAAAACTATTTTATAGAAAAATTTATTATTTTTGCACAGCTTTATTCTGAGGACTATAACTTTTTTTTATTTTTTCTTTGATGATGCTGTATGGCGGCTCGTTGTTTGCGGGAGAAGATGACGTTTTCAGCAGTACCATGGTTATTTATATCCGTCTTTTTGATTGCGTGTTATTCCACTTTTTATTTGGCGGTATGATAATAAAGCGTTTTTTGCCTCTTTTTTTTTTTTTTTTGACGGTGTTCACTGAAGGGGTTAACTAGTGGGACAGTTTTATAGGTCGGGTCGCTGCCGTCGCGGCAATACTAAATATGTGTACTTTTATTGTTTTTTTTAAAATTTAGATAATGAAATGTATTAATAGGAACAATATATATATTTTTTTTTTGCATTTTTCTTGGGGAATTTCTTTTTTTTTTTACACATGTGATTTTTTTTTTTTTACACCATAACATTTCCCCGGGGGGGGGGGGGGGGGGGGGGGGTCGGGGGCATGATGTTATAGTGTAAGATCGCCGATCTGACACTTTGCTGTGCACTGTGTCAGATCGGCGATCTGACGTGCACAGCTCCTGGAGGCTTCCCGGCGCCTGCTCTGAGCAGGTGCAGTGAAGCCATCTCCCTGCAGGACCCGGATGCCGTGGCCATCTTGGATCCGGGCCAGCTGCAGGGAGGAGGAGGTAAGAGACCCTCACAGCAACGCGATCACATCGCGTTGCTCCGGGGGTCTCCGGGAAGCCCGCAGGGAGCCCCCTCCCTGCGTGATGCTTCCCTATACCGCCGGAACACTGCGATCATGTTTGGTTGCAGTGTGCCGGGGGTTAATGTGCCGGGGGCAGTCCGTGACCGCTCCTGGCAGATAGTGCCAGATGTCAGCTGCGATAGTCAGCTGACACCCGGCCGCACTCCCTCCGTGAATGCGGCCGATCGCGCTGGACGTACTATCCCGTCGGTGGTCATACGGGCCCACCCCACCTCGACGGGATAGTATGTCCGATGTCAGAAAGGGGTTAATTTAGACTTTGCACCCCATCTTGACTAAAAAAAATCTGAAAATGTAGAAATTTTTGCAAATTTAAAGAAAAAGAAAAACTGAAATATCACATGGTCATAAGTATTCAGACCCTTTGCACAGTACTGAGCAAAAGCACCCTTTTGAGCTAGTATAGCCATGAGTCTTCTTGGGAATGATGCAATAAGTTTTTCACACCTGGATTTAGGGATCCTCTGCCATTCTTCCTTGCAGATCCTTTCCAATTCCGTCAGGTTGGATGGTGAACGTTGGTGGACAGCCATTTTCAGGTCTCTCCAGAAATGCTCAATTGGGTTTAGGTCAGGGCTCTGGCTGGGCCAGTCAAGAATGGTCACAGAGTTGTTCTGAAGCCACTCCTTTGTTATTTTAGCTGTGTGCTTAGGGTCATTGTCTTGTTTTGAAGGTGAACTTTCTGCCAAGTCTGAGGTCAAGAGCACTCTGGAAGTCTTTTTCATCCAGGATATCTCTGTACTTGGCCGCATTCATGATTCCTTCAATGACAGCTAGTTGTCCTGTCCCTGCAGCTGAAAAACATACTCGTAGCATGATGCTGCCCCCAACATGTTTCACTGTTGGGATTGTATTGGGCAAGTGATGAGCAGTGCCTGGTTTTCTCCACAAATACCACTTAGAATTATCACCAAAATGGTCTTTTTTCATCTCATCAGACCAGAGAATATTATTTCTCATAGTCTGGGAGTCCTTCTTGTGTTTTTTTAGCAAACTTTATGCGGGCTTTCATAAGTCTTGCACTGAAGCGAGGCTTCGGTCAAGCCACTCTGCCATAATGGTCTGACTGATGGAGGCCTGCAGTGATATTTGACTTTGTGGAACTTTCTTCTATCTCCCTACTGCATCTCTGGAGCTCAGCCACAGTGATCCTGGGGTTCTTCTTTACCTCTTTCACCAAGGATCTTCTCCCACGATTACTTAGTTTGGCTGGACGGTCAAGTCTAGGAAGACTTCTGGTGGTCCCAAACTTCTTCCATTTAAGTATTATGGAGGCCACTGTGCTCTTAGGAACCTTGAGTACTGCAGAAATTCTGTTGTAACCTTGGCCAGATCTGTGCCTTGCCACAATTCTGTCTCTGAGCTCCTTGACCAGTTCCTTTGATCTCATGATTCTCATTTGGTCTGACATGCACTGTGAGCTGTGAAGTCTTATATAGACAGGTGTGTGCCTTTCCAAATCAAGTCCTATCAGTTTAATTAAACACAGCTGGACTCCAATGAAGGAGTAGAACCATCTCAAGGAGGATCACAAGGAAATGGACAGCATGTGACTTAAATGTGAGTGTCTGAGCAAAGGGTCTGAATACTTATGACCATGTGATATTTCAGTTTGTTTTTTTTTTATAAATTTGCAAAAAATTCTACATTTCTGTTTTTTTCAGTCAGGATGGGGTGCAGAGTGTACATTAATGAGAAAAATGAAACAAAGAGTGAAAAATGTAAAGGGGTCTGAATATTTTCCGTACCCACTGTAGGCACAGCCATATTGAATGTTTGGATTATGTCTAGTGTAAGCCTACAAACATCAACGGTAGTAGCTTTTGGGGATACGAGTTTGATCTAAAGTTAAAAACAATTGAGGATGGGTGCGCTGTTAATAAAATAGTGATAGTTGTGGGGTAAAATAACTTTACTTTATCCAGAATAAAATATTTTTCTGAACAGCTACCATTGGAAGTCTCCAGTATTTTATTGCTAGCAGACCCAACCTCAATATTTCATACATTGGATCCTACCCATTATGGGTCTGTGCACATGCTGCAGATTTGTTGCACTTTTTTCTGCACAGATTTGTCATAAAACCTCATGCCAGCAAAGTGAATGAGAATCCTGAAGTCTCATGCACACATTGTTTATTTTTGACTTGCAGATTTGGACCAGATTTAAATTTGCAGCATATCAATTGTTTCACTGTTTTTGCTGCAGATTTTACTAATTTTCCACAATGAGCTTTTTGCTGAGTATTTGATGTTGAAGATTTTCTGCCGCATTTCTGCACCCATTAAAGGGAATCTGTCACCTGAATTTGGCGGGACCAGTTTTGGGTCATATGGGCGGGGTTTTCGGGTGTTTGATTCACCCTTTCCTTACCCGCTGGCTGCATGCTGGCCGCAATATTGGATTGAAGTTCATTCTCTGTCCTCCGGAGTGCACGCCAGCGCAAGGCAATATTGCCTTGTGCAGGCATGTACTCTGGAGGACAGAGAATGAACCTCAATCCAATATTGTGCCCAGCATGCAGCCAGCGGGTAAGGAAAGGGTGAATCAAACACCCGAAAACCCCGCCCATATGACCCAAAACTGGTCCCGCCAAATTCAGGTGACAGGTTCCCTTTAAGTAAGATAGGTTACTTGCATTTTTTTCAAAAATACGCAGTGTCAAAAACCACCTAAAGCTCGTTGTGGGGACGTAGCTAAATGAGTGGGGAAAAATCTGCACCAAAAACGCATGTAAAAAAAAGTGGCAAAAACGCATCTATTTTACGGTTGCGGTTTTTCCTGTCAAGAGATGCAGAAATGTTTGCACCAAATACATAACATGGGCACATACCTTTTAACCCCTTCGTGCCATGCGCCGTACTAGTACGGCGCTGCCGGCACTGCATTAGTGCCAGCCGCAGTACTAGTACGGCGCCCCGATCACCGCGGTCGCCCGCTGAGCGCCGCGGTGATCGGGTGCGGGTGTCAGCTGTATATGACAGCTGACACCCCGCAGCAATGCCCACGATCGGCGCTGTCGCCGATCGCGGGCATTTAACCCCTCTGATGCCGCTGTCAATAGTGACAGCGGCATAGAGGGGGATCGCGCAGGGACGGGGGCTCCCTGCGCTCTCCCACCGGAGCAGCGCGATGAGATCGCGCTGCTCCGGTGACCTGGAAGGAGTCCCCGGATCCAAGATGGCCGCGGGACTCCTTCCGGGTCATGAGATGACCCTGCTTGCCGGCGTCTGCTGAGAATCCTCATAGCAGGCGCCGGCAAGCCTGTGGAACGTGCCTGTCACATCGGTGATCAGACAGAGTGCTGTGCACACTGTCTGATCACCGATCTGTGATGTCCCCTCCTGGGACAAAGTAAAAAAGTAAAAAAAAATTTTTTCCACATGTGTAAAAAAAAATAAAAAAAAATTCCTAAATAAAGAAAAAAAAAAATATATATTCCCATAAATACATTTCTTTATCTAAATAAAAAAAACACCACACAATAAAAGTACACATATTTAGTATCGCCGCGTCCGTAACGACCCCACCTATAAAACTATATCACTAGTTAACCCCTTCAGTGAACACCGTAAAAAAAAAAAAAAAAAAACGAGGCAAAAAACAACGCTTTATTCTCATACCGCCAAACAAAAAGTGGAATAACACGCGATCAAAAAGACGGATATAAATAACCATGGTACCGCTGAAAACGTCATCTTGTCCCGCAAAAAAAAAGCCGCCATACAGCATCATCAGCAGAAAAATAAAAAAGTTATAGCTCTCAGAATAAAGCGATGCAAAAACAATTATTTTTTTATATAAAATAGTTTTTATTGTGTAAAAGCGCCAAAACATAAAAAAATTACATAAATGAGGTATCGCTGTAATCGTACTGACCCGAAGAATAAAACTGCTTTATCCTTTTTACCAAACGCGGAACGGTATAAACGCACCCCCTAAAAGAATTTCAGGAATTGCTGGTTTTTGTTCATTCCGCCTCCCAAAAATCGGAATAAAAAGCGATCAAAAAATGTCATGTACCCGAAAATGGTACCAGCAAAAACGTCAACTCGTCCCGCAAAAAACAAGATCTCACATGACTCTGTGGGCCAAAATATGGAAAAATTATAGCTCTCAAAATGTGGTGATGCAAAAACTATTTTTTGCAATAAAAAGCGTCTTTTAGTGTGTGACGGCTGCCAACCATAAAAATCCGCCCAAAAAACGCTATATAAGTCAAATCAAATCCCCCTTCATCACCCCCTTAGTTAGGAAAAATAATAAAATTTTAAAAAATATATTTATTTCCATTTTCCCGTTAGGCTACTTTCACACTAGCGTCGGCCCGACATACCGACGCATACTGTGCAAGCGCCGCACAACGGGGGCAGCGGATGCTGTTTTTCCACGCATCCGCTGCCCCATTGTGAGGTGCGGGGAGGTGGGGGCGGAGTTCCAGCCGCGCATGCGCGGTCGGAAATGGTGGACCGTCAGCACAAAAAAAGTTACATGTAACGTTTTTTGCTGCTGACGGTCCGCCACAACACGACGCAACCGTCGCACGACGCTTGCGACGTGTGTCAATACGTCGCTAATGTTAGTCTATGGGGAAAAAACGCTGCAGGATGCGTTTTTTCGCCAAAACGACGCATTGCGACGTATGCAAAAAAACGCTAGTGTGAAAGTAGCGCTAGGGTTAGGACTAGGGTTAGGGCTAGGGTTGGGGTTGGGGTTAGGGTTTCAGTTAGAATTGGGGAGTTTTCACTGTTTAGGCACATCAGGGGCTCTCCAAACGCGACATGGCGTCCGATCTCAACGCGTTTGTTTGCGTTAAAAACGCATGCGTTTTTATAGAAAAAAACCAGAACACACACTGAAAAGTCACCCACCACCATCAAGGTGATAAAGGGATCCAAACCCTAACCCTACCCCTAAACTCATCCCTAACCGTTTAATGAACATTTTCTGACAGTCATAGTGCCACGTATTTCAGTGCCACGTATTTCAGTGCCACGATATTTCAGTGCCACGATATTTCAGTGCCACGATATTTCAGTGCCACGTATTTAAGTGCCATGATATTTCAGTGAAATACGTGGCACTGAAATATCGTGGCATTTACGTGAAATACGTGGCACTTAAATACGTGGCACTTAAATACGTGGCACTTAAATACGTGGCACTTAAATACGTGGCA
Organism: Ranitomeya variabilis; assembly: GCF_051348905.1. Classification (NCBI taxonomy): domain Eukaryota; kingdom Metazoa; phylum Chordata; class Amphibia; order Anura; family Dendrobatidae; genus Ranitomeya; species Ranitomeya variabilis. The sequence goes on along the minus strand of NC_135236.1, from coordinate 410,659,434 downwards.
CTTATATACGTGGCACTTAAATATCGTGGCATGTACATGAAATACGTGGCACTTATATACGTGGCACTTATATACGTGGCACTTATATACGTGGCACTTATATACGTGGCCACTGAAATATCGTGGCACTTATATACGTATATACGTATATAAACGTATTTCAGTGCCACGTATTTCAGTGCCACGTATTTCAGGTTAGGGGTAGGGTTAGGTTTTTTTTCTTGTTTTCTTGTGTTTTTCTATAAAAACGCATGCGTCTAAAAAAACGCATGCGTTTTACCGCGATTACATGCGTTTTTTCACACATGCGTTTTTTAAAAAAATGCATGCAGATAAAAACGCAAGTGTGAAACCAGCCTTACCCTTGGGAAAATAAACCATGGGGGCTAAAATATAATTTTCGTGGAAAAAAATATATTTTTTATTTTCGCGGCTCTGCGTTATAAACTGTAGTGAAGCACTTGGGGGTTCAAAGTTCTCACAACACATCTAGATAAGTTCCGTGGGGGGTCTAGTTTCCAATATGGGGTCACTTGTGGGGGGTTTCTACTGTTTAGGTACATCAGGGGCTCTGCAAATGCAACATGACACCTGCAGACCAATCCATCTAAGTCTGCATTTCAAATGGCGCTCCTTCCCTTCCGAGCTCTGCCGTGCGCCCAAACAGTGGTTCCCCCCCATATATGGGGTATCAGCGTACTCAGGACAAATTGGACAACAACTTTTGTTGTCCAATTTCTCCTGTTACCCTTGGGAAAATAAAAACGTGGGGGCTAAAATATAATTTTCGTGGAAAAAAAAATATTTTTTATTTTCACGGCTCTGCGTGATAAACTGTAGTGAAACACTTGTTGGTTCAAAGTTCTCACAACACATCTAGATAAGTTCCGTGGGGGGTTTAGTTTCCAATATGGGGTCACTTGTGGGGGGTTTCTACTGTTTAGGTACATCAGGGGCTCTGCAAATGCAACATGACACCTGCAGACCAATCCATCTAAGTCTGCATTTCAAACGGTGCTCCTTCCCTTCCGAGCTCTGCCGTGCGCCCAAACAGTGGTTCCCCCAATGTATGGGGTATCAGCGTACTCAGGACAAATTGGACAATAACTTTTGTGGTCCAATTTCTCCTGTTACCCTTGGGGGAAAAAAAATTGCGGGCTAAAACATCATTTTGTGGAAAGAAAAAATGATTTTTTGATTTTCACAGCGCTACATTCTAAACTTTAGTGAAACAACTGGGGGTTAAAAGTGCTCACCACACATCTAAATAAGTTCCTTAGGGGGTCTTCTTTCCAAAATGGTGTCACTTGTGGGGGTTTCCACTGTTTAGGCACGTCAGGGGCTCTCCAAACACGACATGGGTTCCGATCTCAATTCCAGCCAATTTTGCATTGAAAAGTCAAATGGCGCTCCTTCCCTTCCGATCTCTGCCATGCACCCAAACAGTGGTTTATCCCCATATATAAAGTATCAGCGTACTCAGGACAAATTGCACAACAACTTTTGGGGTCCAATTTATCCTGCTACCCTTGGGAAAATAAAAAATTTGGGGCAAAAAGATCATTTTTTGTGAAAATTAATATTAATTTTTTTTACGGCTCTACATTATAAACTTCTGTGAAGCACTTGGAGGTTCAAAGTGCTCACCACACATCTAGATTAGTTCCTTAGAGGGTCTACTTTCCAAAATGGTGTCACTTGTGGGGGTTTCCACTGTTTAGGCACGTCAGGGGCTCTCCAAACACGACATGGGTTCCGATCTCAATTCCAGCCAATTTTGCATTGAACAGTCAAATGGCGCTCCTTCCCTTCCGAGCTCTGCCATGCACCCAAACAGTGGTTTATCCCCATATATAAAGTATCAGCGTACTCAGGACAAATTGCACAACAACTTTTGGGGTCCAATTTATCCTGCTACCCTTGGGAAAATAAAAAATTTGGGGCAAAAAGATCATTTTTTGTGAAAATTAATATTAATTTTTTTTACGGCTCTACATTATAAACTTCTGTGAAGCACTTGGAGGTTCAAAGTGCTCACCACACATCTAGATTAGTTTCTTAGAGGGTCTACTTTCCAAAATGGTGTCACTTGTGGGGGTTTCCACTGTTTAGGCACGTCAGGGGCTCTCCAAACACGACATGGGTTCCGATCTCAATTCCAGCCAATTTTGCATTGAAAAGTCAAATGGCGCTCCTTCCCTTCCGAGCTCTGCCATGTGCCCAATCAATGGTTTACCCCAACATGTGGGGTATCGGCGTACTCAGGACAAATTGTACAACTTTTTTGGTCCAATTTCTCCTGTTACCCTTGGTAAAATAAAACAAATTGGATCTGAAGTAAAAATTTTGTGAAAAAAAAGTTAAATGTTCAATTTTTTTTAAACATTCCAAAAATTCCTGTGAAGCACCTGAAGGGTTAATAAACTTTTTGAATGTGGTTTAGAGTACCTTGAGGGGTGCAGTTTTTAGAATGGTGTCACTTTTGGACATTCTCTGTCATATAGACCCCTCAAAGTCACTTCAAGTGTGAGGTGGTCCGTAAAAAAAATGGTTTTGCAAATTTTGTTGCAAAAATGAGAAATCGCTGGTCAACTTTTAACCCTTATAACTCCCTAACAAAAAAAAATTATGTTTCCAAAATTGTGCTGATGTAAAGCAGACATGTGGGAAATGTTGTTTATTAACTATATTATGTGATATAACTCTCTAATTTAAGGGCATAAAAACGAAAAATTTGAAAATTGCTAAATTTTCATAATTTTCTACAAATTTCTGTTTTTTTCACAAATAAATGCAAGTCATATCGAAGAAGTTTTACCACTATCATAAAGTACAATATGTCACGAGAAAACAATCTCAGAATCACCAGGATCCGTTGAAGCGTTTCAGAGTTATGACCTCATAAAGTGACAGTGGTCAGAATTGTAAAAATTGGCCGTGTCACTTAGGTGAAAACAGGCTTTGGGGTGAAGGGGTTAAAAAGGTTTTTCAGGGTTAAAAAAAGTGTCTGCTTTTTTTTTTTCTAGAAATAGGGAGAATTTGTCTGTGAGACATGTTGTTATTGAAGCTGAAATCCACTTGAGTGAAAAGAACTGTACTGCAAAACCAGTATAAGGCCGGGATCACACTACTGCGAGATACGGCCGAGTCTCGCAGGTGAAAACCCAGCTCTGGCACCGGCACTCCAGAGTGGAGCGTGCAGCTCCAAGTATTGCTATGCGGCTGCACGCTCCGGAGTGCCGGTGCCAGAGCTGGGTTTTCACCTGCGAGACTCGGCCGTATCTCGCTGTGTGTGATCCCAGCCTAAAAAGTATAATCCAGGACAACCGCATTTAAAGTGTTTTCCATGTCCAATGAAAAATTACCCATTGCACTTTCCAGTAAAAACATACTCCCTAATTCTATTTTTTTTTAATAAATGGGCTCTTATGGTTGACAAATGACTCACAGTCAGACATATACGCTTTTTTCATGTATGTATAACATCATGCAGCAAACATTTCATGATCTATAGGGATCAGAAACAAGTTACCGGTATATATAAATGAAAAACTCGAAAAAATATTCATGGCATGCTGTATAAAATCTGGAAAATGGCACTGATGAACAATAAAAAGCGATATACTTTAAAGTAAGATCTGGCCAGAAAAGAACTGCATAAAAAAGCTCTTTTTTGATGCCTTCATTTTCCCATTCATTAGAATGGATGAAATATGCTGAGCGAATTGACATGCTGACATCTGAAACTGCTTTAAATTTGCAAGGAAATTATTATTAATATTTTTTTTAGAAATATTATTTACTTTTCTGCAACAGTAAAATGCTGTGGTTTTCTTGTGACAGAAATGCAAGGTCGGAAAAAAATTATCTTAACTGGCAACACCACAGCTTTCGAAGACCACCTTTAATCTTTCCCTATAGCAATAAAGTTAGGTTATGGCCAATTTAGCTAAGATATTGGACTTTCCACCCAAAAACAAAGTGATGGCTATTTTTCTGTCTGTCCTGTATTGATTTTTTTCTTGATGTCTGATTTAGACCTTCATCTTTATCAAGCACAAGAAGGGACCAAACTGCTGCTGCTGATCCAAACTTCAGCAAAAATGTCAATGGATTAAGTGTTAATAAATCAGGGTAAGGAACCACAGTTTGCCATAAGGTTACAATTTTATTTTGCCATGTACTGTACATTACATGCATTTTTATTCAATAGCATGATGTAAGGCTAAGAATCCACGTGTAAAGACCCTCAAGCTGATGCGCTTACGTCTGAACGGGGCCATAGACTATAATGGCAGCAGATCAAAAGTTCGGTCTGCTGTGCATTATTATCGAGCGTGTACTCCTACCGGAGGTGGACAGTCAGACGTAGTAGGCAGTGTCTGGGTGTCTGCTCCAGTTGGTATACACCCGAAAATGATGCCCATCAGAGCTCACGCTCGCTCTGATGGAACTTTTATAGTCTATGCCCCCGCCGGCATATATGTTCCAATAGCATTTTCTGAACGGGTGCCGGAACACAATATGAAAGCACCCATAGGGCTCAAGGGTTTTTTACCTACCGTAATTATATTTATTGGCTGTGCTGAGGATAATTTTAGATTATTCCTTTTTCTTGGTTAGTCAACTCATTAACATTGTGTATTTAAACTTCTATTTTAGACTTCAGCTGAATGTTGCCTTATTCTCACCTGCCTTTCCTATAGGGCCCATGCAGCAACTCTTACCAACCCCCCGGTTGTTTTAGAACCGTGGCCGGAGAAGATTTGGCACACATCACACTATACCTGCCCTGTTGTCTTACACAAAATGATGTTGGGTGAAGACAGCAGTATATGCAGATGTAGCAGTCACCAGGTTCCCTATGTAACAGACCTGGAGTTTGACCAGCTGATAAGTAAGACGTCGTCCTTGGAGCAAATCATTGTAGTGTGTGTGGTGTCATCCTTGGGCTCTGAGAAAACTGACAAGAAGGATTTGTTAGACAAGCTATATGAAAAGAAGAACCGCTATAGAAGTATGCCATGTTTGCAGGTAAGTGACTCAAATGGTGACTTATGGTATATTATCTGTGGTATATCTGGAGTCTGATGCACCCTGGTGCAAGACTTGGACCCCCCTCCCCTATCATGAAAATAATATATATATATATGCACCCTCAATCCTGATATATATGTCCCTCACCCTGGTATCTGTCCCTTATCCAGGGCTCCATCCAGGTATATACAGTGGGGAAATAAGTATTTGATCCGTTGCTGATTTTGTAAGTTTGCCCACTGACAAAGACATGAACAGTCTATAATTTTATGGGTAGGTTAATTTTAACATTGAGAGGTAGAATATCAAAAATAAAATCCAGAAAATCACATTGTATGAATTCTATAAATGTATTTGCATTTTGCGGTGAGAAATAAGTATAGCCTGTTCATGTCTTTGCCCTTCGGCGGTTGTTTATCGCGCAGTGTAGACGCACCTCTAGAGTCCAGATTGTATAGCTTCTACACTGGTAACTAAATGTCTTTGTTACAGAGCCGGGTGGACTCCTTCCGTCTATTAAAGTATGACATAAACACATGCAATATTGTCACAGGTCACAAACAGCCTTTACTGGGTCAGCGCCACAATGTAGCGCCAGGAATGATCTTGGTAAGAACATATGTATTTCTTAGCGTGGTCTATATGCTCATGCATGAACTGTAGATGTGGGTGTAAAATGAGGGGAGGGCCGTATTATAGGGCAAATTTACTATCATGTTGCCTCCTATGACACGTTTAAACAGATTTATATTATTGTATTACAAGCACCAGTGTGTGTTTGTGTACAATGCAGCATAATCCAGACAACCACTGACCTGTGCTGGGACATAATAACCTCATGTATATGGAACATGAGATAATGTGGTCTCGTAGTGTCCGCTGGGTGGCAGCACAATCCTTCCTCAGCCACAGCTCACAGCATTTTATTGTACCATGCGGAGCTGTGTACTCATTTTTCCTTGTATGCACTTTATGCACTTGCAATGTCTTTCCATTGTTCCTGTTAGGCTATGTGCACACGTTGCGGATTAGGCTTAGGAATTTCTGGTGCAGATTCTGCCTCTCTTGGCAGAAAACGCAGGTGCGGATTTGACGCGATTTTGTGCGATTTTGCTGCGGATTTGCTGCGTTTTTTACCCCTGCGGATTTCTATAATGGAATGGGTACAAAAATGCTGCAGATACGCAAAAAAAGAAGTAACATGCTACTTCTTTTAATCCGCAGCGTTTCCGCATGGATTTTTCCACACCACTAGGACAGAATTTTTTTTTTTACCATTGATTTACATTGGACTGTAAATCACTTGCGGATCTGCAGCGTTTCTGCACCTCAAAAAACGATGCGGATCCACAAGAAATCCGCAACGTGTGCACATACCCTAACAATGTTTTTCCCCTATGTAGAATGTAAGTTCCCAAACCTCTGTTAATTTTACATAATGCGTCATCAATGACATTACAATGAACTCTAATTGTTATATTACACTATAGCTATCAGTATTGTATATATACATAGACTTTATACACAGCCATAGCATATTTCCACGTACATTGCTAAGTGCATTCTTCAGTCAAGGACCTAATATTTGGCCGAGATCCAGCAGGAATAGTCTTGAAAACATTGTGCAGAGAAGAATGGGATTTAGTGTTTCAGTCCCACTGTGTTTAGTCCTAGGGCGGTACACATGAGGACGTAGCATCAAACATCACCCATGAACCCTTGAGTTATGATGTCGGAGCCCTGGCACGTGGAATGGAGCCTACAGATACTTGTCGTTATATTCCACCATTAATTAATTACATAGTAGCTAGAAGTGTGTGGAAGGATTATTCTCTTTTCTGCTCAGTGTAGACATGGGCTGAACCTTAGGCACCTGTGTGTGCGGCTTCGTGTGCGGATGGGTCCCGCAGAGTGCTAACATTGGTCCGTGGCGATCCATTGCACACACAGACCAAACATACACTCCTGGGAACTTGTATTTAGGAAACTATTTTCTTTTCAGTAGGGGTTTATTTACATGGGCAGGTGTAAGAACACTTAGTCAAAAAACTCATGTCCAATTTGCTCAGGTTTTGATGTGGTTTTCCAATGCAGTTGTATGACTACATCCTAATCAATAGTCCACACTAGTAAGGTGCTGCCCCTGACTTAATGCATGCCATATTCCATGATATAATCAATGAGTGATTGTTACAAATATGAGCAAACATTGCAGTGTGAATGTAGATATTGCTAATCAAGTCCCTGCTGTAACGTAGCACCGTACAGACGCCATATGTAGAGAGAAAGATGTCCTGTGTCCATGTGAGAACTGTAAGCTATGTGCCAAAACAGGAGATGGACTCTGGAGGAAAGCACTGAAACCCTTCACCAAAAAGCTGGCTTCTCCAATATCCTCGGATGTGATCCAATCCTACCATGGACACAAAACAAAAGGCCTTTGCACCACGTGAATGAGGTCTTCTGATGGAGAGATCAATGCTCAGCTTATTTATTGTAAAGACATGGGGGATCTGTCAGCAGGATTTCACCCCTTCACTTCCTCCTCCACACCAAAAAAAAAATATAGACACATGTCGCTCTTCCAGATACAAGTCCAGCAATAAATGGCCAGTCTGTTCCTCCATTACTGAGTGTTTAAAATTATATGCAAATGGAGCTGAAGTGCTTTTGGCGCTTGGAAGCTCTTCTCAAGCCTCTGTCACTCCAGCTCTATTTCCCGCACTGCTTCCTCCTTCTGGTTTGACAACTCCTTTTGACGACTCCTCCAACGTCAAGCAACGGAGCTGTCAGCTAATTAGGAGGAGCAGTGCTGGGTGAGTAATAGAGATGGAGTGACAGAGGCTTGAGAAGTGTTTTCTCGTGCCAAAAGCACTCCAGCCACACTTATACTGTACTTTTTTTGTATTTTGTTTTCTAGATGTATATATGTGGCAAACTGATGTTTGCAAACTACATTTTTAATGGATACAGTCGATCAATTACAGACCTTCAGAAACAGATCATAAAAACTAGGAGCGACTACCAAACCGGCTGCTATTTACCTAAGGATTTCAAATTTAGGTAGCTATAATTTTTTGTCATGTTATCACATTTGTGCAAATTTTTTTTTTCATGTGGCTAAATATTTTCAATGCCATATTAGTTCATATACTAAGTTTGTTAACTTTTATTTTAAGGAAAATTATTACATGATTTGTCACTGCTATTCCATAACGCTGTTGGAATTATATGGAGTGGCATCATGCATGCTCCGTGAAAACTAATTTACCCACTATTCATCATTGTGGGGTCCAAATAGTCAAACCCCTATTGATTTATTATGATTTATTATTTATCATCTACCCAACAGATTGGTAATAAATATTTCTTGCTGGTAAACCCCTTAAAATATTGACCTGGACCCCTAGTGTGATGTAGTGGTTTTTAAATACTCCCCCTCCTGACCTCTCCCTGTGATATGTAATTTTGAGGGGATTGGAGAGATTGTCACACAGCCCAGAGCAGGTGACAATGATATAGATGAGTCACAAGCTGCATCATAGGACGGCCAGAGTTGCAGATGCATTTGGACCACAGGTTCCGAGGCTGTAGTCGAGGCGGGAGATGATGAGGTTATGAACAAGAAATTTAGTAGATTGAGGGTTGAGGAAAAGACGGATTCTAGATATATTTTTGAGCTGGAGGCGGCAGGAGGTGGAAAGAGCTTGGATATGCGGTTTGAAGGACAGAACAGAATCGAGGGTTACTCCGAGGCAGCGGACTTCCGGTATGAGGGAAAGCATGATGTAATTTATTGTGATAGATAGATCAGGTAGGGGAGATCTGTGAGATGGAGGAAAGATGAGTTCAGATTTGTCCACATTGATTTTGAGGAAGCGAGAGGAGAAGAAGGAGGATATGACTAATAGAAATTTCGGGATTCTGGACAGCTGAGAGGTGACATCTGTGGTAGATCTGAGTGTCATGAGCGTAAAGGTGGTACTAAAATCCATGGAATCCATACTTTATGAGTTGTCCCAGGCCAAGTGTATAGATTGAGAAGAGAAGGGGTCCTAGACTCCAAGGGAGAGAGGGTGGGATGAGGAGGTAGTGTGGGAGTGGGAGACACTGAATGTGCGGTTGGAAAGGTATGAAGAGATCCAGGATAGGGCGAGGTCTTTGATGTCAAAGGAAGAGAGGATTTGTAATGGGAGGCAGTGGTCAACTGTGTTGAAAACAGAGGACAGGTATAGAAGGAGGAGTATAGAGTATTGACGGTTAGCTTTGGCTGTAAGTATGTCATTAGTAATTTTGGTCAGGGCAGTCTCAGTGGAATGGTGGGGATGGAAACCAGACTGTAGATTGTCAAAGAGCAAGTTAGATGAGAGGTGGGAGAAAAGTTCAGAGTGGAGGTGCTGCTCCAGGAGTTTGGAAGCGAATGGGAACAGCGATATTGGGCGATAGTTGGACATGGCGATTGGGTCGAGGGTTGGCTTTTTAAGGATAGGTGTGATTGTGGCATGTTTGAAAGCAGACGGGAAGGTACCAGAAGAAATTGATAGGTTGAAGAGATGAGTTAGAGATGGGATAAGTCTGATGATGAGGTTGGGGAGGAGGTGGGATGGGATGTGGTCTAGTGCAGAAGTGGTGAGGTGTGATTTGGAGTGGAGACAGTTAAGCTCCCCTTCAGTGATTTTGGAGAGGGAGGTTATGGGGAAAGGGCATTGGTCTGGTATACAGTACAAATGGGTAGTAGTGGTTGACCAATAAAGATTTGCCTTGTTGGGTCACTAAGATTTTTGAAGTATGTGGCAAATGATATCAAGGTGACTATAATTCCAAAACGATAAGCTCACTTTAGCCACTGCTCCTGCATTGTGACATCACTACAGGCCCCATACACATAAAACTTAAGTTGGTTGAACCCAGTTGATTTTCTAATGTGTATGGGGTCGTCGGCCACCTTTTGGTTGGAAGAGATGTCGATTATGCATGTCCGATTTCTGACCTCAAGTTGCATTGTTCTCCCTGAGATTAGCTGCCGGCCGATGTGTCAGCCAATGGCTTTCTCATAGAAACCACAATAACATGGATGAACGAGGACTCCTGTATATAGGAGAGTTGGCAGAGATGGCTGTTTTCCAAACGATTAGCCAATAGCCAAGTAGTGTATATGGCCAACTTTATCTTCCCTGAGCAGAGAAACTAATGTTCATTATACTGTAACTTAGCTGTAAAAATATTCTTTTACAGCGACATTGCTGTCAGTATTTCCAAAGTGCAAACGTTGCAGTAGCACTTTGCCTCTATACAGAATCTTCTAGAGCCACTGATTCCAAGATGGTAAACTTTGTGCCAGGAGCCCATTAATAACTTGAGTGAAAACCCTTTTTTTTTTGTTTGGCAGAATTACAGATCGTACTGTAATGAAAATAAATGAAATCATTTATCTGGCAAATTGCATGACACGTTGTATAGCTGGCCAATAGAAATAATGGGTCCATGCATTCATATTTTGTATATTTGCATTTGTTACATTTTGAAAATGTATCAGATGTCAATGAAACAATGTCATTCCACTTAGAAGGGCACATCACCCTGTTTGCTCTTTACTAGTTATATTATGGTCCTGTAAGATATCCTGTGCTTTGATACATGCTAGTTGCTTGAGGCGTTCTAATAGATGTGTAAAGATCAGAGAGGTAGGACCCTGACCTGGAGGCATCTATTAAAGTCCACTGGAGGGTCACACTGTGACTCAAACCAGAAAACAGCAGGTAGCACATTACACAAAGTCCAATCATCTACAAACTGAAGTGACTGAAATCTGAATCCCTGGACCGGATTCTGAGCTCATTATTTCCCCTGCTTGTAAAACATCTCTGTGTTACATATGGACTCCGCCAATGTCCAGCAGCCTGGAACGTTGCGTCCTACCAGATGTTCAGTGTCGTCTGCACTTATGAACCCTATGAGTGCTGTCATGCTGCTTAGTAAAGAATCACATACAAATACTATTCGCCCTGCTACTTGTTAGGCTTTTAGCCTTCTCAGTACTTGTGCACACTTGTCAATTCGCATTTCTGTGAATGATACACTTGTGATATAAACAATTAGAAATTAAGGTTAATGCTTAGTTATATTAAATGTGCTAAGAAACAAAGTTATTTTGATAAGTTCTCTGAAAAATTGAACTCTCAAAACAGATGTCAACCCTCCCTCCACTTTTTTAAGGTTCATTGCCAATACTAACTATATTATGCTCCAGTCTAAATCCATTCAACTAATTCTACAAGTAAAACACTGTTAATAAAGATGTGCACAACCATAAGTCTGTATTCAACCACTGAGGCCATGGAACATTTTTTTTCTGCGGTTGTTGTAAAACCACAGTTTTTGCAGAAAAGAAAAACACAAAGTGGCGCAAATATGTGAACAGAACCTACAGATTATATCAATTCACTGCATTATATATTGGTTGTTTTTTATTTCTATCTAAATTTAACTTAACTATTTAGTAATGCTGATTTCACATTTATTTTGTTCTTAAAGCTACGAAGAACACGTCGACTATTCATCTTCAGCTATACCTCGAACAACCACGGCTATTGAGAAAGTCTGCCCCTAGGTATTACAAATCATTGTAGACAATATTGGGTAGCAGCCCACAGCTTTTGTGTATATTATATACATGTATGCACACACAGTTATGGCCAGAAGTATTCGGACAGTTAGAGAAATGTCATATTTTAGCCTTTGTACATCAGTAGAATGCATTAGCAAGAGTCATCAATATGTTTTTGAAGAGTAAATTCAATTGGGTTAACAGAATATTACATTAATGGATGGGAAATTATGGCACATTAACTCATTATTTAATGACAAATGAGCAAAATAAAGTGCCCCCAAGCACATTAAAGTTGACCCAACCCACCAATTCGAACATCGGACCCTCAACTGTTTTTGGAAGCCATCCAACTCTACCCTTGCACATTATTTTGTGGGAGATAAGGATCGGCAGTGTGAATTATGACACCAGATCCTTTTGTTCTCCAGGCAGATAAGCTTTTGCATTTCACTATTTACAGGGTGGGCTATTTATATGGATACACCTAAATAAAATGGGAATGGCTGGTGATATCAACTTCCTGTTTGTGGCACATTAGTATATGGGAGGGGAAAAACTTTTCAAGATGGGTGGTGACCACGGTGTCCATTTTGAAGTCGGCCATTTTGGATCCAACTTTATTTTTTTCAATGGGAAGAGGGTCATGTGACAAACTTATTGAGAATTTCACAAGAAAAACAATGTTTTGCTTGGTTTTAACTTTATTCTTTCATGAGTTATTTACAAGTTTATGACCACTTATAAAATGTGTTCAAAGTGCTGCCCATTGTGTTGGATTGTCAATGCAACCCTCTTCTCCCACTCTTGACACAAAAATAAATTTTAGCACAGGCTTCCAGTATCGGTTGTTTCAGATGCTGCACATCTCGTATCTTCACAGCATAGACAATTTCCTTTAGATGACCCCAAAGATAAAAGTCTAAGGGGGTCAGATCGTGAGACCTTGGTGGCCATTCAGCTGGCCCTCGATGACCAATCCACTTCCCAGGAAACTGTTCATGTAGGAATGCTCGGACCTGACACCCAAGATGGTGCACCACCACATTATGGGTGTCAGGTTCGAGCTAGTGCTAGCATTTCTTCTGCAGTGTTGCTAACAATGTGTCAAGAGTGAAAAGTTTTTCCCCTCCCATATACTAATGTGCCACAAACAGGAAGTTGATATCACCAACCATTCCCATTTTATTTAAGTGTATCCATATAAATGGCCCACACTGTATATTACTTAAAAAAAACATCTTGTAAATTTCACACTGGACTCGAGGCCTAATATTGGACTCGTCATGTTCTTTTCAGCAGTCCCATGGACAGTAACTGCAATAGACCATAGTTGTGTGTATAGAAGCTTTATCTGAGCATGGCCTAGTCTGGGCAATTGTCATTGTGAAAAGAGAGGGAGGAGGTGAGATTGGCTATTGTGAATGCTGGATCCTGTGTTATCTAATGTATATAGAGATGCAACCTTTTATTTTAATCCTATCTGTGATGATAATGAGATGGCTAAAACATCATATATAAAAACACAGGGGGTATGAGTCTAATATCAGACTTAATGTCCAGTATGAAAATGGCAAGCTTTCTGATTTTTTAATAAAGATAATTATATGAAAAATTAAAAAAAAATTTTTTTTTCATAAATTAAAGAACTTTAACATTAAAAACAGGTTTAATCAATAGGTCCTTTTCTGATTACTCTTTCCCTTTAACAGAAAAAAATGTACTGATGAGCACAGTAATACTAAAATACCTTTAAGAGGAAAGATGACAACTTAAAGGGTCCACTACTAGGATAACCCATTCTGAAATACTTTATTCCCCTGTGTAAAATAAAAATACCATATACTCGCCTCCTGCAGAGCACCGGTTCAGCGATGTCAGGGTTGGGTCCCCGAGAGCTTGTGTGGCATTATTATGCCTCGTGAGCCCTGCAGCGAATCAGCGGTTGATAATCGGCTGCATTTGTCACACTTCCCTTTGATGTACGAGGTTCATCCGAAGGAAGTGAGTGCAAAGCAGCCATTAGTGACCAATGAGTGGTAGGTGAGTATATGTTAGTTTTATCATACACTGGGGAATATAGTATTTCACTACTTCTGAACTGCCCATAGACTATAAATGTCTGGGCGCAGTCCGTACATTACTCTGTGGTGACAATTAAAAATGTCAGTGCAGTGTAGGCAGCGTGCACAAGATTGTGACGTTGTGGTTGTGGGAGCCTTCTGTCAGACACAGCCAGACTTCCCAGAGAGAAGATAAAAGTGGCTTATTACCATTTCTACCTTTTCAATCTCTACATCCAAATTGCAGCTAACAGATACCATAAGTAAAGGTATAATCCCAAAACAATAGTAGCCTGTCCATATCATTACATGTTACAAAATAAGCCTTATGTTTATAGTTCTGTTAATTCGTCTACTTGATTAAAGGGAACCTGTCACCCCCAAAATCAGGCGTGAGGTAAGCCCACCGGCATCAGGGGCTTATCTACAGCATTCTGTAATGCTGTAGATAAGCCCCCGATGTATCCTGAAAGATGAGAAAAAGAGGTTAGATTATACTCACCCAGGGGCGGTCCCGCTGCTGCTACGGGTCCGGTGCCTCCCATCGTCATAAGATGACGTCCTCTTCTGGTCTTCACGCTGCGGCTCCGGCGCAGGCGTACTTTGTCTGCTCTGTTGAGGGCAGAGCAAAGTACTGCAGTGCGCAGGCATCAGGAAAGGTCAGCGAGACCCAGCGCCTGCGCACTGCAGTACTTTGCTCTGCCCTCAACAGAGCAGACAAAGTAAGCCTGCACCAGAGCCGCAGCGTGAAGACAAGAAGAGGACGTCATCATAAGAAGGTGGGAGGCCCCAGACCGCGACGCCTATCGGACTGGACCGCCCCTTAGTGAGTATAATCTAACCTCTTTTTCTCATGCCAGGATACATCAGCGGCTTATCTACAGCATTACAGAATGCTGTAGATAAGCCCCTGATGTCGGTGGGCTTACCTCACCCACGATTTTGGGGGTGACAGGTTCCCTTTAATGCAATATATTTGCCAAACCCTTTGAATTTGCCCTAAAAGTCATATCTATCTTGTACACACACTCCTATGTGTAATAACTGGAACATGACACTGATCAGTGTATATACTATTGTGCAATGATTCCAAGACCCTTTTTATATTCCAATATTGAGAGTAAAGATTTAATTTACTCACATTTTGATCATTAGGATAAATGACCAACAGGAGAAAATCATTGGAGATTAACAGTGAATCTTCCACCAGATTTTTTCCAGCCTAATCTGAGAGCAGCATAATATAACGATAGAGGCTTTGATTCCAGCGATGTGTTACTTACTCGGCTGCTTAGTGTAGTTTTTATAAAATCACAGTTTTGTTAGCAGGAGATTATAACAGGAGGACAAGTAAACCTGCTGCCGTGTAGTCCTTCATATTTATAGGCCCCCACCACTGATTGAAAGCTTTGCATATCAGTGATGTGCGCGGGGTTATACAGAGCTCAGCATTCAGAGAACTGCTAGATCTGCAGAAGATAAAACAGGGATTTTATCAAAACTTCAACAAGCAGCTCAGTAAGTGACAGATCGCTAAAATCGGGGTCTCTGTCTCTACATTATGCTGCTCTCAGATGGGGTAGCAAAAACCTGGTGACAGATTCCCTTTAATGAATTAAAACTAAAGTTATATATGGGCAGACTTTTATGATGGTCAATACTTAAGATGGCCATTCACATAACATTAAGTTCCCATGAGGACAATCACCATTGGTGGTGTCAGCGAATCCCTAATTGGAACAAGTATTTATAGCATCTAGGTCTTAGATTGCTTAAGTGGCAGCACTAAGGATATTCACGAGAGCAATGTGCAGTCATCACTGACTGAATCATGAGGCACGAGTTTAACTTCTGTTTTGTCATCTCACCACAGGTTGCTCCATTAAATCAGCAGACATGGTGGAGAAGGATACGATGAGCCTACCCATCCTTCAGGATCCTGAAAAATGACCAGCTACATTCTGACTAGTGGCTTACAGTATATCAATGAACTATTGGTTTCTACTTGTAAATGGACAAATTGTTTGCAATTTACTTGTCATATCTTGTACCTAACATAATTAGTCTAACACGGTTCATCATTCAGACCAAGACATCCATGCTGTTACTACTGTCTGACCTGTACACATAGGTAGGACTATTATCACTATGCCAGCGCAAATTCAGAATTTTTGCAAGACTACAGTATATACAGCCATTTCTATAGTATATACAGATTAAATAGCAATGACTACGGCAAGAAATACATTATATATCACTTCTTAACTTCGACACCCTTACATCATGTTATAAATTGACACCGGGGTAGAGCACAGTATTTTTTATGTACCTAGATGTACATTTTATCATATGGCAAAAGTCAAAGAAATAAAAATAATCTTTTGTCATTTGTTTTCCCCTTCTTGTCTTTTTTATACCCAGTTGATAACATAAGGATTGTGTCTAGCTTCCGACAGTTTTGATATTAGGAAATGACTATGTAAGTGCTGGGAGCTACCATATTTTACTGTTGAAGTCGCTCACTGAACCTCTGACATCATAGGAAAAAAGAATAAGGTCCTCTTTCACATGAACACACGTTTCATTCATCCTTTTTTTGCAGATTAAAAACAGTGCTAATGTAAACCACTAACGCTACTCAAACAAAAGAATTCAGCAGCACGCTGTAAGAGCTCAGATGTGTGCAAACATTGAATATATGGAATTTAACTAGCATTACTGCTATATAGAATTTACTTATAAAATTTACACTGTTATACAAACTGTACACTGACTACTTTACATTGTATCAAAGTGTCATCTTTGTGATGGGTGTGCTCACTTCTGTGATATATTGTATATATATGAGGCAGTGGGTGCCATAACACTATATATATGGGGCTGCGGGGCCATCATACTACACTGCTCAAAAAAATTAAGGGAACACTTAAACAACAGAATATAACTCCAAGTAACTCAAACTTCTGTGAAATCAACCTGTCCACTGACTGACAAACAATTTCACATGCTGTTGTGCAAATGGAATAGACAACAGATGGAAATTATTGGCAATTATCAAGACACACTCAATAAAGGAGTGGTTCTGCAGGTGGGGACCACAGACCACATCTCAGTACCAATGCTTTCTGGCTGATGGTTTGGTCACTTTTGAATGTTGGTTGTGCTTTCACACTCGTGGTAGCATGAGACGGACTCTACAACCCACACAAGTGGCTCAGGTAGTGCAGCTCATCCAGGATGGCACATCAATGCGAGCTGTGGCAAGAAGGTTTGCTGTGTCTGTCAGCGTAGTGTCCAGAGGCAGGAGGCGCTACCAGGAGACAGGCCAGTACACCAGGAGACGTGGAGAGGGCCGTAGGAGGGCAATAACCCAGCAGGACAGCTACCTCAGCCTTTGTGCAAGGAGGAACAGGAGGAGCACTGCCAGAGCCTTGCAAAATGACCTCCAGCAAGCCATGAATGTGCATGTATCTGCACAAACGATTAGAAACCGACTCCATGAGGATGGTCTGAGTGCCCGACGTCCACACATGGGAGTTGTACTCACAGCCCAACACCGTGCAGGACGCTTGGCATTTGCCACAGAACACCAGGATTGGCTAATTCGCCACTGGTGCCCTGTGCTCTTCACAGATGAAAGCAGGTTCACACTGAGCACATGTGACAGACGTGACAGAGCCTGGAGACGCCGTGGAGAGCGATCTGCTGCCTGCAACATCCTTCAGCATGACCGGTTTGGCAGTGGGTCAGTAATTGTGTGGGGTGGCATTTGTTTGGAGGGTCGCACAGCCCTCCATGTCCTCGCCAGAGGTAACCGGATTGCCATTAGGTACTGAGATGAGATCCTCAGACCCCTTGTGAGACCATATGCTGATGCGGTTGGCCCTGGGTTCCTCCTAGTGCAGGACAATGCCAGACCTCATGTGGCTGGAGTATGTCAGCTGTTCCTGCAAAATGAAGGCATTGAAGCTATGGACTGGCCCACCCGTTCCTCAGACTTGAATCCGATTGAACACATCTGGGAAATCATGTCTCGCACCATCCACCAACGTCACTGTGCACCACAGACTGTCCAGGAGTTGGCGAATACTTTAGTCCAGACCATCCGCCGCCTCATCAGGAGCATGCCCAGGCGTTTTAGGGAGATCATACATTCACGTGTTGTCCTCCGATTGGGGTCTGGTTCTGTTATGATGACCCCACAAGATACCAGGTACCTTCAGCTGCATCACATCTAATGTGGCGTACTTAATTATTTGTACTAAATGTCCAACTGGGGGTCTGTATGTTGGGGAGACAGGGCAAAAACTGAGAACAAGGATAAATTCTCACCGCCATACAATAGGAGAAACAAAGAATGGATCTACTTGTGGCCAAACATTTTTGTATGCCTGATCATAGAACCATAGACCTGAAATTACTTGTACTGAAAGGTAACTTCAAATCTAAGATAGACAGGAGAATTTGGGAGTATAAATTTATGACAACCTTTGACACACTTAAGGTACCGTCACATTTAGCGACGCTGCAGCGATATAGACAACGAGCTGATCGCTGCAGCGTCGCTGTTTAGGTCGCTGTAGAGATGCCAAACACAGCAGCTCCACAACGATGCAGGGGCGATCCTGTGACGTAGCGGCGACTCACTTATCGTTCTCACAGGTCGTTAGCTCCATGTTTAACATTGCTGACATCGTTGCTTTTGCTGTCAAACACGACGATACACGCCGATCTGACGACCAAATAAAGTTCTGGACTTTAAGCTCCGACCAGCGATATCACAGCAGGATCCAGATCGCTGCTGCGTGTCAAACACAACGAGATCGCTAACCAGGACGCTGCAACGTCACGGATCGTTGTCGTTCTTGTTGTAAAGTTGCTCAGTGTGAAGGTACCTTTAGTGCAGGAATGAATGTGTCACATGGATTTATATCTTTTAACATCAATTAAGGAATTTGCACTTCAGACCATGTGGGATCATCATAACAGAACTAGACCCCAATCAGTGAACAACAAAACTTTCATTCCTAATCTAGGAACTTTCCAATATTTACGGACACAACTGTTTACCACTTATCACTCTCCCATAATGACAGTTCTGTGCTGTGTTGTGTATAAATATGTGATTCTTCAGAATTTGTATTAGTCTTTGCCTGATGAAGAGACCTGAGTAGTCTGGAAAGCTTGCAATTTGTTACCATCTTTTCAATTAGCCATTAAAAGGTATCAACCACTGAGGACTCTCAATTCTAAATATTTTTCTATCTACTGGCTAACATGGTACCAAGATACAGTGCCTACAAGTAGTATTCAACCCCCTGCAGATTTAGCAGGTTTACACATTTGGAATTAACTTGGCATTGTGACATTTGGACTGTAGATCAGCCTGGAAGTGTGAAATGCACTGCAGCAAAAAAGAATGTTATTTCTTTGTTTATTTTTTTTTTTAAATTGTGAAAAGTCTTTTCAGAGGGTCATTTATTATTCAACCCCTCAACCCACCAGAATTCTGTTTGGTTCCCCTAAAGTATTAAGAAGTAGTTCAGGCACAAAGAACAATGAGCTTCACATGTTTGGATTAATTATCTCTTTTTCCAGCCTTTTCTGACTATTTAAGACCCTCCCCAAACTTGTGAACAGCACTCATACATGGTCAACATGGGAAAGACAAAGGAGCATTCCAAGGCCATCAGAGACAAGATCGTGGAGGGTCACAAGGCTGGCAAGGGGTACAAAACCCTTTCCAAGGAGTTGGGCCTACCTGTCTCCACTGTTGGGAGCATCATCCGGAAGTGGAAGGCTTATGGAACTACTGTTAGCCTTCCACGGCCTGGACAGCCTTTGAAAGTTTCCTCCCGTGCCGAGGCCAGGCTTGTCCGAAGAGTCAAGGCTAACCCAAGGACAACAAGGAAGGAGCTCCGGGAAGATCTCATGGCAGTGGGGACATTGGTTTCAGTCAATACCATAAGTAACGTACTCCACCGCAATGGTCTCCGTTCCAGACGAGCCCGTAAGGTACCTTTACTTTCAAAGCGTCATGTCAAGGCTCGTCTACAGTTTGCTCATGATCACTTGGAGGACTCTGAGACTGACTGGTTCAAGGTTCTCTGGTCTGATGAGACCAAGATCGAGATCTTTGGTGCCAACCACACACGACGTTTGGAGACTGGATGGCACTGCATACGACCCCAAGAATACCATCCCTACAGTCAAGCATGGTGGTGGCAGCATCATGCTGTGGGGCTGTTTCTCAGCCAAGGGGCCTGGCCATCTGGTCCGCATCCATGGGAAGATGGATAGCACGGCCTACCTGGAGATTTTGGCCAAGAACCTCCGCTCCTCCATCAAGGATCTTAAGATGGGTCGTCATTTCATCTTCCAACAAGACAACGACCCAAAGCACACAGCCAAGAAAACCAAAGCCTGGTTCAAGAGGCAAAAAATCAAGGAGTTGCAGTGGCCTAGTCAGTCTCCTGACCTTAACCCAATTGAAAACTTGTGGAAGGAGCTCAAGGTTAAAGTCCACATGAGACACCCAAATAACCTAGATAACTTGGAGAAGATCTGCATGGAGGAGTGGGCCAAGATAACTCCAGAGACCTGTGCCTGCCTGATCAGGTCTTATAAAAGACGAGTATTAGCTGTAATTGCAAACAAAGGTTATTCCACAAAATATTAAACCTAGGGGTTGAATAATAATTGACCCACACTTTTATGTTTAAAATTTATAAAAATTTAACTGAGCAACAAAACTTTTTGGTTTGTAAGATTTATGCATCTGTTAATAAATCCTGCTCTTGTTTGAAGTTTGAAGGCTCTAACTTATTTGCATCTTATTAAACCTGCTAAATCTGCAGGGGGTTGAATACTACTTGTAGGCACTGTATATATCTTTCCTGTACACTATGTGTAGACATTTATTTTATCTATTCTATTTTAACCTGTCAGTGTAATTTTACATTATACCGCACTGAATTGCCGGCTTTTCTAAAGGACACCGGTGCGTATTTCTCGTAGGTCACACTGATGGTCTGTGTGGTGTGCGAGTTTTTCTCACACCCATAGACTTTCATTGGAGAGTCTCGGCCAATATACGGTGCAAATCGCAGCATGCTGTGATTTCACGCGCACGTATAATACGGCCGAGAAAAAACATGATGGGAGCTGCCCCATAGATTAATATTTTTTTCTCGCATAGCACTCGTCCGTATTCCTCTCTAGTGTGACTCTGGCCTAATAGAAACACTTCACCACTTCTATATTTATCACCCACTTCTAGTTTTGGCTTACAAATACTGATGGAAAATACTGACCAAATACTGCATGTGTGAACGTGGCCTTACAATCCACATTAATGGTAAACGAGCAAACATGACTTCAGAGCAAAGAGTATAATAGTCCTCTAGGTCACAAAAGCAACGAAAGACCTCTCATATTAGCTATTATTAATGTTCATGGGTATGACATCAGAAGGACACCAAACAATAACGGAGTACAAGGCATCATTGTAAGGAGAAAGCCACTGTTCTCCAAAAAGAACATTTCTACCCAAAACAAGAGGGTTATTGTAACAATGTTTTCAGGATGGGTGAGACTAAAATACACTGCTAAAAATATAAAGGGAACACCACATCCTAGATATCACTGAATTAAATATTCCAGTTGCAAATCTTTATTCATGACATAGTGGAATGGGTTGAGAACAATAAAACATAAAAATAATGTAAATCAAAATTAATATCCCATGGAGGTCTGGAGTTGGAATGATACACAAAATCAAAGTGGAAAATCAAATTATAGGCTGATACAACTTCAGTGGCAATGCCTCAAGACAAGGAAATGATGCTCAGTAATGTGTGTGGCCTACATGTGCCTGTATGATCTCCCTACAACACCTGGGCATGCTGCTGATGAGGCGGTGGATGTTCTCCTGAGGGATTTTCTCCCAGACTTGGATTATAGAATCAATCTGTGGTGTTGGTGGATGGATAAAGACATGGTGTCCCAGATGTAGTAGATTGAATTCAGGTCCAGGAAATGGGCAGGCCAGTCCATTAGCATCAATGCCTTCATCATGCAGGAACTGTAGACTCACTTCAGCCACATTAGGCCTAGCATTGTCATGCATCAAAAGGAACCCAGGGGCCCCCTGCATCTACATATGGTCTACCAATGGGGCTGAGGATCTCATCCCAGTACCTAATGGCAGTCAGGGTACCTCTGGCTTGCACATCGAGAGCTGTGCGGCCCTCCAAAGAAATGCCTCCCCAGGCCATTACTGACTCACTGCCAAATCGGTCATGCTAGAGGATATTGCAGGCAGCAGAAAGTTCTCCATGGCATCTCCAGACTCAGTCACGTCTGTGCACCTGCTCTCATATGTGAAGAGCACAGGGCGCCAATGTTGAATCTGCCAACCTTGGTGTTCTCTGGCAAATGCCAATCGCCCTGCACGCTGGGCTGTCACACCACCCTCATGGAGTCAGTTTGACAGTTTGAGCAGACACATGGATGCTAGTGACCTGCTAGAGTTAATTTTGCAGGGCTCTGGCACTGCTCCTCCTGTTCCTCCTTGCACAAAGGAGGTAGCAGTCCAGCTCCTAGATTGTTGCCCTCCTATGGCCCCCTGGTGTACTGGCCTATCTCCTGGCATCTGATCCATGCTCTGCACACCATGCTGACAGACACAGCTACCCTTCTTGCCACAGCTCGCATTGATGTGCCATCCTGGATGAGCTGCACTGCCTGAACAACTTCTGTGGGTTGTAGACACTGCCTCATGCTACTCTACAGTACCTCTAGTGGTGAGAGCCATGTTAAAATGCAAAAGTGACGTATACTGGAGTCTTCTTATAACCATCTTTTGCAGATATGGCGCAGTAAATTCTATGAATACGGCAATAAGCTGGGTAAGATGCGTTACAGGATAACATAGAACAAAATCATATTTCCTGTATTAAAAACTTTTGTGGCACTCAGGTACACACCACCAAGATTGCTGAGGTTTTCAAAAACTATTACTCCTAGCTATATAATCTCCCTGTGACAAACTCGATCCCCATGGCCACTCCCTTATCCCCCTTTAAGAAGTTGCCGGATGGGCCTGTGGATGATCTGGAAGCACCTTTCACTCTCCAGGAACTTTCACTGATCATAAAAGATCTACCAGGTAACAAAAGCCCAGGTCCTGATGGTCTTACCTCTAAAATTTTATAAATCCTTTCAAGATCATTTGGTTCCTTTGATGCACCAAGCATTCAATTAGATATTGAACTCCACTTCTTTTCCCCCGCAGGTCACATCCACGCACATCACGGTCATCCCCAAGTCTGGAAAGGATCTTCTTCCACCCAATCTGATTACTTAATGTAAACCTAAAAATGTACGATAAATGAATCGCAAATAGATTAAACCCATAGATCCCAGGGCTTATCCACCCAGATAAGGTGGGCTTAGTCCCAGGTAAGAAGCGCGAGACAACACTCTTAAAACCTAGATATTATTAACTTTGCCAAATCTCATAAAATACCACTGATGTTATTATCGCTCGATGCCCAAAAGGCTTTTGACAGGGTCCCATGGCGCTCTATTGACAATCCTTGGACTTTATTGGTGTAGGCCCTTCCCTTAAATCCAAAATAAGCGCTCTATCATTCCCCGTCAACAAGACTTAAAATTAACAGCTCATTCTCTGATCAATTCTCGATAAATAATGGCACACGTCAGGGATGCCCTTTGTCACCTCTTCTCTACGTTCTGGTCATGGAGTTCCTTATGAGAGTGATACCAAACAACCCGGATATTCAGGGAATGTTCATAATAGAGAATATACATGTTCTGCTTTTGCGTACGACCTTCTGATTTATACTTCTAACCCACATGTTTCTCTCCCCACATTAATGTTAGAAATAGACAAATTCGGGAAATGGTCAAATTTTAAAATAAATGCTGACAAATCTGAGGCCCTTAACATCGCACTACAGCCTCAGGTAATAAAAAATTTGAAGGACAATTTTCACTTTAAATGGCCCATTGACAATATCATTGGCTATCTGGGCATTCGCATTCCTTCGGACCTCTCCAACTTTTCTTCAAATTTTCAAAGCTTCCTGTCTAGATTAGATAAAGACCTTACCCTGTGGAACCGAACTGAGTTCTCTTGGTTTGGAAGAATCAATATAAATCAAAATGATAATTCTATGTAGATTGCTGTACCTTTTCCAAACTATCCCAATTCGTATTCCCTCCCTTTTGGGCATAGAATTCAGAATATTTTCAATCATTTTGTCTGGGCCACGGGTCATCCCAGAACCAAAGCCAATATCTTGACCAGACCTAGAGATGCAGATGGTACAGGAATGGCGGATTGACGTAGATACTATTTGGCGGCGGCCCACTCTAGGGTCCTTGATCTGGTTTACTGTTCTCCTGCTAAAATCTGGGTTACAATTGCCCAAGACATTTGCTCTCTGTCTTTTCTCTTGCCTGGATCTGGCCCTCCATCATTCGTCATAAGGAAGTATAGCTATCTTTCAGCGTATGTCACACTCTTAAAGCTATATATTCAATGACCTCCAGGGACCCGCTGATTGTTCCACGGGGTTCCCTAGCACCTATCAAGGACAACCCAGAATTTTCACCGGATTCATCTCCCAATGCATTTCTCAATAGTTCCAAAGAAGTCCCCCTCTGCATTTACCAGGTGACTCTCCAGGGTTCTCTTCTTCCTCTCTCAACTGTTTTGAGGGGTGGGACCTCCATGTTGTGTCAATTCTTCGAATATAATCAACGTAGACATTTTTTATGCCCCATCCTTAAAAGCCCGGTTTGTTCACATCCCCTTTCCTCATTTGAAAAATTGTGCATAACCCCCTCAATCTCGGATCTTGCGATTGTGGTATTATACAGATTACTCTCATACTTTGAGCAGGAGTACATATATCTAAAAAAAATTTTTAAGTGAAGCATTATGTTTGGAGATTGAAAACACTGCATAGCAGCCTAAAAAACTCGTACCATCTGTGAAAAACAGTAGTGGCAGGATCATGTATTGAGCCTCTATGGCTGCATCCTGAATAGGTTAGCTAGCCATTAGTGATGAGCGAACATGCTTGGATAACGTGTTATCCGACCATGCTCGGGTGTTAGAGTATCTTGGGCATGCTTGGATAATATATTCGAGTTCCTATAGCTGTATGTTTTGCGGTCGTTAGACAGCCGCAACACATGCGGGGATAGCTGGTTTGTTAGACAGAAGCAACACATGCATGTATTGCCTAACAGCAGCAAAACATGCAGCCGCAGGGGCTAGAACACATTATCCAAGCACGCCCAAGATACTCCAATAACACCCTAGCATGCTTGGGTAACACGTTATCCTTGTAGATTCCCTCATCACTACTAGACATAGTTTATGGAACAATTAATTTTGAATTATACCAGGAAGTTTGAAAAGGAAAACGTCAGGATATTTGTCCTCAAGCTGAATGTCTAGTGAAAGTGGGTCATGGAGGAAGACAATGAACCAAAGATTACAAGTCATTCTCCAAAAGACTGATTAAGGAAGAATAAAGTTATAATTTCTAAATAGTTAAGTCAAAGTCCTCACCTTAATCTAGTTCAAATGTTATGGAAGAACAAGTCAGCAGTTCATGGGAGAAAACCCACCAACAAAGTTCAAGCTGTTTTATAGGGGGGATTGGGCTGCAATTCCTCCACCCCATGTGCAGGACTAATCAACAATTACTGGAAACGTTTAGAAGCCGTTATTGTTGCCCAACTTGATTACACCAGATAATAAAAGCAAAAAGTTCACATACCGTACTTTTGCTACTCACTGAGGTGACATTTGATCGTTTTCCTCAATAAAAAAAAAAATTACAAAAGCTATTATTTTGCCTAATTTGTTTGATTTGATTTTCTTTTACTTTTATGACTTGTGTGAATTCTAATGGAGATGTAGGTAAAATTTTTGCGTGAAATATTGAAAACTATGAAGTGTTCACAAACTTTCAAGCACAAATGTAAATTGAATCTACCATTTAGCGTTATATTAATGTTTTCATCAAATGATTTGTTTTTCTTCCTATTTGAAGGAAAAAACTCATACCAATGGTCTTGAGGAATTAAAACATTGTATCTTCACAGTTGTGTTTGATGGGCTTTAAGTGGCACAAGACGTTTTAGCTTTACGCAACATAGTGCTATTTTGTCTTTGTTTTCTGCATCGCCTAGGAAGAATAATTTAGGTCATATGACTCCAGGAGACTATTAATTCTTACTAGACGAGTTCACCTCACACAACCTCCGCGCAAAGTTGTCCGTTTATTCCGGTCACATTTTGCGTTTTCTTTCTCTTTAGTAAAATGGCAGAAGAAAATAGTGTTTACAAAAATGCCGTATTGTGTGATCCCATACATCCAGCCTTGTGTGTCTATGTGCCAACACAGCCCCTAGGCAGGGCTGGCAAGCTTCGGGATTCATTACCAATGTTTTCTTTTTTTCCACTGCCAGGAATTAGAAGCTTTTGTTAATGTAAAGTCTGTAAACAGGATCAAGACTGAACGCAGACCCAATTTACGGCTACAAAAATAGGCCCTTTTTATTTGTATCTACGTAGGATTGCTAGTATAAAGTGGAAAGCTAGGAAGTAAAAGCAGGCACAAACCTGAACATAAAAAAGACATACTGCATGTGAATGTGCACTAATGTAAAGCTTTCTTTCCTTTTCACTAAGGGTAACCTTTGTCATGCATTAGGTTTATTAAAGAGAACCTGTCACCCCCAAAATTGAAGATGAGCTAAGCCCATCGGCATCAGGGGCTTATCTACAGCATTCTGGAATGCTGTAGATAAGCCTCCGATGTATCCTGAAAGATGAGAAAAAGAGGTTAGATTATACTCACCCAGGGGCGTTCCCGCTGCGGTCCGATAGGTGTCACGGTCCGGTCCGGGGCCTCCCATCTTCATAGGATGACGTCCTCTTCTTGTCTTCATGCTGCGGCTCCGGCGCAGGCGTACTTTGTCTTCCCTGTTGAGGGCAGAGCAAAGTACTACAGTGCACAGGCGCCGGGCCTCCCTGACCTTTCCCAGCACCTGTACGCCTGCGCCGGAGCGTGAAGACAAGAAGAGGACATCATCCTATGAAGATAGGAGGCCTGGGACCGGACCGCGACACCCATCGGATCGGATCCCCCCCCAGGTGAGTATAATCTAACCTCTTTCTCATCTTTCAGGATACATCGGGGGCTTCTCTACAGCATTCCAGAAAGCTGTAGATAAGCCCCTGATGCCGGTGGGCTTAGCTCATCTTCGATTTTGGGGGTGACAGGTTCCCTTTAATGTAGCCCTTTATGTTGTGTTATGGGAGCCAAACTTAAACTTCTACACATGGCCATAAATTAGGAAATCAGAGTAACAGCAAGATTGTTTCCTTAGGTATTATTTTACTATGGTATAGTAATTTTAATAATTGGTGGCCATTAGGAAGTGCTGTCATACCAGCTGTTACTTGTAAATTAACTTCTCAAATTAATAGAGTATTTGTACAGCACAGTTTTTATTAAGCAGAGCAAGAATAAAGACATGAAGTGAGAATATCATGAAAAGTCAGAAAGTTGCATGATTTCTAGTGTTTTTCAGCTGGCATAGTGAAAGCATTACCTAATATAAAGATAAATTGGTGTTAAACAGTAGACAGTGTAAAACAAAACTTTAGGAAAAAGATGATATCTTATTCTATAAATTTATAAGTGATGATTTGCTATGGCTGTGTAGGTAGCGGAAAACTTTGCCCACCAATCTGTCCTGCTACTGTTGGCAGCCATCCATTGCAATGACCGATTTTTATATATTTATATATTAGAGAGACCATTTTATTTATTTATATATACACTACTCACAAAAAATTATGGATATTTGGCTTTCGGGTGAAGTTTCAGGAGGAACCTAAAATGCACTCTGACCTTTTCTGGTGACCTTAATGTGACCGTCTCTAAGCCTTTGAATGCATATGTCCAACTGTTGGGTGTTTCAGTACTTTTTGCACAACTTGCTGTTCTCTAACAAGGAGCTTAATGGCAAAATTCATAAGTCATTAGATATATGAATCGCCCAATAAATTTCTGGGTTCAATTAGAATTGGTGTTTAAACAGTCATCCTCATGATGCTGTTCACATTCTGACATTATGAGACCAAGACGACGCCTAATAATTGATCAACAGCACCTCACCATTGCGAGGCTTCAAGCAGGATGTTCTCAGATGGAAGTGGCCACTGAGCTTAGAGGGTCAGAGTCATCAGCAGGTTGCAACAGAAATTTGTTTCAATAAATTGCTTGAGATGAGGAAATCACCATTGCATTCTTCTTCTTAAATGCCCTACTTTTATGATAAAATATCACTGTAGTATGAAATTTTAAAATTTTTCCATAAATTTCACCTGGAAGCCAAATCTCCCTAACTTTATCTGATTTCTAAGGATGTGTCTTCTCAATAGCCCTCTCTGATCCCGAGAACAGTGTCCAAAAGTCCCCTGTGTGGATGAAGCATGTGCATGTGCGACCAACGCTCCATTAATCACAGATAGTTGATGGAACAGTAGTAGTACATACTCACTAAAGCTTCATTCAAACAGGGAACTTTGGGTCCTCTGTTCTTGTGATCAGTGAGGGACCCAAATGTCAGACCCCCAGCGATAAAACATATGTCACCAATCATGTGGTAAGCTGTACATGTATATGAAACAACCCCTATAATGGAGTGGAATGAGAGCAATGAGATGATGATAATTAGAGACCTTAAAATACAACTCAAAAAAGATAAATGGTTTTCTGAAAACATATGTTCATGTATTATAATAAAAATTCTGATACAGGTTAAGGTTTCTTGTGATATTTTTATTATAAAAATTACATTCTAAGCTTAGAGAAGTGAAATAGTTTAAGAAATCTAGTATAGTCACAAAGGAACAATGTCGTCAGCCAGTGCACACCGGACAGACACAGCCAACGTGGCCTTGGTACCACACTGTAAAACAATAATTCATCCTGTCTAGAAAGCAAGACAACCAAAGAGGAGGACACAATATGACCATCGGAAAACAAATTGCTTCTTTTTAAATAAATAACATTAAATATTAAAATAACCCAAAAGATATTTAGGCAGCTGCATGGATTTAACGATGACCACCTACTGTAAATTGCCTTCCTTGAATCTCTGTGGATCTTTAGGTTTCCCTGTGAAAAAAAAGCACTAAACAGCAGTAGTCAGGGACTTGTAAGACACAAATTGTATAACATGGAGGAGGGTTCATTGAAAAACTGCAGAGTTGAATGCTGCAAACTTTCCAGGCACAGAGGATATTAAATCACCGTGTTTTATTTAAAGAGTAAATGTTTCCATCTAGCCTGCCCTTACATAGTGATCAGGCTAACCAGTCTTAAGTTCTTTAAGAGTTTAATGGCTTGTCCCCTTTCTTGGCTCAACTAGGTCATTCTTCATTTTCGGAACATCTGTCTTCATTCCCTTCATCTCCAACACAAGCATCGCCACGCTCAGTCTCATCTTCATCATTGCCCCATTCATCACCAAAAGTCTGTTCTTGCAGGAAAGTAAATGTAA
This sequence comes from Ranitomeya variabilis, assembly GCF_051348905.1. Classification (NCBI taxonomy): domain Eukaryota; kingdom Metazoa; phylum Chordata; class Amphibia; order Anura; family Dendrobatidae; genus Ranitomeya; species Ranitomeya variabilis. Next base: position 410,630,106 of record NC_135236.1, on the reverse strand, counting down.
GTGATCGGGCAGCGGCTTGTGCCGCTAAGCCCGAGGCAAAGTGTAAATCTGATGCTTGATGAATTCGAGCGAGCCTCTCTTGGATGGAGGCAGGTAAGACAGTCCTGGGTGCAGGACATGGAGGTTCAACTTTCTCCTTCGCACTAGCTTGTCCAGGCTCTTCCAGTAGCCGAAATGTTTCAGTCCCCTCTAGATCCTGATCAGTAACAGGTATCTCTGCGGTCTCATGCACAGAGGCTTCTGTATGAAAAGGTTCTGTTCCATTTACCTCCTTGGTGACATCAAAGCTTTGTGTTTTGCTTTTGATTTGGGCGTCTGGATCAAGGACAGGAGAAGAGATCGGAATATCCATTATCTCCAAATGTGGTAACGGTTTAATTATGGCTTTTTTGGGGGAAAAAAAGAACAAAAAATAATTACTTACTTGAATTTATACGTCCCATTTAATAAACTACAGTAAACAGCTATACAATTAATAATAAAAACCTACTGTAAAAAAAACAAGCTCGCAAAAAGCATGTGCTATGGAATGATGAAACTAAGAGACAACATATAGATCAGTGTTTCCCAAACTCCAGTCCTCAAGGCCCCCCCAACACATCAAGTTTTCTGGATTTCCCTAGTATTGCACAGGTGAGGGGACCTGTGGCAGTTTCTAGTGCCTTAATACTTCCATCACTATTTCAATACTACGGAGATCCTGAAAACATGATCTGTTGGGGGCCATGAAGACTAGAGTTTGGGAAACACTTATATGGATGATAGGACCCCATACACACTAAAGTTGGAAGAGAAGATGACAATGTTCCCTGACTGGTGTCTGGGGATGAAAGGATTGGACAAATTAAATTATCATGCCACATCTTTTTGTTTTTCAGGGAGATAAGTTACCTCCAGGCCCTACTCTGCTCTTCCCTTTAGAAACACATGTAAGCTCGGGAGAGCCAAAAATGCATGCATAGGGGAAGTCAGGAGAGATGGATGTCAGTACATCCAAGATGCATGGACGCCGTAATAAATTATTAGTAGCACCAAACTATAGTCTGCAACTTCCTTCAAACCTATCTCAGAATGGTCACTAAGGATCTGTGTACACGGACAGTCCGGCAACAAATATTTACCAATCGGCAGCCATTTAAAAGCCTTTTTACACAGGAAAACAGAGCTAAACGATGCACACTGAACGATCTGTTCTACATCATTCAGTGCACACAGGTTGCCCTTGTTCTTGCCAATGTGAGACCTGTTTACACAAGATGATGCACTGCTAAGAACATTGATTTTTAAGCCTAATCATTGCTTCCGATGAACGCGTATTTTGCTCATTTATGGGCAGATGTGTTTACATCGCAAAGATATCGGGAAACTAGTGTTCCAAGGAATGCTCTTTCGCGATAATCTATGTAAATGCACCCATTCATACTTCCCAAATCAGCATAAATCAGATCCTGGAAGCACGAATGAAGCCAAGTACGGTACATTTTTCTCCCAAAACATGCTTTATAGACCAGGCTGAGGACTACAGGCAGAAGCGGGTGCAGAACTGGAGCAGGGTCATCTTCTGGCTTTGATCCCAAGATGTTTAAAACTATATTTTCTCTGAAACACCGGAGGGCAATCGTGCGGCTAGGATCTGATTCATGTGGTTTGGACAGCCCGAATCAGATGGCAGGTTCCCTCTAAAACTAGTTTACAAGGAGGATTAAAACTACACTGCACTACATCTCTAACATGGAGAGCATAATCAGAAATATTCCCAATTATGTAACAAATCCCCAAAGAAAAATCTTCATATCACATAGCAAATTACTCAATGTGGTAGAAAACAAAACCCTAACCCTGCGCTACATGGCTAGTGTTTATTGTCAAGTGTCAGGAAGAGGATGGCATAATATAAAATAAAATCCTGAGGTCTCCTGAGCCACAGCATAACCAAGTACACCGAATCCAATTCACATAGTAGCAGCTTTATTGGAGTCTGTGATTTTTTTAGGCCGGTAAATAAGAACAAACATTGATGACAAAATATTTGGCTCTTCATGCTCTGATCACTTGGCCAACTACATTTCATGACACCTAAAATGGAAAAAGTAGAAACCTCGAAAGCTCCATCTTTCCATAAAGTTACATATTTTCCAGTTCAGAGCAGATTGGGAAAGATTTATCCCAATATACTACACACTACCAAACTGACTGCAAGCTAATGCTCCATGAGCAGTAAAGAGCGGAGTTACTAACTACAAACAAGTGCTACGTAGGAAGGATCAATAATACTGTCATGTAATTCTATTGGTAAAATAGATATATGCGTGCGTGCGTGTATATATATATATATATATATATATATATATATATATATATATATATATATATATATATATATATATATATATATACATACATACATACACATACACACACATATATACACACACATATACATACACACACACATACATATTATACAAGATTAAATCAATACAGTGTACGGGGACTGAAAAAGAAGTGTCAACATACCTTTCTGGTCTTGAGAAGGGTCTTATAAACCACAAATCAAACTTTTAATCCATAGGCAAATTAGGTTTCAAGTGTCCAGGTGGTGGCATAAAGACATGAAGTGCCAGGATCTCCTCAGTAAACTCTACTTTGCGCCATACTTCACAGCCCGTGGTTGGACTACATACACTGCTGCTTTTACAGCTAAGTTGTTGTATATAAAGGTGTTGGCCACTGTATCTTGAATATGTGATGGGACAGGACTTGCTGCCACTAATATATGAGAATTACAGGTTCTCCGCCCGTACTTGCTAGTGGAGCCTTCTTTAGACACATGGCACAGCTCTCCTGCTCTCAAAATTGGCCGATGATGCAGGAACATGTGAGCAGAACTGTCAATCAACCTCTTTCAGAAGCTCCTTCCAATTCTAGTCACATGCTCTTTTATTAGTGGTCTTTTTTTGAAGAGGAAAGCAATGCAGTCTGTAAAAACGGCAGCAGCAACAAGTACAGGAGAAGAACCTGTAACACTCATATCAGTGTTAGAAGATCAATTCCCCAACACATTTATTATGGGAATATCAAGTGGACATCGCATAATAGAGGGAAGGGCAACAAGGGGAATTTTTAATCCTTGCAAGAACCAGCTCGATGATGCAAAACTACTGGTATAACTTAACTGTTGTAAATGCAATTTCCTACAGTTAGTGAAAATTAGAGAAGATCTGCAGATCATTTTTAGTTAGGTGATAGTCAGAGGAACACTAAACCGAGAAAATGCATATAAAAATTAAGAAACATCTCAGAAATATTTGCCTAAGGAAGAATTCAAACATCTGTGTATTATGGCCCGAGCATTGCCTGCGATGCACCGAATCGCTACGGGTCTCCTGTTGCCTGCTATATGCCTATGAGGCTACCAAGTTCAGGGCAGAAGACCGTGGCCAGTCAGTGCATTGCGGTCTCTATTTGGACCGTTATACCCAGACATCTGTATTGGGCCTTAATCAAATGCTTTGATCCTATATTCTCTTATTATTGTTTAAAGTGTGTTTCTCAGGAAATCGGCCATGTCCTTCCTCCTCACTGACCTGTGTGTTGCTGCATTAGAAGCCTCTGTGCTGGTGGGACAAGGGATTTCTAAGTCCACCCTTTGACTAATGGGGTAAGGCTTTCACCAGCTACCAAATACCAAGCAGATCATCAGATGACTATCCCCTTTGTTCACGGCAAGATTTATACAAGATTGTCTATTTCAGGATCATCTAAAAAATGCTGTAGACTAACCGAGGGCAACTATATCTTTTTTAAAATTTATATACTAGTTCCCAGGTTTAGTTTTCCTTATATAAAACAAGCCATTATTAAGTTTTAATTATTATTTACTCTTTTACATAAAAAGAACATATGAGAAGCAAGGTGGAAAGCAGCAGTATAACAGAGAGGTTTGGAATAACACACCATGTTCACTAAAGAGCAACTGCTTCCATTTTTGTCTTTCAACTTCAGATGCCTTTAAGCCTAGGACAGCCTTTAGCTCCTGCAATACTCTCTTAGATTCCTCCCGTTCTCGCTTCTGTCTCTCTCTCTCCTCTGGAGAAAATAAATACACATCATCTCTGCTAAATTCGTCATCTGGAGCTATGTCTTCAACATAGGCCTCAAATTCCTGAAAACAAAAACGATCGTCATTTCAGGGATAGCTATGCTTTGTAAATGTACTGCGGATGAGAACCAGGGACTTTGCCATCTGGAGGAAAAGACCAGTCCTGGGGCTCCTGGGGACATGAAAGGACTCATGGATTACCTGCTCCTCTGGGACCGGATCCTTATCTTCAATGCGTAGTGCAGGAGGAACACTGGGGATCATGGGGCAATGCGAGTTCTCCCACGCTGGGGTAGCTGTATCTAAAAGTGGAAAAGGTATTAACATGGGAGAGATAGATCTAATATATAATATATCTATATATATAATTGTCTAAGGGTTTTTCCATCTGTCTGTCTGTCTGTCTGTCTGTCTGTCCTGGAAATCCCACATCTCTGATTGGTCGAGGCCTGGCGGATGTCATAATGGAAATCCCACGTCTCTGATTGGTCGAGGCCGCCAGGCCTCGACCAATCAGCGAAGGGCACAGTATCGACGTAGATGTCATAATGGTTGCCATGGCGACGATGATGTCATAAAGGTTGCCTCGACCAATCAGCGACGGGCACAGTCTGCCGCGAAATCTGGAATCATCATTGTCCATATACTACGGGGACATGCATATTCTAGAATACCCGATGCGTTAGAATCGGGCCACAGTCTAGTATATATATATATATATATATACTAGACTGTGGCCCGATTCTAACGCATCGGGTATTCTAGAATATGCATGTCCCCGTAGTATATGGACAATGATGATTCCAGATTTCGCGGCAGACTGTGCCCGTCGCTGATTGGTCGAGGCAACCTTTATGACATCATCGTCGCCATGGCAACCATTATGACATCTACGTCGATACTGTGCCCTTCGCTGATTGGTCGAGGCCTGGCGGCCTCGACCAATCAGAGACGTGGGATTTCCATTATGACATCCGCCAGGCCTCGACCAATCAGAGATGTGGGATTTCCAGGACAGACAGACAGACAGACAGACAGACGGAAAAACCCTTAGACAATTACATATACATATATATATATATATATATATATATATATATATATATATATATATATAATCATTGGTGAATGTAAAGGCCAGCTTAGTTACAATACTATTCCCAACTGAATTTTTTAAGGTCTTGAATATCTGGTTGGCAGCATAGAATTTGGCTTGAAGTCACGGCCTAGCAGCGGGTGCTACAGGCACTGGGTGACCACACCGGGTCTCCAAGCTTACAATTCTGGAGGTGGCGCATATTCATGATGCAGGTATGCTACAATCCATTTGTCCCTGCTGTAATTTTCAACAAACAAAAATGAAATGTCTCTGTAAATGTATAGCTTTTCACCTTAATTGTATTATTGTAGAAGCGATAAGTGAACTGCATGCATAAGAATACTTATTATTAGAGTACATTCCCCGTGTGCTAGCTCAAAACATCAGCATTCTCCTGCACTAAATACACAATTTCAAGACAAAATAAGAAACAAATATATGTACAGTATAATATATATATATATATATATATATATATATATATATATACACACATATACACGCACACATTACTTTCGCACACAATATATATAACCCTTGTTGTTATACTCACGCTCAATATATGTGCATGTGTGTATATACATACATAGATGTAGATATATATATATATATATACACACATACAAATAAATAAACATACACACACACATGCACACGGTTTAAAAAAAAAAATAAAGGGAACACAAATCCCACATCCTGGATATCATTGAATGAAATATTTCAGTTGCAAATCTTTATTCATTACATAGTGGAACGTGTTAGAATAAAGCATAAAAATGATCAATGTAAATCAAAATTAATATCCCATGGAGGTCTGGATTTAGAATGATGCTCAAAATCAAAGTGGAAAATCAAATTACAGACTGATCCAACTTCAGTGGAAATGCATCAAGACAAGGAAATGATGCTCAGAAGTGTGTGCGGCCTCCACGCGCCTGTATGACCTCCCTACGACGCCTGGGCACGCTCCTGATGAGGCGGCGGATGGTCTCCTGAAGGATCTCCTCCCAGACCTGGACTAAAGCGTCCACCAACTCCTGGAAAGTCTGTGGTGAAACGTGACGTTGGTGGATGGTGCGAGACATGATGTCCCAGATGTGTTCAATCGGATTCAGGTCTGGGGAACGGGCGGGCCAGTCCATAGGTTCAATGCCTTCATCTTGCAGGAACAGCTGACACACTCCAGCCACATGAGGTCTGGCATTGTCCTGCAATAGGAGGAACCCAGGGCCAACATCACCAGCATATGGTCTCACAAGGGGTCTGAGGATCTCATCTCGGTACCTAATGGCAGTCAGGCTACCTCTGGCGAGCACGTAGAGGGCTGTGCGGCCCTCCAAAGAAATGCCACCCCACACCATTACTGCCCCCCTGCCAAACCGGCCATGCTGAAGGATGTTGCACGCAGCAGATCGATCTCCACGGCGTCTCCAGACTCTGTCACGTCTGTCACATGTGCTCAGTGTGAACCTGCTTTCATCTGTGAAGAGCACAGGGCGCCAGTGGTGAATTTGCTAATCCTGGTGTTCTGTGGCAAATGCCAATCGTCCTGCACAGCTTTGGGCTGTGAGCACAACCCCCATCTGTGGACGTCGGGCACTCAGACCATCCTCATGGAGTCAGTTTCTAACCATTTGTGCAGACACATGCACATTGTGGCCTGCTGGAGGTCATTTTTCAGGGCTCTGGCACTGCTCCTCCTGTTCCTCTTTCACAAAGGCTGAGAGGCTGAGGTATTGATCCTTTGCTAGGTTGTTGCCCTCCTACAGCTCCCTCCACGTCTCCTGGTGTACTGGCCTGTCTCTTGGTAGCGCCTCTAGCCTCTGGACACTACGCTGACAGACACAGCAACTCTTATTGCGACAGCTCGCATTGATGTGCCATCCTGGATGAGCTGCACTACCTGAGCCACTTGTGTGGGTCGTAGAGTCCGTCTCATGCTACCACGAGTGTGAAAGCACAACCAAAATTCAAAAGTGACCAAAACATGAGCCAGAAAGCATTGGTACTGAGATGTGGTCTGTGATTCCCACCTGCAGAACCACTCTTTATTGAGTGTGTCTTGATAATTGCCAATAATTTTCATCTGTTGTCTATTCCATTTGCACAACAGCATGTGAAATTGATTGGAAAACAGTGTTGCTTCCTAAGTGGACAGTTTGATTTCACAGAAGTTTGATTTACTTGGAGTTATATTCTGTTGTTTAAGTGTTCCCTTTAACCATCTTCCCTCTCCCTGCTGAAGAAAAGCAGGCCCAAATCATGATGCTGCTGCCACATGTTTGACAGTGAGGATGGTGAGTCCCGGGTGATGAGCTGTGTTGCCTCACATATCGTTTGGCATTGATGCCAAAAAGTTCGATTTTGGTTTCATCTGACCAGAGCACCTTCTTCCACATGTTTGGTGTGTCTCCCAGGTGGCTTGTTGCAAACTTTAAACACCACTTTTTATGGATATCTTTGAGAAATGGCTTTCTTCTTGCCACTCTTCTATAAAGGTCAGATTTGTGCAGTGTACGACTGATTGTTATCCTATGGACAGACTGTCCCACCTCAGCTGTAGATCTCTGCAGTTGATCCGAAGTGATCACGGGCCTCTTGGCTGCATCTCTGATCAGTCTTCTCCTTGTTTGAGATGAAAGTTTACAGAGACGGCCGGGTCTGGGTAGATTTGCAGTGGTATAATAATCCTTCCATTTCAATATGATCGCTTGCACAGCACTCCTTGGGATGTTTAAAGTTTTGGAAATCATTTTGTATCCAAATCCGGCTTTAAACTTCTCCATAACAGTATCACGGACCTGCCTGTTGTGTTCCTTGGTCTTCATGATTCGCTGTGCTTCAAACAGAACCCTGAGACTATCACAGAGCAGGTGCATTTATACGGAGACTTGATTACACAAGGGAGGATTATATTTATCATCACTAGGCATTTAGGACAACATTGGATCATTCAGAGATCCACAATGAACTTCTGGAGTGAGTTTGCTGCACTGAAAGTAAAGGGGCCGAATAATATTGCACGTCCCACTTTTCAGTTTTTGATTTTCCACAAAAATTTAAAATAACCGATAAATTTCGTTCAACTTCACAATTGTGTTCCACTTGTTGTTGATTCTTCACCAAAAATTTACATTTGGTATCTTTATGTTTGAAGCATGATATGTGGGAAAAGGGTTGAAAAGTTCCAGGGAGCCGAATACTTTGGCAAGGCTCTGTATATATATATATATATATATTAGAGAGAGATGTGAATATTTGGTGTAACCGCCTTTTGTCCTCAAAACAGCATAAATTCCTCTAGATACACTTGCAGAAAGTCTTCAATTTCATAAGTAAGTGAAACACAGTCATCTACTGAAACAGAGGGGTATGTGTACACTAAGTCTTTTTGCTTAGTTTTCAGACCAAAAAATCAATAAAAAAAAACAAGTTTTTGAGGAGGATTTGGAGACTTTCTGCTCAATTTTTGCTCCAAAAACGCCTCAAAAAGCTCAATATGAGCATACACAAATAGCTGTGTAGGACGCTTAACACTAGGTGAGGAATAGCTAAACTCTGCTACAAAGGTGCGGTTGTGGAGGACTACTCAGTCTTGCCATGGGTGTTTGACCTGTGACATGAAACTAAGCAACAAGAAACAGGCTACTATATTCACATATAAGTGTATATATCACCTCAGATAAGCAAAGCGCCCTACTGAATAGGCACACTAACAAGAAGTCGGTCATACCTTTCTTTGCTGGAGGCTTTCGCACCATCCTTTCCACCTGACACAAGGCCTCTTCCCAGCATGTGTTACTCGCTTGCACATGTGGCTGAATCATCTTCAGCTTTTCTTCCAGTATAAGGGAAGCTTCAGGTGTCATGCCATGCGATTCCTTAAGGGCGGTAAGTTTTTCAAGCTCATCCTCAAGTATAATTACCCTAGGCAAGGAAGGAGATAGCAGGAGATTAGAAATCACATCGCTGCCTGCTGTGACTTGTGAGGTGTACAAGTTCATACAAGATGGAAAAAAACATGTTTTCATATATGTACAGCAAGTGCGAAATATGACAATAGCGAGAAACGTAGGGCTGGATTCATCAAGCATTTTGTCACTATTGTAGAGTAAAACAACTTGAAAAGTCCCAAAGTTTTTGAAAAACTTGTAGTTGCTCAAAAATGGTGTTTTTACAACAGTGCCAGCCAGCGCTGCCTACTCTTTGAAAAGTGGACAGAGCATCAAGTGAGGGACGCATGGCTGACAAGGTCTGAAAAAGTAATCATAATTTGCATCATAAAAGTGGTTAAAATTGAGACAGAAATGTTCTCTCAGCCGCTTTATTGTGATGGCACAAGGCAGCTAAAAGATGTGCCAAATTCATTAAAAAGCACATGACTGAATTTGGAACATCGTAATCCAGAGCACACTTCATCAACACTGGTGTACAAAATGCCTATCTTTATGAATCAGAGCCACAGTATATAATAATTATACAAACTGAAATTATTTATAACTTTTCATTATAAATAGAGCTATTCTCAAGTTGTGTCTTGTGCAGCACATAGCTCCATAGTCTCCTCACTTCTTTGTTGCTGAGGTAATAGACCACCTTGAGTGACAGTTCTGGTCAGAATACATTAAAAGATATTCTAATAAAAGGTATAATTAAATAGCCTTAGACAGCATGATAATAAGAATGTTTGCAATTCAGTTGCTTTTTCTATCTGTTGTAATTCTCCTGCTGTGACAGATTTTATCTTACATAGTGTACAGCTTGTTTCCAAGTAGACTGAACACCAAAGCCTGGCGAAGTATGTAAAGACTTTACATTCCAACTTGAGGACTTATTTCTTAACACACTGACAGCAGACATCATTATTGCCCCCCAATCAGTGACTATCTGATGAAGACATTACTGAGACGCTAAGGAAAAGTCCCTAGGACGCCAACATTGTTCATATAACACCGTATAATTTTGATTCTTTGGGGTACATATTGTGAGGCAGTGACCCCTGTTACAGCTAGGGGGCGCTGTATGTGCTCTGCAGAATGTGCATGGAAGCGTAGTGGAGGCCATGAGGGCGTACTACAGACACAGGTGTGGCTGTAATTAGAATAGTGAAGCAGTGACTGATTACAAAGCCCTGTAGTAGTGGGGGAGGCGTGTCAGTGTGTTCTTGGAAGCAGACAGGGCAGTTGTTTGCAGAGCTCTCTCTGTGTGGAGCAGCACAGAGGCTAAAGGAACCAGAGAGAATGACACCCTGCGTCTTGGGCTGTCTTAGGGTATGTTTCCACGTTCAGGAAACGCTGCGTTTTTGACGCTGCGTTTTTCCGCAGCGTCAAAAACTCAGCGTCCAGATGTTACAGCATAGTGGATGGGATTTCATGAAATCCAGACTCCACTATGCGTTAAAAAACGCATGCGTTTTTGCCGCGAAAACGCATGCGTTGTGCGTTTTTTCGAAACGCAGCATGTTGCTACTATGAGCAAAACACGCAGGTACACCGCAGGTGACCTGCCAGTGACCTCAGGTGCAGTTTTGGTCAGGATTTTACCTGCATAAAATCCTGACCAAAGCCTGAAGCAAAACTGAACGTGGAAACATACCCTTATGTGTACCCGGCTGCACTCCAGAGGATAAAGAGTTCAGTGCGCTGAGTGAGTACAGAGACTTGTTACCGGCGTGCGGTCACCCAGGGAAACTGGACAGAGGGAAGTTCGGCCTGTGTATTGACTGTGTCATATAGCCATGCATTATTAATGGACTGTATGAAGAAGCCGTATACTATATTGACTGTGTGAAGTAACACAATAAAAGAACGTTTTGTTTGAGTCACTGCCATTTCACTGTGTATGGTCATACCGCTGCATCACATATGGTGGAAAGAATGCGAGGCCAGTGAACTAAGGCATACCCCCAGAGAGTGCTGCAGATTGTTGTGCGAGTCTGCTGGAAAAATGGAGGAACTTTTGGAGCAGGTTGTGCTCAGTCAGCAAAGGCTTCAACAAGAGACGCTGCAGTTTCAACATTCCCAGCAAGAGATTTTGAGCAGCAGCAGCGGCAGCAGGAGACACTGTAGAGGGAGCTAGCAGAGCTTCAACAATATAAAGTGGAGACCTCTAATGTGAGGGGTGAACAGTAGAATCCTGAAGAGACCCCAAAGTTAAGGGGCGATCATTGGGTGTACCAGTGGTCCTATGTAGAGACTCGGTCTGCCAGGTCTCAAGCAAGTGACTTGTTAAAATTGGTGGAGGAGTGGCTCCAGCCTGAGTTCTGTTCTCCGTATGAGATGATGGAGAGAATCGTGGCTGACTGGATGGCGAGAGCTCTGCCGGCCACCATGCAGCTTTGGGTCGGGCTGAGGGACCTAGGCCTCCTGGAACTGCTGATAGAATTGATTGAGCGGTATAAGTCCACTCAGAACGTTGCACCAGAGCCCGGGCATGGGGCTAGTAACTGTTCAGTAACATCTAAGCCCATGGACTGTGGGAACACTGGTCAGGAGTCTATGTGTGCCCAGCCTGGCTGTATCACCACTACGGGCACAGCTGGCGGCGAACCAGAATTGTGCCAGGTACTTGTGAATGGGTGCCGAACAGAGGCTCTCCTGAACACCGGGAGTAAAGTGACTCTGGTCCATCGTTCCCTTGTTGCTGGGGACAACACCAACGGACAGAAAGTGGGGGTGATGGGTATCCATGGGGAAATCCGGGAGTACCAGACCGCGGAGGTCAATGTTTCTACACCATGTGGAGACATTAGACATGTGGTGGGAGTGGCAAAGACCCTTCCCTATGGGACTGTGTTGGGAAGATATTTTCCCCTGTTTTGGTCCCTGTGGGAGACCAGGGTAAACCCTCTCATGGAAAAAGTGATACCGGGTGCAGAACCCAAAGATATTAAAATACCTGCCATAGGGGTCGTCAATATAGGGACAGAGTGTAATCCCAATAGGCTCCCCCTAGAGGTAGCGGCAGGAGAAGCTAAAGATGTTGTTTCGGGCGTAGAACCCGAAGATCCTAAGATGTATGCCACAGGGGTCGCCAATTTAGGATTAGAGTGTAATCCCAATAGGCTCCCTCTAGAGGTTGTGGCAGCAGAGGTTGTGGGGACCCCATTGAACCCTGAGCTGGAGGTGTTCCCTGGTAAGGTTGGGACAGCTCAGATCCAGGGTCCCTTTCGGAGACGCAGATATAAAAGACGCAGGTATGAGAAGAGCCGAGTGTGTATGGTCGCAGAGGCGACTGGGGACGTGCGCACGAGGAACCCTCTGGCATCGGTCAAGGATGGGGCCGGGGGTCAGGGTAAATTAGATAGAGCGCTCACTAGACATCAGTGTCGGGAGGCTCCGGTTCGGGTGCGGCATAGTACAGTTATATGCTCAGAGTTGCCAGCGCAGTCCGCGGCGTTTCAGCGTGATATAGTCTCTGAGGCACGGGTAAGGGTACAGAGGAAACGGTACCAGGGGCCCAAAAGAAGATACTTAGGTGACAGGATGACCCGTGGGGTTAGTGAACCTAAAGTAAACAAAGTAAAGACCACCCAAAACTGGCCCAAATCTGCGGTTAATCAGAAAAGAGGGTTTGGCTTCTGTAATGGAGATCGGGGTGGGTGGTCCCGTAATGAAATATGGAGGAGAAACGCAAAGGGGAGGGATGCATGCGCCGGTCGATGGTTCCGGTCCCTACTTTGGTTTCTTAATGTAGTTGGTTAACTTAATGTCTTTCGCCCTTACGGGGTAAAAATGTTCAACCCCATAGGTATGAACGGGGGGGGAGGATATGTGAGGCAGTGACCCCTGTTACAGCTAGGGGGCGCTGTATGTGCTCTGCAGAATGTGCATGGAAGCGTAGTGAGGCCATGAGGGCGTACTACAGACACAGGTGTGGCTGTAATTAGAATAGTGAAGCAGTGACTGATTAAAGAGCCCTGTAGTAGTGGGGGAGGTATGTCAGTGTGTTCTTGGAAGCAGACAGGGCAGTTGTTTGCAGAGCTCTCTCTGTGTGGAGCAGCACAGAGGCTAAAGGAACCAGAGAGACTGACACCCTGCGTCTTGGGCTGTCTTATGTGTACCCGGCTGCACTCCAGAGGATAAAGAGTGCAGTGCGCTGAATGAGTACAGAGACTTGTTACCGGCGTGCGGTCACCCAGGGAAACTGGACAGAGGGAAGTTCGGCCTGTGTATTGACTGTGTCATATAGCCATGCATTATTAATGGATTGTATGAAGAAGCCGTATACTATATTGACTGTGTGAAGTAACACAATAAAAGAACGTTTTGTTTGAACTTGTTTGGGTCACTGCCGTTTCACTGTGTATGGTCATACCGCTGCATCACAATACATATCAGTAGGCAGCGCTGAAAGAATAAACGCTACTGATGTATAAGTGGGCATCGGCCTATGTGTTAAGATCCCATAAAGCTAACTGATTTCCATACAGCAGTTACCTTCTCAATTCTCTACTCCTCCCTGTGAGCTCCTGACTGAGCTGCTGTTAGAAGTCCTGCATAATCACACTTTTGCAGCCCAACTTTGGCAGTTTCCAGAGCAGTTTTTCTAATCGCCACTCTCACTTTCCTGAGCTATGTCCAAATGCCCTGTTAACTCTATATGCAAGTACAATGTGGTATCAATGCAATGACTGGAGCAGAAGAAAAAACTGACCAGAACTGTCACTCAAGGAGGATTGCGTGTCTGCCAACTAGGATGTAGGAGGTAGAAGACTGCAAAGCTGTAAGCTGGTCATGAGACAATTGAGAATATCACTTTAATGGTCAAGTCATTATTCTGAATTCTACACTACATATAGAGAGAACTGTGCCTCTGATCAAGCACATGGATGAGAAAATTGAGAGCCATGAGTAGGAGAAATGCTCTAGAAACTACTGATGGTGGGTACTAAAGGACAGTGATTATACAGGACTGATAACAGAAGCATGGTAAATAACAAGGAGGGAGTGCAGGTGAGCAGCTACCTGCTGTATACAAATCAATGGGCTGGAGAGAGCTGACTGATCTTTGGCATTAACCCCTCTTAGAATGTAGCTACTACTGGGGCAGGTTCTGGTGGTTAATCTCTTTGGCAACAAGCTGTACACTATGTAAGATGTAATCTCTTGCAGTAGGAGAAATAAAGAGAATTAAAAAATGATCAATTGCAAAAATTGCTTATTTTTATGCTTTTTAACTAATTTAAGAAAATGAGAACAAACTTTAAGTTTATTTACACTCATTTAAAGGGATAGTTCCAAGATAGACACTAGTTTTGCTGTAGTTTGGAAGGCCATGTCCAATTGGGAAAGAGGTCTCAACATATGAAAAAAATAGTTTTGAAGTAACTAACGAATAGTTTAGAAGTAATTCGAGTTTTCCGTAATAGTAATCTTAATAGCATTTATAACATATATTTAAGCAGTTGTTGTGCCTGGAAATAAGGAGGGTGCAGCACTCTTCCCCTGTCACAAGTCACTTATTACAGTCACTGTAGTAGAGGCATGTTGTATCCATTCTTTTCACAGATAGAACACGTATCCATTATAATCTGAGTTCTAATATGGGATATAGCCTGTATACTCCTGCAGTTCCCCGCCGACTAGCCTGCCCTGTAGATACCTAGCTTCTGTGGATAACGGACTACCAGGAGGCAAATACAAATCCACAATATCAAATACAGTGGTATCTTATTAGAGGAGTATTCCAATTAAACCACATTCGCACGTTCAGTATTTGATCAGAATTTTACATCAGTATTTGTAAGCCACAACGAGGATAAATACAGAAGTGATGACCTGTTTCTATTATACTTTTCCTTTAATTGTTCCTCTCCTGGTTTTGCCTTACAAATACTGATGGAAAATACTGACCAAATACTGAACGTGTGAACGTGGCCTTAGAAAAAGCATTCACGTCTCCATAGGAAAGGTGATAACTACTAGATGATCCAAGGTTTGACTGCCAATATCCCCAATGATTGCCCAAATGAACCCTGTGAATAGACTGGTGGTTGTGATGTGCAGTCTATAGGACTGCAGGACACACGCCAGCAGTTGGACCGCCACCAATCTAGCATTCAGATCTTGCTGTAACCAGAATCCCCTTTTAGGTGCCCACAGTTAAAGACTTACTCATTCAGTAGTGCCTTCAGGTGGAGTTGCAGACTGCGGACAGCCCCATGAAGGCTGTTCAGCTCTCCGGTCTCTCTCTTCCTCCTTGTTGGGCGGTCAGAGCCAGACTGGTGCTGTGTTTCAAAGTAACGGTAGAATTCATAGCTGCGCTTCAGTTCTGCTAAGCAGGCAGCTTGAGTATGAGGTAGATCCTGTGCCACATCACACCAGACGTAGTGTGGAAGCATCTCTGTGCCGGTAGGCGGACCATTACATGCATTCTCGGGAGAAAGCAATAATGCCAGGCGTCGAAAGAACTCGGAACTCTGCCCTATCCACAGCTGGAACAGAACCTGCCAATACAGATAGGCACACCATATTTCATATCACTTGAGAATGGGCTATGGTATGGCCCAATAAGACAAACTAAGTGCTAGAAATAACAAACAGTTTTTTATTAGATCTTTTTTTCCAAATCCATTAAAATTTCAAAAGGAGTACTGAGAAATGAGGGAACCATAACTCCTTATATTACAGGTCATTAAACTGTAATGCAACTGATACAAATACTGACTACATATGAACAATGCAACTTTATATTAAACACACCAATATATTTTGTAAAAAAATTATGATAAAACACCTAATGTCCTTTACAGAATAAACAACCTTCCTAAATCTAGCGACAGGGGCAACTTTAATGACAAGGTGGTGTTGCAAATTATTATAGACCATTTACTGCATGTGAGCACATCTAAATCACATCTGTATAGTGCAATATGGGCAAGAATAGCAGATCCAAAATTACATGTATGTTTGCATCAAGTGTGTGGTGTATGAGTAAGGGGCTGTATGCAAAGTGCATATCGTGTAGTGTAACATGGAACCTTCATACTGCTCATTTGGACATTCACTTGTTTTATTTATTTGTAGAGCAATTCAAAGTGAATCATATGTGGATGGTAAAGACTTGTTATGCCATAGTATTTAAAGGCAGATCAAGGTGAGAGTATTGCAAGCTTAACACGGGAATATTGGAGCAAAATATACCTAGCACACTTGTGTTACTGGTAAGGAGAAGTGGATGGGAGTTATGTCCCGCTGCCCCGACGCACGTTTTGCCCTGCTTCTTCTGGGTGGCCTGTCAGTGCAGGTGGGCACAGCTCTTTAAACATGGTATGAGACCACTGAAGGCCCAGATGGTTTGCAAGAGCCGGCGTTATCACCAGATCCCTGCAAATCTTGAGCATGCACACGGCTCTATTTGGCGGCATCATTGTGTATCTGAAGCCGGGTGTACGCTTATCAGGTTCAGAGGCACACTGCATATGACCAGAAGTGCAGAAAATCTACGTGAGCCGTCTTCTGCACTTCCGGTAATATGCAGTGTGCCTCTAAACCTGGTAAGCGTACACCCGGCTTCAGAGACCCAATGATTCTGCTGAATTGAGCCCTGAGCATGGGTGAGACTTGCAGGGAGCTGGCGATCATGCTGGCTCTTGCAAGTCATGTTATCACGCCCAGAGGGATGTGATAACATGCAAAGAGAGCTGAGTAGACTGGGAAAACTAACTAGTCAAAGGCCTAATTAGCATAAGAAAAGCAGAGGTCATAAATACTTTTTTTAATAAAAAAAACATGGATTTAGGTGGATAACATTATAAAGGGCTAATTAGGCAGGGAATTTAGTAAAATATATGTGATTGCTGCTGGTTTGGAGGAAATGGGGGACTTGACAGGTTCCCGTTAAATCCAGAATAGTCTGCTTACTGAAGCAGCGGCCAGAGGGAGAACGGACGTTGTATTCACCTCTCACTTCTAGTCATTGGGGTGGTGCAGGGAGCTGTTAAACTCAACTCCCACTATACAGTGACTGTTGTGTAATCATTCTCTGCACTTTGACTGACAGCCTGCTCTGAAGAATATGTGGGCGGCGAGTGTTTGCGCAGAGGACACAGTCTATCAAAGTGCAGCGGGGTGACTACAGCTGACAAAGGAAACAAGTGTCAGCAGTTTGGATATAAAACTTAATTTATTAGTACAGCTTAAAAGGTTTCAGGTCCATTTAAAATGTTGCAACAAGACAAACAAACACCACGTTTGAGCCATAGAGCGGTCTTTAATTATAGAGTGACTACAGCTGCACTGAGTGTGTAGCGAGCGGTGACTGTAAGCGTTCCCTGCTCCTCCCCAATGACTAGAAGCAAGCAGCTGCAGGGAGAATGGGACTTGTTTTCCCTGTTGTCGATGCGCCAGGAATCCAGCTAGGCAGGATTTAAACAATATTTAAAAGTGGATTACCTCTATGCCTGCAGGTAAATATAGAGGTCTTACAATAAAACACAAAGGATATCAGAAAGAAAGTGGATTCTAGGATATTAAACTTCAGTTACATAAAACTGAAAAATTGTGGAGGATGATCAGACATTTTATACTGGTAACTCTGGTAATACACAGAATATTACTTCAGGGAAACTTTAACCAAGAGAAACCAGTTAGTCAGCCCAGAAAAGCACAGTAAGTACCTAATAATGCTCACCTTCAAGGCAGGGAGGCTGAAGCCATCTGTTAGATTATGGGCTTCCTCCTCAGAAACCTGCTCCTCACTTAATCCCAGACCCAGGTCTTTCAAGGGAACAACGCAGATGTAGTTAGTCACATTGTCTATCTCCGAGTTTAAGGGATAAGTTTGAACAGAGTTAAGAAAAACTAAAACAAGTAATTAACACTGGTAATACAGGGATAAAATATGCTTATCACCAAGACTGGACTTCTCCATAGTCAGAGGCTTTCCATCAGTGGAGAAGAGCAATGGGTGCAACAGAGTCAAGGTCTGACTGGAGGTGACCAGTGGCCACCAGAAAGTCAGGCATTATACTGAGTCTAACAGATTAATCTCAGATTACAGCACCCTTGTCCTTAAGGAAAACTGCCGCAAGGCTGGCCATGTGGTTTGTGATCTTTTATGTAAGGTTCATCGCAGTGACGTCATTATCTTAGGAGTTCATGTAAAGAAGAACCTTCCTCAAAATTGTGAGGACTGGCTGCAGTATAGTGGGTTACGTGAACTCTGTGCTTACGTTAGCAGTAAGGAAGGTTACAATTAACTATATATTTTCAGGTCCCCAAGTATTATATAAATGCAGTGCCCTCTAGTACCAGTTCCTCACACCTAAGGACTTGTGCACAGGACCACAGAAATCGGATGGGTGTCATTCCTCGGCTTGCTGAAAGCACTCGTCCCCATGTTATTCTATAGGGATGTGCACATGTCTTAGCAAAAGAAAAAAAAAAAGAAAAAAATCACTGTATGCAAGAGCACTTGCCCATTCAACTCTATGGATTTGTAGAAAACAATGGACTGCACTCGGATTACATCTTAATGCAGTCCGATTTTAATAGAACGACAATATGGAAAAAGGTGGAGAAACTTTTTTTTTCCCCTTCACCTTTGGGAAAATCAGATCACACTGTAATCAATCTCTGTCCAGAGTGTAATTACCTTAATTGGTCCGATCTTCTCGGATGAGAGATAAACGGTTGTGTGACGCGGTCCTCGCTTGGGAAGCCCCATGCCATGGGTTAGTTTCCGGTACATGATTCATACACTGCATCTGGTGGATAGTGTACTCTGCCAGATGGGAAAGAGTTGGGATACAGCACTACGGCAAAGCACCTGACAGCTGTGCAGCGTCTCCGATGGTAGGCTCCGTCCAGCTGTCCCATGAAGAATACACTGTGTGTGAATATACATCACCCTAGGGGGCTAGACATAAAAACACTGCCGGAGCAAGAAGGGACTCCATGTAAAACATATGCCACTGTACTCTTTCCAGACAAAACTTAACTGCAGTTATTTAGTTTTAGAAAAAATGCCACCTGCCAAAAATCTATCTATATTTTTTACTTGTTGTCAATGCCACTGTTTTCCTGAATCAGGATTTAGATTTCTTTTCTTCCTGCGCCTCTCTATTTTTAAGATATAGCCCCCTCTTTCTGTATACAAATCTAGTTTGGTAACCAAGTGGGTGTAGCCCTCCTGAAGCCTCCCATAAAGAAGAGCTGATGACCACACCCACTTGGCTAAAAAAGACTATATATAGGGAAAATGGGGCCATAAATAAGGAATGAAGATGTGCAGGAATTAAAAAAAAAAGAAACCTAAATCCAGATTCAGGCCAACAGAGGCACGTCTACGATATTTATCACAAGTGATGGTTTCCACGAAGTGTAATAACATATTTATACGCATTCCTTTTTTTGAGACGCCCTATCACCTAAGGAAAGGATATCTTTTCAGCATGTACAACGTCGCTAGCCTTGAGACTCGAAAGTTAGTTCTGACGGTCTTGTAGACAGCTTTGCGCAGACCGAGGAGTTGCTGGCTGGCTTGTGGTCCAACCTTATCATATGGGCAAGCAGCACTGACCCTGTCAAGCAAACTTGAAAAGTAAAATGTGATACATCTGTACAGATGTCCCAAACCACCATCGCCACATACAAGACACGTTCAACACAGACAATTGTAGAACTCTAGACATAAGGAATGCAATGCGACTCATGACTACAAATTATTTCAGAATTAAACTAATAATAAGATTTAAGAATACAATATATAAGCGTTTTAGTAACACTTCCATGAAGCGTCCCAGCATCATTACTGTAACACAATGTGAACAGTTTTTCCACAGAATTATAAAATAATATTAAAAAGGGGTATTCCAATCTCCAAGATCCTATCCCAATATGGAATAGGTGTAATACTAGCAAAAACCTCCTATTAGAAATGAAGTATAGTTCTTCTGATTAGCTATGTCTCTTTTCTCATGTGCAGGCATTGCAGGACCTTAGGTATCCATGGTTATGATCACTGCTCTAGTGACAGATAGCCATCTGTCACTAGATCAGTGGTCATAAAAATGGATACTTAAGGTTCTGCAATGCCTGCACATGAGAAAAGAGACATAGCTAATCAGAAGAACTACAACCCCTGGCAAATATTATGGAATTACCGGCCTTGGAGGATGTTCATTCAGTTGTTTAATTTTGTAGAAAAAAAGCAGATGACAGACATGGCACAAAACTAAAGTCATTTCAAATGGCAACTTTCTGGCTTTAAGAAACACTAAAAGAATTCAAGAACAAAAAATGTGGTAGTCAGTAATGGTTACTTTTTGTAACCAAGCATAGGGGAAAAATTATGGAGTCACTCAATTATGAGTGAAAAAATAATGGAATCACCCTGTAACTTTTAATTCCCAAAACTAACGCCTGCATCAAATTAGATCTGCTCGTTAGTCTGCATCTAAAAAGGAGTGATCACACCTTGGAGAGCTGTTGCACCAAGTGGACTGATATGAATCATGGCTCCAACACGAAAGATGTCAAATGAAACAAAGGAGAGGATTATCAAACTCTTAAAAGAGGGTAAATCATCACGCAATGTTGTAAAAGATGTTGGTTGTTCACAGTCAGCTGTGTCTAAAATCTGGACCAAATACAAACAACATGGGAAGGTTGTTAAAGGCAAACATACTGATAGACCAAGGAAGACATCAAAGCGTCAAGACTGGAAACTTAAAGCAATAGGTCTCCAAAACAGGAAATACACAACAAAACAAATGAGGAACGAATGAATGGAAAATGGAGTCAACGTCTGTGACCGAACTGTAAGAAACCGCCTAAAGGAAGTGGGATTTACATACAGAAAAGCTAAACGAAAGTCATCATTAACACCTAAACAGAAAAAACAAGGTTACAATGGGCTAAGGAAAAGCAATCGTGGACTGTGGATGACTGGATGAAAGTCGTATTCAGTGATGAATCGTGAATCTGCATTGGGCAAGGTGATGATGCTGGAACTTTTGTTTGGTGCCGTTCCAATGAGATTTATAAAGATGACTGCCTGAAGAGAACATGCAAATTTCCACAGTCATTGATGTTATGGGGCTGCATGTCAGGTAAAGGCACTGGGGAGATGGCTGTCATTACATCTTCAATAAATACACAAGTTTATGTTGATATTATGGACACTTTTCTTATCCCATCAATTGAAAGGATGTTTGGCGATGATTAAATCATTTTTCAAGATGATAATGCATCCTGCCATAGAGCAAAAACTGTGAAAACATTCCTTGAAAAAAAACACATAAGGTCAATGTCATGGCCTGCAAATAGCCTGGATCTCAATCCGATTGAAAATCTTTGGTGGAAGTTGAAGAAAATGGTCCATGACAAGGCTCCAACCTGCAAAGCTGATCTGGCAACAGCAATCAGAGAAAGTTGGAGCCAGGTTGATGAAGAGTAGTGATGAGCGAGTGTACTCGTTGCTCGGGTGTCCTCCGAGTATTTGTTAGTGTTCGGAGATTAAGTTGTCATCGCCGCAGCTGAATGATTTACAGCTAGTAGCCAGGCTGAGTACATGTGGGGGTTGCCTGGTTGCTAGGGAATTCCCACATGTAATCAAACTGTCTAGTAGTCGCAAATCATTCAGCTGCTGCAAGGAAAACTAAATCTCCAAGCAGTCATAAATACTCGGAGACCACCCGAGCGTGCTCTGGAAAACCCGAGCAACGAGTACACGCGCTCATCACTAATGAAGAGTACTGTTTGAGACTCATTAAGTCCATGCCTCACAGACTGTAAGCTGTTATAAAAGCCAGTGGTGGTGCAACAAAATACTAGTGATGTGTTGGAGTGTTTTTTTTGGTTTGTTTGTTTTTCATGATTCCATAATTTTTTCCGCAGAATTGAGTGATTCCATAATTTTTCCCCTATGCTTGGTTTAAAAAAAAAGTAACCATTACTGACTACCACATTTTTTGTTCTTGATTTCTTTTAGTGTTTCTTAAAGCCAGAAATGGCTTTAGTTTTGTGCCATGTCTGTGATCTGCTTTTTTTCTACAAAATTAAACAACTGAATGAACATCCTCCAAGGCCGGTGGTATACTACATTTCTAATTGGAGGTATTTGCTAATATTAGTATTACACCAACTACATATTAGGATAGGATCTTGGAGACGGAAACACAATAGATAGGCGTGCAGTATATGTGATAGAAGTAATGTACATTTAACACCTTTTCCCTCCACTTTTAGGAAGTACCGTATATACTTGAGTATAAGCCGAGATTTTCAGCCCACTTTTTTGGGCTGAAAGTCCCCCTCTCGGCTTATATTCGAGTCATACCCAGGGGGGTCGGCGGGGGAGGGGGAGCGGAGCTGTGTAATAATACTCACCTGCTACTGGCGCGGTCCCTGCACGTCTGTTCCCCGGCGCCGGCAGCTTCTTCCTGTAGTGAGGGTTCACCTGGTACCGCTCATTACAGTAATGAGTATGGACCCGACTCCACTCCCACAGGGGTGGAGCCGCATATTCATTACTGTAATGAGCGGTACCATGTGACCGCTCACTACAGGAAGAAGCTGCAGGCGCCGGGGAACAGACGTGCAGGGATCGTGCCAGGAGCAGGCGAGTATGGCGGGGCAGTGCACGATATTCACCTGCTCCCTGTTCCACCGTCGGCGCCGCTGCGTCTTCCGCATCCTCTGCAGTGACGCCCAGGTCAGAGGACGCCATTAGTGTGCGCACCGCTCTCTGCCTGAACGTCAGTGCAGAGGACGGGGAAGACACAGCGGCGCCGACAGTGGAACGGGGAGCAGGTGAATATAGCAAGTGCCGGGGGCCTGAGAGGTGAGTATGTGATTTTTTATTTTTTTAATCGCAGCAACAGCATATGGGACAAATGTCTGTATGGAGCATCTTATGGGGCCATGTGCAGCATTATATGGGACAAATATCTCTATGGAGCATCTTATGGGGCCATTATTAACCTTTATGAGGATTATATGGGGCATATTTTAATATGGAGCATCTTATGGGGCCCATCATGAACTGTATGGAGCATTATATGGGGCTCCTGATTCAATATGGATATTCAAAAACACTTAACCTACTGATGTCTCAATTAATTTTACTTTTATTGGTACCTATTTTTATTTCTGAAATTTACTCGAGTCATTAAGTTTTCCCAGTTTTTTGTGGCAAAATTAGGGGGGTCGGCTTATACTCGAGTATATACTGTATATAGCCAGTTTTACAAGGAATGTGTTTTCAGAAAATGACCTATTTGCGTAGGGGTGCCCTGGTTCAAAGACACTCCAAGGACATACTGATAGGGAATCTAGACTGTGAGCCCCAATGGGGACAGTGATGATGAGGTCTGTAAAGCTCTGCAGAATTAATGGCGGTATATAAGATAAATAACAGTAATTTGTAAAATGTATGATCTGCCACCCTACCTACTGAGTTATCTACCTAGGATCCCATTAATAAATGCCAATGACATTAAATCTGACAAACTTTGGAGATGGGAAAAAGGTGTCAACTTTCAGCCCAATATTCTTATTTAGACATAGAAACGGTGTACCTAATGTTTAACAATGTAGATTTCCACCCCAAATTCATTACTGAAATGTGACCTATGTTACGGTTAGGTGACAACTTCATATAAAGCCAATACTGATCCTTTACATACTGTACGTCCTACCACAAAACATGTGCACAATGCTAGAACATGGCACATTGAACTACTAAGTAATGAACGAAAAACACTTACAGGGTAAATCCTCGAGAGATGACTTCTGTTTCCTGGATCAAGCGCAGAGATTTTCTCACCAGGTTGGTGAAGGCTCGACTATTTGCTACAGTCATTTCCAATTGGTCACAGTATTTTCTCAGTTTGACCTGCAGCCTGGCAGCACCCAATGTTCTCAGAACACGCTGGATGCCAAAGATGGCAAAGAAAAGAAGGCTGGGTCCCCAGATGAACAAGGATGGAAAGTGCCAAGATTTCAGTGCAGCCATGGCACTAAGAAACGCAAACACTACAGACAGCTCCCTAAAAAATGTAAGGAAAACAACCCGTCACATTGAGATGCCACACTACATGTCCATGTAAAGAGCACTCGCATGGCATTACATTGTAGTGTGTATAAGAGGAATGTATATACATCTGTCTGGAGGGATTGCGCGGGATGAGAAAAGATGGCTTCTATACCCATAAACAGCACCTTACACGGTTCACAGGTTATGTATGGTATTGCAACTTAGTCACATTCCCTTGGCGGTGCCCCACCATTATATACCAGATCCAAGCTACTGGTCACGTATTTTCAGTTATTCTCCGCTCAGTCAGATATCGGCATAGTGATCCTCTATGCATTGCAGAGCTGCCACCAGATACAGCAAGTAGGGCAGAAAGCCATTTGTACTGGCTGCTCTGCAGAGGATCTCCATGCCGAGAACTGGACAAGATGAAGTTGTACTTTAAAAAGTTGTTCTCATGACTGCTGTTCAGGCGCGCAGTGCTCCCTTGCCTCCCATATTGCTGGGGGGATTAGGCTGCAGTTTGATTGACAGCTCGGATCAGTGGCATCATTGTTAAGGCGGCCAGAACTGTGCTCGCTGATGCTGCAAGCAGAGGCTACGTAACCTCTGCAGCATCGGAGCACAGATACACTGAAGCTAGCCAGTATTGGGAGCCAATAGTGTGCTCCAGCATTCCAAAGATTCAGAGCAGCGTTTACAAGCTCTATGTTAAAGTGCTTGTAAGCACTGGTCCACGTTTGTTCACTGCTAATAGACTACAGCGGTCACCTAGCAGTAAACAGTAAAAATAAACATCCCTCCATTCTTGAGAACGGAGAGGACTTTTAGCAACAAGTAAATTGCAAAGATGATTGTTTTTCCAAGCACTTTGCGATGTTACCAGTATAAGAGGATGAGAACAGCCCCTAAAAGTCGGGTGAGAATGAAGCATGACCAGACTAGGGCCACAGTTCACTCTGTAATGGTAATGTACAGATCTGTAACATGCATTTATTGTCATTTTCATACCCTTGTCTCTTACACCATTGTAAGACTAACTAAATTCCACAACTGGGAAGTAAAGGGTTATTACAATTTTAGAAGATAAATTTAAATCATTTTCCAATATAATTTCTGTATCCACGCCTTACGTTTTCCCAAGATCTCTGCTTGCAGCCATTTTAAAGGAACCTTGATTGTTGAATTTCCAGTGGATACATGTCGGTGCTGGTGACACGACTAGAATGTGTGTCACATGGGAGGAGACCGATCTGACAACTGATCAGTAATTAATGCTGCACCGGGTTGTCATCACATGGCGAGGACAGATTTTCATCCTCTGAACAGTAGAAGATTCCCATTAAATAACTGAAGGATAAAGATCAAACCCTGGGAAATAAGCCCGAAAATATATTGGCCGAGCCACTTTTATGGAATAAAATGGTCCTTCTCTTTATGTGACTGCAGGAACATGACAATGTAAAGACATCGGGTCTGAATTCAATGAAACCACTTGCTGGACTGTACCAAATATTAGGGGTTGCTAGGGAGCCCAGGGATGGAAGATGCCGTTTCTGCGGATTCTGGGTCTGGCCAGCAGACAGGATTCCAGGGTCAAGCAACTCAATCAGCTCCACATCCTCCTGTATCAGGACTTCCTGCAGCAGGATCGCTCGCAGGCTATCAAGCCGGAACCCAATGTCCTAAAAGGGTGGAAAGGAGAAAAAGAGGATGGTTAACCCTTTTATATGAATGTATCACTTGGAATCTTACAGTTGCAACCGCAGGTATAGTTATGATTGTTTGATTCATCAACTAAAATTCCAGCCATTTGGGCAATCATTCAGTGCCATCTTCGCTGGCCATCCTAAGACCATGCCGGGCTGTGCCCTCATGGCAGTGAAGTTAAAACCATCAGGCCTTTTTTAACCAATTCAATTTCTGTGGCGTCCATAAGAGTGTTTCTCTCTGCTAACTCCAATTCTGCGCAACATCTGAGGCATCAACTAATAAAGCTAAAAAACACCATGGTATCTAATACCAGAATGGATGCAAAGACTAAAGAACAAACGGCACCTACATGATTGCCCTTGATGTCGCAGGTCTCGACCTACTCTCTGATGAGTCCACTGTAGAGATGACGTCACGGCACCGGAGAGACAAGACGCAGTACACCAGGGCTGTATCTGAAGTATCTCTAGTTTATTAAGCTTACACGCATTTTTTATGCATTCTTATGTCGGAGGCGGATTCTCCATAAATGGGCTAAGCGTCGGAGTGTTTTACTCCCTTGTCTCCCTATGGTTTCGAAAACATATTTTTACACAGAACATTATTCGTTATCTTACCAAGGACATTTCATCCTCCATGCTTCTGCTACAATTAGTTCTTAGCAATCAGCAATAACAGCTATGAAGAATAATGAATAACAACTTGTTTTTCTGACCTTTGGTAACACTTCTACAAAATAGAGGCAAGCAAGATAAAATGGATCCTGCTATAACACCCTCATACTCTCAATTGCTAATGTAGGCCGTCTTCACTAGCAAATGATACTGTATAGGTACACTCTGGACATAGTGCCCAAGTGATGAAGGTGTTTTCGCCAGATTGCTAGCGTGAAACAACTGCAAATGTGGCAACATTTTTACACAACATGAAGCGGTGCAAAAAATTTGCAACTTTTGCCATTTCAGCCAGCTATGCCAAACTGGGCAGTCCTAGGGCATGTTGAGGCATGGTGAAGCTCGCCTGAAAAATTCATCAAAGTTGTGGCATAACTTATGCCAGAAATGTTCCTCCAGTCCCTGACTACAGTAACACTTCTAACGAGGAGCAAGTCACTGAGAAGATGCGCCCAACTCATTACGTGGGCCTATGGATGAATTTGGAGCATCTTCCTCCTGCACGGCCATCATGAAGATTGCCATATAAAATGCCAGTGTTAGTGAATCAAGCCCATAGTGTACTGTATCTCAGAACAGGATAGTTTATACAATATTATTAAGTTTAATTTTGGGACAATTAATTGCGCCACTGTAAAAGACCTGCGATGCATTTTAGCCCCAATTGCCAATCTAAAAGCAAAATTTCAGCACTATTTTTGCCGTAAAGTGCAGCATAGGCTATTGAAAAAAAAGTAGAGACTCTTGTGTATACCTGTTTAACTGATGTGTTATTTCTTTGTTGTACACTTCCCTAATGCAGATGCCGCTCTCCCTATGATGCCTTTGGCTTTGAAGAGGCTGGATTATCATCACAGTGCAATTGCTCTGCTTTAATGGCTGCCAGTTATACATAATTAAGAGACAACTGCTATCCTATTGATGTATACTGCTGAGCCTTATGATATTCTACTTGATAAAGCATAAGCTTGTCTTCTGCTGGTGATAAGTTTCTCCCTGCCAACTCTTACAATGTGAAAGAAAAGAGCGAGGCCCTCCATGTGTGATACCACAATAACAACTAGATAGTGGATATTACCGCTCACCTGGGTAAGATGCAACTTGACATAACTCTGTAGAAAATGATGAGGCACAATGGAAGACTGCTGTTCTGGACGCTGACCCAAACTTTGGTGGGAAAGTAATTGAAGAGACTGGAGGAAAAAAAAGCAGCGTATCCCAGGTGCTGCCAAGAAAAGTATTCCTCTTCTTGGCAGCACCCAGGATACAATGCTGTTTTTCTCCAGCGTCTTCAACTATTACAATGAGTAGTGTTAGGTAAGCAAATAACAGTCAGTCTGGGTTTCCCTTCCAGACTATCAATCAAACCAAAGGAAAAAAATGGTTTGCCAGCATCCATTAGAGGAATAAACACAAAGCTTGAAGAGGCACTTGAGAAAAGCTGAGAGTCAATTTGTTTACTTTTTCATAAATGGATGTTGGCAAACACTTTTTTACTTTATTTTTGTGTATTGAGAGAAGTGATTTTAGAATTTTAACATTGTTGAAACAAATATGGAATAAAGAATTCCGAGTGGTGGCTTGCTGCATTGTGTCTGTGCCTCTTTATATGGCTACAGGTTAACATCACAGAACTGGCGCACTGATCATTACTGGAGAAAAAAAAAAAAAAAAAGAGTGGGTGCACATCAAAATATCGCTGGTAAATTAGCATTATATACCAAAACTATAGTGCTACTTTGAAAACCAAGAAAGTCCAACTTTAACATTGTATGTCTTTGATATTGTCGCACTCCTAAACACATGGTTTGTGTACAATTAAGTTACTGGATTTAGTCATAATCGCAGATGGTGGCAATTCTTTACTGTAAGAGCAGAGAGACTAATCTGATTGCCATATGTGGCATCTGGAAGGAATTTTTCCCATAATTATTGGGCAATAAGCATCTGCCTCATAGGGTTTTTGCCTTCCTCTAAATTAATATGTTACGTTATAGATTGAACTCGATGGACTTTGTCTATCTTCAACAAAAAAACTATGAAACGAATTTAAGCAGCAGTCAAAGGTAGAGCTAAAGAGAAGTATTACTGAAGATTTTAGAGATCTTCTCTTTCCTTGATCCACATCCAGTCTTCAACTGTCACGCACAGTGTAGGAAAGGCTAAGTGCAACACAAAGGGATAAAGGAACCAAATACTAGGGAAAAGGGAGTGGAGACCTCTAGACAGATCTAACGTCATCCTGTCTGCTCTATCTTCCCTATATAGGTTCCGCACCTATCGCCTCCGAGCAGGATACCTACTCCCTGCCTGACCCTGGCAATAAGCCCTGCACCTTAAAAGGACAGGGTGAGCGCTAGTCAATCCCAACTACCGCTAAAGACAGCTAGGATAAATAAAACAAAGGGAACACTTAGCTTCAGTAGACTCACAGAGAAACACCAACGTCCTCCAAACTCCAAAGAAGACGCTAGCCGACTGTTGCAGCTCCAAGCCTCAATAGGGAAGTGCAAATAGAAACAGCACGTTGGGAGTTATAAACAGCCAGATCCAGGTGTGACCATTAGAGCCGGGGGAGGGGGCCACTGGGTTCTAGCGTCAGAAGGACCAGGCAGAAGTCTGAAAAGCAAACTGTTGAGACCTTCAGCAGTCAGATGCAGTGCAAGTCTCCACTCAGGTCTGTCATGTCAAAGGAAATATAAGGACTTCCACGTTACTGGTAGTACAAAGGCTCTGGAAAAGCGCTATGGCTCCTCGCCCGCCCAAAGAAATCCAGTGAATTCTCCGCTCCCAAATCCAAATGCCCTCTCCCTTCTGAGCCCCAGTGTGCCTAAGTCACAGTTAGTGTCCACATGTTTGGCATTTCTGTAGTGATGAGAGCCTGCCTAATTTATAGATGCGTGTCTCCAGAGGCTTGAGCTAGGCACTTCAACGTACTGGTCACTACAACGGCAGTTTGCAGCTTTCAATCAGCAACATCCACTGCTGCTTGTTTCTGGAAAACACCGATGGAGTCAAAATTGTCACTTGAAGGGGGAGGGGGGTGTCTGCTCTTTTACCTCTTAGGGGGTCTGTATATGGAGCTCACAAACTATTCTCTCAAGTCTCGCCGTGTGGCTAAGCAGTACTGTACAGCCATATATAGAGTATTTCTATATTCATCAGAAAATGTGGACAAATTTGGGTGCCAATTTTACCCATTTCCCAGAGTGAAAATGTAAAATCTGGGGATAAAACAGAATTTTGGTGGTAAAAATGTATTTTTTTCTTCACTGCCCAATGGTATAACATTCTGTGACCCTCCTGTGGTGTCAATATGATCACTGCACCCCTAGATGAATTCATTGAGAAGTGTAGTTTGTAAAATTGTGTCTCTTATAGAGGGTTCTGCTACCTCAGGGGCTCTGCAAATGTGACATGGTACCCTCAAACAAGTGGAGCAAAATCTGCACTATAATATGGCGCTACTTCCCTTCTGAGCTTTGCACTGTGCCTCCAAAGTAGTTTTCGACCACATATAGGGTTTGGGTGTACTCAGCAGAAATTGCACAACAAATTTTAGGGTCAATTTTCTCCTGCTACCCTTGTGAAAATAAAATGGGACTAAACGTTTTTTTTTTTTTTTCGACTCTATGCTATAAAACTTCTGTGAAGCACCTGCAGGTTCAAGGTGCTTACCACACATTTGGATAAGTTCACTGAGGGGTCTAGTCTCCAAAATGTTCTCACTTGTGGGGGGGTTTCCAATGTTTAAGGACATCAGGGGCTCTGCAAACACGAAATGGTGTCTGCTAATTATTCCAGCAGATTTCCCATTAAAAATAGTCAAATGGCCCTCCTTCCTGTCTGAGCCCTACCATGTGCCCAGACAGTGGTTTTCCCACTTTTGGGTATCGGTGTACTCAGGAGAAACTGCACAACAAATTTGTGTGTCCATTTTTCCAGTTACCCTTGTGGAAATAAAAAAAATTTGGATCTAAAGTAAACTTTTTGCGAATAAAAGCTAAATGTTAATTTTTTTCCTTCCATAATCTAAAATTTCCTAGGAAGCACCTGAAGGGTTAATAAACTTCTCGAATGTGGTTTCGAGCACCTTGAGGGGTGCAGTTTTTAGAATGGTGTTACTTTGGGGTATTTTCTGTCATATAGACCCCACAAAGTCACTTCAAATGTGAGGTGG
Source organism: Ranitomeya variabilis (assembly GCF_051348905.1). Taxonomy (NCBI): domain Eukaryota; kingdom Metazoa; phylum Chordata; class Amphibia; order Anura; family Dendrobatidae; genus Ranitomeya; species Ranitomeya variabilis. The sequence goes on along the minus strand of NC_135236.1, from coordinate 410,599,357 downwards.
TCCCTAAAAAAAATGGTTTTGCAAATTTTGTTAGAAAAATAAGAAATCGCTGGTCAACTTTTGAGGGTATGGGTAGAAATGCTGCGGGTTGGACGCTGCATACATCCGATAGTTATGACGCAGTAGATCATGAGAACTTGAAGCTGATGCTAGTGACCGGAGAAAACCCCGTCCCCGGCGGTCATGTGCACTGTGTAGTTCTTGCAATCAGTGATCGTGAGAACTGCAGAGTCCATGTACTTCCGGCTAAAATAAGATACACCATTATGTAAATTAGTACACATGCATGGTAAGCTGCGTTCCTGCACTTAATAAGCATGTGATTAGGAAGATAATGCGGTTTTACCACATCTAATGAAAGTGTATGGGTAATTTCCGCAGCGGTCTGGAAAGACGCGCCGCATGTCTGTCTCTGCGGGCGATCCACAGGCAAAAAAATGCATAAAAAACACAGGTGACCTGCCAGTGACCTCAGATGCAGATTTCACCTGCGTCAAATCCTGAAGAAACACTGAGCCATTCCTGATCGTTCCTGAAGGTTTCTAAATTGTGCTGGTGTAAAGTAGATACATGGAGCGCTCCGCAGCTGCATGTGTGGCGGCTGTGTGGCAGGCACAGCACATGCATGGAGAGCCCAACAGGCCGGGGAGCTCCAAGAAGCCGGGTTCCCCCGAATACGTTCTGACCCAATGAAATTAGCTCATCTCTAGTAATAGGCTGTCCACACAGAGGTGCATCTCGTGTAATGGTGTGAATGGCCCCTATGAAAGCATGTGTGCATTGTGAATACTAGGCAGTCACCCTACGGATGTTTGGTGGGTTAGTAAGTGGCTGATCCGTTAGTATTTTGCACCTGCGCTGCCCCCACTGTCATGGGTCCCTGCTGCATCCTGTTGTGCAGTTGTGTCTGGACATGATATTGCAAGAATGGCTCCAATCAAGATAGACGCACAAAGAAACACAACATTAAGCTAGTGGACAGTAAAAAGTGTTGGTGGGCTACCAGGAGACATCGGCAGGTGCCAGGCATGCGATTAATGTTTGCTTACACATATTAAATGAGCATTATATCAGGCCAAGAGACTTGAGGGCAAAGCAGAGCTCAGAAATGTACAGATTCAACAACAGTGGACACAGTCAACTCCATCCCGCAAACCGAGGCCATCAACACCAGCTTCTGCAAGCACGACGTGCGCCAAGGTGGAGCAGACGATTTACTGCCAGGGTGTTACTGTCTGTCATTTCTCAATGGTGGCATTCATAAAGAAATGTCTTGACACTCACTCTATTAAGGCCTGCAGGTCGGACGGAATCAGCCTGCCCTGTGCGTCTAGTGTAAATGTAAGCCAACAGTATTTCTCCTATCATTTCTATATCCTTCTCAACACCAAAGGGAGTTAAAGCCAGGAAACATTTCAGGGTCTGACCGGGGTGAAATTTATGTCAGCGTACACATTGGGGCAGCTTTGTCCAAACTAACTAAAAAAGAAAGCGAAGCAAAGTCAGCAGCCTGGGAGCCGTATTTAGGACACAAAGAAGGCGCGGATAGGGCAAATATGGTAGATCAATAACGTAGATTGCGAGTGCTCACATTTGGTAGCTGTGCACATAGTCACAACATGCCTGAGGTGCTGCCTGGTGTCCTTTATCCTTTACGGCACCCAATAGTGGATTCAATATATCTCTCAAAAAAAAGAAAGGGGTGCCAAAGGTATATGGATTGGAAAATTTCACAACAGATCATACAATTTGATGAAAAGGGATTCACTATTCAACCCTTTCATTATGTACCGTATTTTTTGGACTATTTTTTGGGGGTGCATCTTATAGGCCAAATGCACTTACCAGTAGACATCCCAGGCTGATGCTCGGCAGTTTCGCAGATGATCGGTGGTTCGGGGGCTCCGCCGGCATTTGTGGAAATCCCGGAGCCCCCACACATCCATCCCAGGCTGGGGCGCGCACTTTTGTAGATGCTCGGTGGTGCGAGAGCTCCGACGACATTTTGTGAAAGGCCGGAGCCCCAGCACTTCCATTGCTGTGATGAGTCGGTCTCCATGAAAATGGCCACTGGAGGTGGCGCATGCGCAGAATGAGATCTCAGGGGATGGGATTTCTACAAGTGCCGGCAGAGCCCCCACACCACCGATCATCTGCAAAACTGCTGCACATCAGCCTGGAATGGATGTGTGGAGGTTTTAAAAAAATGGCGGAGCCCCCGCACCACCGAACCTGCTGCACCAGCCTGGAATGAACCAAACAACCGAACACCTGTGAAACCACTCCACCAGGGCTCCCTATCACACCCCACCCCCAGGTAAGCTGAATCATTCGGACTGTAAGAAGGACCCTCATTTGACACATTTTTTTCCCTATTTTTCTTCTGAAAATTTGGGGTGAGTCTTATGGTCTGGTGCGTCTTATAGTCCGAAAAATATGGTAAGTCATTGGAGTCCTAAGACTAGAGGCCTCAATCGTGTGAGCTTCCTACACAAGCACTTATCAAGCACCACAAATGTTGATATTTCACGTGTATGGGACTGTATAAATACCTAATTGAGAAAATAAGAAAATCTCAAGTAAATATGATTGCACATATGTCACCACACATATTCTCTGCTACCTAAAGCATCATGTACAAACAATTCGCAAACCCCCAAAAAATGTTTTATGGCATAGCATTCAAGTCTATGCCAAGAATAGTTTGCTGATTCTCTGTATCCGGCAGAAAAGTCATTACAAGGAATGAGAGATGAAAAAACAATACGATCACTTCATCAGCACAAAGAAGAACATGCAGAAAATCCAGAGGCATCACCTACTCACCAATAAGTGGACCTTCTCATTTTTTTTCTTTTCTTGAACAAAAGGGTTCCACCGCTGCCAGAGCTCACGTGCCCTCTTGTATAGGCCTGGCTGAAGAGAATAGTGTACAGTCACTGTTACTTACAATGGCGACCACAATATAAGGTTACACAGAAGAACAATAATGGAAAACAAATCTCTTATTTCATTATTACCTGTGATACGTACTGTGGTAATACAACAGGCCAGATGTCATTTTGGCCAACTTAAAACCTACAAAAAGATCAATGACTGTGTCTTGCAGAAAACTAGAAAAGAAACAAAGGGTCCACTTCATCAGTTCGTGCCAGAAATCTTTTGTAAAACTGCTTGAAATGTCACTATACTTTTGCAGTTTTTTTCTTCTCATGGTTGCACAAAAATGTTGCTCCTTTAGGTGATTTTAAGCCAGCTTATGTCATCTTTTTCACAATTGGCACAGTTGGACAAACTACCTCTGTGGCTGAAATCCTGATGAGAGAACATTTCTGATGCATCTTACTCCAGCACACCCTGGATCAAGACTGGAGTACAAAATGCCAGTCTCAGGCTAAGTGCACACGTTGCGGATTTGCCTGCGGATCCACAGCGGATTGGCACACAGCAGTTTTCCATCAGGTTTACAGTACCATGTAAACCTATGGAAAACAAAATCCGCAGTGCACATGCTGCGGAAAATTCCGCGCGGAAACGCTGCTGTTTATTCTCCGCAGCATGTCAATTCTTTGTGTGGATTCCGCAGCGTTTTCCACCTGCTCCTCAATAGGAATCCGCAGGTGTAAAACTGCAGGTGGAATCCGCACAAAAACCACAGGAAATCCGTGGTAAATCTGTGGGTAATGCGCAGGTAAAAAGCAGTGCGTTTTACCTGCGGATTTTTCAAAAACTGGGAGGAAAAATCCGCAACGTGGGCACATAGCCTCAATGAACAGCCCCCATGTGTGACCAAAGCTCAAAACAGTTTACGGCAAACTCTACATTTCACAGCCTAAAGTCTCCCAGTATATAAAGCTAGCTGAACCCGCAGAGGTCTCTAGGTGGCTGACACCCACCCCCACACTGAAGACACATGTACACTCTGTCAACCCAAGCATGCAAATATATATATATATATATATATATATATATATATATATATATATATATATATATATATATATACATACACATACATATACACTCAGAAGAGAGCCACTGACCATCGAAAGGTTCGGTCAATCATCTATTAAGATGCATGGGCATCGTAGGTCGTGAGAAAAATGTGTCTCACTATAGCTACTTGGCTTTTCTTATTTTATCTTGCTTAATTCAGAAGGTGGTTTTCAGCAGCGCATTATTTGAGCAGAACGGATTAGTCTGGCAGAAAAGAGTTTTTTGTTAGCAAATGCTACCTGCAGAATATAGACTGCTACAGATAGAAAATGGAGAAAGAAACAGGATATGACACCAACTGAGCACAAATGTGACCTGCAGAATATAGACTGCTACAGATAGAAAATGGAGAAAGAAACAGGATATAATTCCTACTGAGCACAAATGTGACCTGCAGAATATTGACTGCTACATATAGAAAATGGAGAAAGAAACAGGATATAACACCCACTGAGAACAAATGTGACCTGCAGAATATTGACTGCTACACATAGAAAATGGAGAAAGAAACAGAATATAACACCCACTGAACACAAATGTGACCTGCAGAATATTGACTGCTACATATAGAAAATGGAGAAAGAAACAGGATATAACACCCACTGAGAACAAATGTGACCTGCAGAATATTGACTGCTACACATAGAAAATGGAGAAAGAAACAGAATATAACACCCACTGAACACAAATGTGACCTGCAGAATATAGACTGCTACACATAAAAATGGAGAAAGAAACAGGATATAACACCCACTGAAAACAAATGTGACCTGCAGAATATTGACTGCTACATATAGAAAATGGAGAAAGAAACAGGATATAACTCCTACTGAGCACAAATGTGACCTGCAGAATATAGACTGCGACAGTTAGAAAACTGAGAAAGAAACAGGATATAACACCCACTGAGAACAAATGTGACCTGCAGAATATAGACTGCTACACATAAAAAACGGAGAAAGAAACAGGATATAACACCCACTGAGCACAAATGTGACCTGCAGAATATAGATTGCTACAGATAGAAAATGGAGAAATAAACAGGATATGACACCCACTGAACACAAATGTGACCTGCAGAATATTGACTGCTACAGATAGAAAATGGAGAAAGAAACAGGACATATAACTCCTACAGAGCACAAATGTGACATTTTTGTGTCACTTTAAATTACAACGTTATTAGGCCATGTGCACACGTTCAGGATTTTTAGCGTTTTTTTCGCTATAAAAACGTGATAAAAACACGAAAAAAACGCTAACATATGCCTCCTATTATTTACAAGGTATTCCGCATTTTTTGTGCAAATGTTGTGATTTTTTCCGCGAAAAAAATCGCATAGCGGAAAAAAAAGCAACATGTTCATTAAAAATGCGGAATTGCAGGGATTCCGCACACCTAGGAGTCCATTGATCTGCTTACTTCCTGCACGGGGCTGTGCACACCATGCGGGAAGTAAGCAGATTATGTGCTGTTGGTACCCAGGGTGGAGGAGAGGAGACTCTCCTCCACGCACTGGGCACCATATAATTGGTCAAAAAATAAGAATTAAAATAAAAAATAGCGATATACTCACCCTCGATGTCTTCCCGCCTCCACTGCATGCTGTCGCTTCGGTTCCTGTAGCTGATGTGCGGCGAAGGACCTAGCCGATGACGTCACTGTCCTGTGATTGGTCGTGAGCGGTCATGTGACCGCTCACGTGACCGTGACGTCACAGAAGGTCCTGTGCGCACAGACCAGCTATAGGAAGACGAACGGACGCCGCTAATGAGATGTCTGGGTGAGTATAAGCATTTTTTTATTTTTTTTATTATTTTTAAACATTCTATCTTTTACTATAGATGCTGCATAGGCAGCATCTATAGTAAAAAGTTGGTCACACTTGTCAAACAGTATGTTTGACAAGTGTGACCAACTTGTCAGTCAGTTTTCCAAGCGATGCTACAGATCGCTTGGAAAACTTTAGCATTCTGCAAGCTAATTACGCTTGCAGAATGCTAAAAAAAACGCAAAAAAAAACGCAAAAAAAAAAATGCGGATTTCTTGCAGAAAATTTCCGGTTTTCTTCAGGAAATTTCTGCAAGAAATCCGCAACGTGTGCACATACCCTAAGCCATGTGCACACGTTCAGTATTTTTCGCGTTTTTTTCGCGTTTTTTCGCTATAAAAACGTGAAAAAAACGCTTACATATGCCTCCTATTATTTTAAGTGTATTCCGCATTTTTTGTGCAAATGTAGCCTTTTTTTCCGCGAAAAAATCGCATCGCGGAAAAAAAAGCAACATGTTCATTAAAATGCGGAATTGCAGGGGATTCCGCACACCTAGGGGTCCATTGATCTGCTTACTTCCCGCACGGGGCTGTGCCCACGATGCGGGAAGTAAGCAGATTATGTGCGGTTGGTGCCCAGGGTGGAGGAGAGGAGACTCTCCTCCACGCACTGGGCACCATATAAGTGGTCAAAAAAATAAGAATTAAAATAAAAAATAGTCCTATACTCACCCTCGATGTCTTCCCGCCTCCACTGCACGCTGCCATTCGGTTCCTGTAGCTGGTGTGCGGCGAAAGACCTGCCGATGACGTCACTGTCCTGTGATTGGTCGTGAGCGGTCACGTGACCGCTCACGTGACCGTGACGTCACGGAAGGTCCTGTGCGCACAGACCAGCTATAGGAAGAGGAACGGACGCCGGTGAGGAGATGTCTGGGTGAGTATAACCTTTTTTTTATTTTTTTTATTATTTTTAAACATTCTATCTTTTACTATAGATGCTGCATAAGCTGCATCTATAGTAAAAAGTTGGTCACACTTGTCAAACGCTATGTTTGACAAGTGTGACCAACCTGTCAGTCAGTTTTCCAAGCGATGCTACAGATCGCTTGGAAAACTTTAGCATTCTGCAAGCTAATTACGCTTGCAGAATGCTAAAAAAACGGAAAAAAAAACGCAAAAAAAAAAATGCGGATTTCTTGCAGAAAATTTCCGGTTTTCTTCAGGAAATTTCTGCAAGAAATCCTGAACGTGTGCACATACCCTTAGGAGGGAGTAAGTGATTGTACAGGAGAATAACACAAGGTGCAGGACAGCACTTCCCACACACGGTAATATACGGTCACTACAGAAAGGAAGACAAACATGCTGCACCAGCCTGGTGCCAGGAAAAACACAGGGTGTCACCGCTGAGCATGGAAAGTGCGATATTGGACTAAGGTTTGTGGATCTCACACTTTAACAATCTGGGAACAATCTGCAGCTGGAGGAGTAGAATACATACAGCATGCAGAGGTCACCGAGCTTCATACAGAAGATCCAAAATGAAACGCCTTGTACATGGGAAAAGTGAAAGAACTGGTGCTGTACGTACTGTATTTCCTCTTTGCTCCTAGGAGACCACTGCAGTGGATGGAGCCTGGGGGGCAGCGGCAGATCTGAACAGCCCGTAGCTCCATTATTAAATATCAGGCACAGTGGATTCATCAGGGTTGGAACATCCTACTATGTACACCAGTGCTGCTCTGTGAGGCGGACCCCACTAATAAGGGCCCCCCAGCTGTTGCCTTTCAAAAGAAGAAATCCATGTGCTGGTCTCCTCTGATGCAAAACCCTTTTCCTGGCTGCCATAGTATAGGAATATACAGAGAAAGAAATGGACTACTTTGATGCTTATTACAAAGTCATTACAGGCATAGGAGAAAATATTTATAAATGGAGACTGCTATAAATGTTGGCATTGAGTCTGACCAATGGTAGACCCCAGGCAACACCGTGTTCTTGCTAGTGAGGCCTAACCATTTTCTATTGTTGTTTTACAGCTGGTTAGCTTTGCTGTGTATACCAAGACAGTCTGCAGAGGGCTGGAGACCTAATGACAGTTCTATGTTACTGCTGGTGGCCTGAGAAAGGAATATGTATGCATAGTCGTATTATGCCTATCAGTGATATTACTACATCTAGATTTCTGGAGACTATTTAGCACTTCACTGCTTATATCATTTTAGGTTCATAGGGATTTACCGTATTTCTTGTTTGTTCACTTGGTGCCTCCCTATAAAATACTCTCTCTCTATTTTAGTCTCTAGTATTACACTGGTCAACAGCATTTTTGGTGCCAAAGATATTTCATCGAATTTAGGGTATTTTTGGGGTGCTGATTCTGAATATGTCATCAGTTTTGCCAGATTGGCTCAAGTTTTTGAGATTTTTGGTATCTTATTTATAGCACTTGTTGGTAAATGCGACGCATCATCTCATTAATTTCTTTGGATTAGTACTTGAACTGAGCAGTTCTCAATATAGTTTTGTGTTTATTAGTGTTCTAAAAGTTTGTTCATAGCTTGATTTTTGCACTAACTTTATGTTGTTGTCTGTTTTCCAGTGAAAAGCATGAACTCATCAAGAAGAAGTTGTCTTAACGATCCAGACTCATTCTGTTACATTTGTGGTGAATACACACTGCCAAAACATAGAAGAAACATAACAGACTTCGTAAAAAAAGTGTATTTTGCCTATTTTGGGGTTATGCTTGGGGACCAAGACAAGTTTTGGGCACCACACATAGTGTGCAAAGCATGTATCGAATTATTACGAAAATGGAGCAAAGGACAAAGAAAAAGCTTCAAATTTGGTGTTCCAATGGTGTGGAGAGAGCCAAAAAATCATCATGATGACTGTTATTTCTGTGCAGTGCAAGTGCAAGGATTCAATAAGCATAAGAAACGAAAATGGGAGTAACATGGAATCTGCAAGAAGGCCTGTCCCTCATTGTGAAGATGTGCCTGTACCTGTGTTTACCATAAATAACAGTCATCATGATGATTTTTTGGCTCTCTCCACACCATTGGAACACCAAATTTGAAGCTTTTTCTTTGTCCTTTGCTCCATTTTCGTAATAATTCGATACATGCTTTGCACACTATGTGTGGTGCCCAAAACTTGTCTTGGTCCCCAAGCATAACCCCAAAATAGGCAAAATACACTTTTTTTACGAAGTCTGTTATGTTTCTTCTATGTTTTGGCAGTGTGTATTCACCACAAATGTAACAGAATGAGTCTGGATCGTTAAGACAACTTCTTCTTGATGAGTTCATGCTTTTCACTGGAAAACAGACAACAACATAAAGTTAGTGCAAAAATCAAGCTATGAACAAACTTTTAGAACACTAATTAACACAAAACTATATTGAGAACTGCTCAGTTGAATTACTAATCCAAAGAAATTAATGAGATGATGCGTCGCATTTACCAACAAGTGCTATAAATAAGATACCAAAAATCTCAAAAACTTGAGCCAATCTGGCAAAACTGATGACATATTCAGAATCAGCACCCCAAAAATACCCCAAATTCATTAAAATATTTTGGACACCAGAAAAATTTTTTTTTTTTGTTGACCTGTGTTATTTCTTCCAGGTTTGTTGTAGCTGTGGATTGTCTTCACCTGGTATATTGATACATTTCACCCTTAATACCGTAAACATATTTGGATTATTTTATAGGGTGCTAAATGGTTACATATTGGGTGGAACACCATAATAGGTCCTATTAAAGAAAATATTTATATTACCTGGTGTATAATGACCTTTTGTTATTAGAGATATTAGTTCTCACACCTTGGGTGGAGAGAAGATGACCCTGAACTTAGGTTATACCATGCATTATTCGCTGCTCTTGTATGTAATGGGGGGAGGGGAAGGGAGGAATGGAAATTCTGAAACTAATGACCATTGTTAATGTTGTTCTCATTGCGATTTTTGTTTATTATTATTATTATTTTTTTTTATTATTGCTTTGTACCTTGAATTTGGTTAAATAAAAATGTATCCGATTTAAAAAGAGATATTAGTTCTCGACCATCATCAGTGAAATTCCTTTTCTGTTTTAAATGGTCAGTCACTTCTTCCTACATGGATATTGTCAAATAGTACTAGAAAAAACAAGCATCAAAATTTTCAGCCGTTCTTGAGATATTAACATTTTAATTTACAGCTTGTTGCCTGGGAGACCGACCACCGCTGCTCTGTAGCTTGTAAGTGCCGCAGCTGTGAGTAACCCTTTAAATGCACCCAGCTAGTATATATCATTACAGTCCGTGTCCAAGATGCCCAATGTACCACGTAATAGTCACACATCCGCACTACTGCACCATTCAAAGCAATCCTTGCTAGTCCTATAGACTTTGAATATTGTGGCAGTGCACATGTATGACCACCAACTCATACAAATGGCAAAGCGGGACCCTTGCTTTCGTTATCCTTTGGATTAGGATAAACTTTCAGGCTACAACCTATGTAGCCAATCTCAAAAAATCACATACATGCCGCTATACTGTCTATATACACTATGGAGGATGGAAACATATGTTTCAAATATGGAAGCCACGGAAAGATTATATACTGTGGGGTCATATGCGAAGGTCGCTATGTGTCCCCCAGGATGCGCACAGAAGCATATTTAGGCTGCAGGAGTGCATTGCAGTCACAGGCATAGCTGTGATTGCAATGCAGAATAAAAGTGAGTGTTAGGCTGTGTGCACACGATCAGGATTTTTCGCGTTTTTTTGCTATAAAAACGGGATAAAACCACAAAAAAACGCATACATTAAGCATCCTATTATTAGAATGCATTCCGGAATTTTTGTGCACACGTTGCGTTTTTTTCCGTGGCGGAATCGCATTCCGGAAAAAAAAGCACCATGTTCATTCTTTGTGCGGAATCGCGGGGATTCCGCACACATAGGAATGCATTGATCCGCTTACTTTCCGCATTGGGCTATGCCCACCATGTGGGAAGTAAGCGGATCATGTGTGGTTGGTACCCAGGGTGGAGGAGAGGAGACTCAAGTTTGCAAGGTGCAGAGCAGACGGCTCTGCAAAAGCTCAGCCTGTGTGAGGGAACACAGAACCAAGCAGAACGAATCCTTGCACCCCGCAGCATAATACGGCGGTGCAGTCGTCCTCAGCAACCGCATTTACGGACTGTCTTGTTTCACGAATGCGATCCAGAGGAGACCGTTTATTTTTTTAATAAGTTTTGGACATTAAAACTACGTTTACTTTGAACTTTCCTGGGTCACTGCCTCATCACTGTACAGTGAGGATACCGTCGCACTACATTACACACATATACATTATTCTTTTAATAAAATAATATATATTCCACTTCTACATAGTAAACTTGTTATTGCTGAAACTGAAACCAGTATCATCCCGGAAAAGGAATTTGCCCGATACTGAAATAGCAGGAGGGAAAATTTACATTTTACAGTGAAATTAACAAAATGATATGAGAGAGAAAAATAATTAGAGACAACGGTAAACGGTTAATGGTAATGTCTCATGTATCACTAATCAAGGGTAATCTATAGAAGAAAAATTATGTTGTGTTACATCTTTAATGTTGTAGCTATTTTTTTTCCATTATTAAAAAATGTTTTTTGCAGCTGGCCATATTGCAGGCACGCACGCCCTTTCAGCATTATTTTGTCACGCACCACGTGTCTTTTGCGTTTCTGTTTAAGGGAAATTTCACTCGACTCGACTTTTAAGACAGTCGGGTTTCACAAAACCCGACTCGACCCTAAAAAACTAAAGGTCGCTCAACCCTAGTAGTCACATAAAAACACTGAAATTCATATATAAAAAACAAACCCAAATTTAAAAGGGTAACCATGCGTTCAAATAATTTTTAGAATAAGCAGTCCTGAGACTATGAGTAATAACATCTTTTGCATCCTGCATTTTCACCAGTTGTCCACTATTTTTCTGAAATAGAAATTGACTGAGTTGGTAGGACAAGACTAGAGGTGGATTGCTGCTCTTCATTCCTTAGCATACAGAGAGAAACAGCAGAGGTACGGAAGAGCTTATAAAGCAGGCTTGAGCTGTGTAGATGTGAATCCAGCTCTGGCTTGAGAAAAAAAAGACTTGTCAGAAAGTTCTGTGTCTCTCTCTGCCTATTTTCTTACTCTGCTCTTTACTCCTCCTCCCTCAATAGAGTAACACAAGCCTTGTAATTGTACTTGACAACTTAAGAAGACAGGATGGAGGGGAAGAAGTGGCTGATAAATGGAGAAAATAGCTGAATTCTCTGATAAGATTTACTATAAAGTTTGTTGTTCGCTTGTACTATTGATCAATGCAAAGCTTGTTAAAAGTACAGTTCCCTTTTGCCACCTAATTTTCCATACATTCCTTTTAAGTAGCTTGAACCTTTATATGACCTATAGTCAGCGAACAAGAGCAGAATATCACAAGACATTTACATAACGAAATGAAGTTATTGTGGTGAAAGTAAAAAATGTGGCGATACCCAACTCCACCATTAGGGTAATAAGTTCACACAGAGCGTTTTAGCTATATTTTTTTCTGCAGCAAAACCTGATCATCTTGGCAGGAAAGAAGCTGCGCCAAAAATGCAGGTTTAGGTGCGTTTTTGTTGCGTTTTTTTGCCGCGTTTTATTTTCTCTTTGTGCATGCCAATAAAGTTGAGTGCACACAGAAAAAAAAACCCAACTTCCTGTAGAAAGAATGAATAGATAGATAGAATGGATAAAATAGATAGATTGATAGGATATAACGAATAGATTGATACAACAGATAGATTGATAGAATAGATACATTACCTGCGGTATCCTCTTCCCTGGCATTTTCCCACGGTGCAGAGGTTACCTCAGGTCAGTCTGTGAGGGAGCGCAGGCTCGGTGTTACTCGCTAGTTACTGAGCCTGCGCCAGCTGCGTCTCATTCATTGCCCAGTCGCTTACAGCCGGGAGCGGTCACATTAGCAGTGCTCCCGGTTGTTCGCTTTACAGTGCCTACAAGTAGTATTCAACCCCCTGCAGATTTAGCAGGTTTACACATTTGGAATTAACTTGGCATTGTGACATTTGGACTGTAGATCAGCCTGGAAGTGTGAAATGCACTGCAGCAAAAAAGAATGTTATTTCTTTGTTTATTTTTTTTTTAAATTGTGTAAAGTCTTTTCAGAGGGTCATTTATTATTCAACCCCTCAACCCACCAGAATTCTGTTTGGTTCCCCTAAAGTATTAAGAAGTAGTTCAGGCACAAAGAACAATGAGCTTCACATGTTTGGATTAATTATCTCTTTTTCCAGCCTTTTCTGACTATTTAAGACCCTCCCCAAACTTGTGAACAGCACTCATACATGGTCAACATGGGAAAGACAAAGGAGCATTCCAAGGCCATCAGAGACAAGATCGTGGAGGGTCACAAGGCTGGCAAGGGGTACAAAACCCTTTCCAAGGAGTTGGGCCTACCAGTCTCCACTGTTGGGAGCATCATCCGGAAGTGGAAGGCTTATGGAACTACTGTTAGCCTTCCACGGCCTGGACAGCCTTTGAAAGTTTCCTCCCGTGCCGAGGCCAGGCTTGTCCGAAGAGTCAAGGCTAACCCAAGGACAACAAGGAAGGAGCTCCGGGAAGATCTCATGGCTGTGGGGACATTGGTTTCAGTCAAAACCATAAGTAACGTACTCCAGCGCAATGGTCTCCGTTCCAGACGAGCCCGTAAGGTACCTTTACTTTCAAAGCATCATGTCAAGGCTCGTCTACAGTTTGCTCATGATCACTTGGAGGACTCTGAGACTGACTGGTTCAAGGTTCTCTGGTCTGATGAGACCAAGATCGAGATCTTTGGTGCCAACCACACACGTGACGTTTGGAGACTGGATGGCACTGCATACGACCCCAAGAATACCATCCCTACAGTCAAGCATGGTGGTGGCAGCATCATGCTGTGGGGCTGTTTCTCAGCCAAGGGGCCTGGCCATCTGGTCCGCATCCATGGGAAGATGGATAGCACGGCCTACCTGGAGATTTTGGCCAAGAACCTCCGCTCCTCCATCAAGGATCTTAAGATGGGTCGTCATTTCATCTTCCAACAAGACAACGACCCAAAGCACACAGCCAAGAAAACCAAGGCCTGGTTCAAGAGGCAAAAAATCAAGGTGTTGCAGTGGCCTAGTCAGTCTCCTGACCTTAACCCAATTGAAAACTTGTGGAAGGAGCTCAAGATTAAAGTCCACATGAGACACCCAAAGAACCTAGATAACTTGGAGAAGATCTGCATGGAGGAGTGGGCCAAGATAACTCCAGAGACCTGTGCCGGCCTGATCAGGTCTTATAAAAGACGATTATTAGCTGTAATTGCAAACAAAGGTTATTCCACAAAATATTAAACCTAGGGGTTGAATAATAATTGACCCACACTTTTATGTTTAAAATTTATAAAAATTTAACTGAGCAACAAAACTTTTTGGTTTGTAAGATTTATGCATCTGTTAATAAATCCTGCTCTTGTTTGAAGTTTGAAGGCTCTAACTTATTTGCATCTTATTAAACCTGCTAAATCTGCAGGGGGTTGAATACTACTTGTAGGCACTGTATCTCCCCCAGATACTGTGTGGGACACTCGTTATATCGGACTACGATGGATCAGGAAGTGTACTTTTGCTTTTTTATTTTATTTTTATTACAGAAGATTGAGGGCTTCGCTTGGAATGGCAGAACAATAAAAATATGGTCAAAACTGTGGTGTTTTATTTCATTAAAATACTTTTTTCTGCATGTATGTGTGTTTATTTAACCCTTTAACTGCTATAGGATTAGTAATGGAGAGGTGTCTTATTGACGCCTCTCCATTACTAAGCCTGCTTAATGTCACCTTACAATAGTAAGGTGACATTAACCCCTCATTACCCCACTTGCCAAGGCTACAGGGCAAGTGGGAAGAGCCAGGCAAAGCTCCAGAATTGGCCCATCTAATAGATGCGCCATTTCTAGGCAGCTGCAGGCTGCTATTTTTAGGCTAGCGGGTGGCCTATATCCATAACCCCTTAGCAGCCTGAGGGTATGTGCACACGTTGCGGATTCTGCTGCGGATTTTTCCGCAGCGGATTTAGAAAATCCGCAGTGCAAAACTACTGCGGTTTTCACTGCGGATTTTATCGCGGTTTCTTCTGCGGATTCCTCTGCGGGTTTTCAACTGCACTTTCCTATTGGTGCATGTTGAAAACCGCTGCGGAATCCGCAGAAAGAATTGACATGCTGCGGAAAATAATAAGCTGCGTTTCCGCGCGGATTTTTCCGCAGCATGTGTGCAGCGGTTTTTTTTTTCCATAGGTTTACATGGTACTGTAAACTTGTCAAATCCGCTGCTGATCCGCAGCAAAATCCGCAGCGTGTGCACATACCCTGAGAATACCAGCCCCCAGCTGTGAGCTTTAGCAAGGCTGGTGGTGAAAAATAGGGTGGACCCCACGCCGTTTTTTTTTTAAATTATTTATTTAAATAATTTTTTAAAAAGCGTGAGAACCCCTCTATTCTTGATAACTAGCCTTGCTGAAGCTGACAGCTTGGGGTTGCAGCCCCAAGCTGTGAGTTTTGTCTGGCTGGTTATCAAAATTAGGGGGGAACCCACTCCGTTTTTTTTTTGTTTGTTTTTTTTTTTTAAATTATTGCTCAGGAGCGGCAAATGAATACTCCCATCCGCCGTTCCTGCTGTCACTAATTAGCGGCTGTAGGTGTCAGATGATGGGAGCAGTAGTCTCATCAGCTGACACCAGTGACCGGAGGTAAAGTTTATAGCTCCGATGTCTTCTGACAGCGTGGGAACTGCACCTCTTTGACCGGCGGGGATGACAGCGTGTGAAACACTGTATTGTCGGGCCCCCCCATTCAAGTGAATGGGGTCCGGGTCCACTCTGCTGGATGACAGGCTGCATGGACGCATCATGCAGCCTGACATCTAGATGTAGCAGAGCCGAATGTGA
Source organism: Ranitomeya variabilis (assembly GCF_051348905.1). Lineage (NCBI taxonomy): Eukaryota > Metazoa > Chordata > Amphibia > Anura > Dendrobatidae > Ranitomeya > Ranitomeya variabilis. The sequence continues at coordinate 410,583,570 of NC_135236.1, read as the reverse complement.
CATCACATCCGTCTCTCCTTGACTTTTCTGCAGCAAATACGCTGCAAGAAAAGTCAACCTGCATATTTGCAGCGTTTTTTCACCACCCATTCAAGTCAATGGGTAAAAAACGCTGAAAAACACTGGAAAAAGGCTGAGAGAAGAGCCATGCTCTATGTCCAAAAAACACAGCAAAGCACATAGAAATCTCATAGGCTTTGCTGGTACTGTAAAACGCAGCTGAAAATTAGCATAAAAAATGCAGCAAAAACACCCTGTGTGAACTTACCCTTACACTGCATACTATAAATAAATATTTAATTGTTTCTAAAGGGTTTGGGGTTTTGTTTTGGTTTTTTTAGAAGTAATGTTGCCATACGAAAGCTTGCACAGTATGGTGCCTTATATGGCCCTGTACTAAAGATAGGTCATTTCTGTTTTAGTCCTGGAATAGCCCTGTAAGATTTTTTTCGGTCTCTGCATAATTCCATTCATTGTCACATAATTTTGATGACTTTAGTATTATTCTCAAATCCTGACACAGTAAAAATAAAGAAAACATGCCCAACTTTTATAGCTAAACATGAAAACCACCTGAGTCTCTTGTACCAAGCAGAGCCCCTACAAAGTGATAACACATCATAAAGGAAAACCACATAGCGGCAGCGGAAAATTACTGGCATTGGTCACAGACTTGGGGTTTGGGGTTTGTTTTGTTTGTATATTATTTAAGGAAAGTGGTCCTTGAAAATAAACACAGAACAATATTATGGTTTAAACAATTCGATAAGAAGTATCACTACATTGCAGAAGAAACCTTGTAACATCAAAAGTTCCTTCAATATATCCAATGTAGTGAACAGCTGAGCTGCGGCAGGATAAACAGATTTCATCGTTTCCATTTTCAGCCTTTTAGAGCAGACTATATTGTTTAGAGAGGAAACCGAATGGCTGCCAAAAAGGCCGTCAGTGTTCTGCAATGTAAATTGGTATTAAGGGGGTTGTCCGACACGAAACCGGTGCAGTTAGTGTCGATGTTGCAGTAGTTTTACCAAAACAAACTAAACCATGGACAGATTTACAAGTATCGGCATGCAGCGGTATAACGGTGTGGGCAATTATAGAAGATGTGACGGGTACACTGGGCGCACTATTATTAGGCATTTTGTATGTTTGAGGACTAATTTTACTGCTCTCAGTCAATCCAGGAGGTTATAAACCTGAATATTTAAATAAAAAAGTGAAGTTTTGTCTTTAGAGAATCTGTGTGCAGAATTATTATGCAAAAAAAATGAAAAACATAAATTATTCCGTCTCACTTGTTTTATTTTTATCTGTTAAAGTGAGAATAACAACCAATAAAATACATTTGACATTTCAAAAAAAAAATATATATATATATATATATATATATATATATATATATATATATATATATATCAGTGCCCAATATAGCCACCCTCCTTTTCAACAACAGTCATAAATATTTCATCCATTGAGTCTGTCAGATTCTTAATCTGTTGCCGATCAACTTTTAGGGCAGCACCAACCAACACTGGTCAGAGAGGGTTGGCATCAGTGGCGTAACTTGGATAGCATGGGCCCCAAAGCAAAATCTCTAATAGGGCCCCCAATTATTGGAAGTCTTTAATAGCAATGGCCTTTTTATATAGGCCAAAGGGATTTTGGGGATTCACTAGGCCCCAGGTGCGACCGTCACACCAACTGCAGTCCTGCTGCCACTATGGGTTATTACATGTGCTGTATTCCTTTAAGAATGATGGCTCCCATCAAGACCTGGATAGGTTGATACCCTTACATCATGTGGGCATGTTCTTTACTGTGGCCACATTACTGAGGTTTTGATGTGCGCGTCATCAGAATAGCGATCACGTGACTCCAATCATGTGGTCTCCTGTGTGACGTGTGATAGCGGGGGCATGTGCTGGAATGGCATGTAGGCCAGGTAAGACTGGATTTTAAGGGCTAAGAAGGTTGCCGTTTCCTTGACCACTCAATTTCTTTTTGTCATTATTATTATTATTATTTATTATTATAGCGCCATTTTTTCCATGGCGCTTTACATGTGAGGAGGGGTGTGCATAATAAAAACAAGTACAATAATCTTGAACAATACAAGTCACAACTGGAACAGGAGGAGAGAGGACCCTGCCCGCGAGGGCTCACAATCTACATTGGATGGTAGCGGATACACCCCTGGTATACCTTGTCATTAGAAATTTGGCGCATTATGTTGTAGCAATCTACTATTGGGTCTCCATATTGCATTTTTCCATATTTATGATCTACTTTATTTAGATTGGACCCTGGTAACTATGATAATGGGGATGCCAATATTTGATTAGTGGAGAATAACGATTCTTTTCTACAAGTTATGGGTGTATTATTGCATATGGCGATTATTTGCCATCTTTTTATTGTATAACATGTTTTGTATGTAGATTAATGGTAGGGTAGATATGCCCTGTATTGATTTTTTTAAATTACTGTATTTAACATGAGCGGGTTTAGCCTCTGTGGTGACTGACTGTCATGTCGGACGCTGTTCACACTAGGGCGTCCGACAGACAGCAGTAATTCCACTTACGTCCACTACACGCTCAGTGGCGTCGGCTAGATTTTATTCAGCTTGCTCAGGGTTAATCTAGCTGGTAATCAGGTTGGAGGCTGGGTCACGCCCACGGCCTTTAAATAGTCGTGCTGGACTATGGGCGTCGCCGATTATAGCTTGTGCTTTATGCCTAGTGATTCGGGTCTGGAGTGGTGGTCTTGTTGGAGGAAAATCATATCTGGTGGTGTAGTATCCTTTGTCATATTCCTCCTTCCTATTTGTATTTGTTTTGCCCTGTGCACATTATAGTGTATTCCTGTGTGTCTGCGGCGTGGTGCGTTTTTTAGTTTTCCCTGTCTGTGCTTTTTGTGGGGATTGGTGTGTGGTCTCTTCACTGGGTGGCGGGTGGTGGTTTCAGCTTAGGGCTGAAACAGGAGTCAGGGTCAGGCCTGGCGGCCCAGACATTCACACCTTTAGTGTAACTTCTGGGAAAGGGACAGACAGGGTTTCCCTAGCCTAAGGGAAATCGCAGGGGCCCGGGTAACCAGCCTTAGTCTACCCAGTACTCCCATGACACTGACGCATGTTTATAAGCCACACTATATATGCCAGCCTATATGTCTGTATGTATACTTGATAAAGACCTATAACAGGTCGAAACGTTGTTAAGTGATGGAGGAATAAACTTTATCTTTGGGGGGAATTGATCAACCTGGATTGGACGCTGTGTGTTTTCTTGCATGCAGGTGGTCAGAGAGGTGACAATTTTTCTTCACAATAAAGCTCCCATTTAAGAAGGACCCAGAAGTTCTCAATAGGGTTTAGGTCAAGTGAGGAAGGGACCATGTCATTATTCTTTCATCTTTAACCCCTTCAAGACCTTGCCCTTTTCCATTTTTGCGTTCTTGTTTTTCGCTCCCCTCCATCCCAGAGCCTTAACTTTTTTATTTTTCCGTCAATATGGCCATGTGAGGGCTTGTTTTTTTGCAGGACAAGTTGCACTTTTGAACGACATCATTGGTTTTAGCATGTCGCGAACTAGAAAACGGGGAAAAAAATTCCAACTGCGGTGACATTGCAAAAAAAGTGCAATCCCACATTTGTTTTTTGTTTGGCTTTTTTGCTAGGTTCTCTAAATGCTAAAACTGACCTGCCATTATGATTATCCAGGTAATTACGAGTTCATAGACACCAAACATGTCTATGTTACTTTTTATCTAAGTGGTAAAAAAAATTCCAAACTTTGCTTAAAAAACAAACAAAAACAAATTGCGCAATTTTCCAATACCAGTAGCGTCTCCATTTTTCGTGATCTGGGGTCATGAATGCTGTTGTCGTGCTGATTAACAGCCAGCTCACTGCTGCCAGAGGGAAGCCTGCTGTCAATCAGCATGACGCTGGCAGTCCCGCAGAGTCGACAAAGCAGCCAGGAAGAGGATGAACTACTCTGTTAAAGTGAAATAGCAGAATCACCGGCACAAGCAGTAAGTGACCACTTTGACCCAGCATCAGGTAGAGCAGAAACGTAGTTAGCACCTATATACCAGAAGTGGAGGTCTGTGTATATTATTGATCCAGCCACAAGCCCATCCATCTGGTCCTTCAAAAGTCACTAATTTCATCAATTCATAAAACCTTTGAAAAACCAGTCTATAAATATTTCTGTGTCTTGTTCAGAGGTGGTTGGTTTTCAGCCTCCCTTACCTTGGCCATGTCTCTGAGCACCGTACACTTTGTATGTCCGGGCACTCCAGAAGGTTGCAGTACTGAAATATGACAGCACTGGAGGATGTTTTTTTTAGTCTCTTCACATTTGATTCTTTCCAAATCTCTACGAGTCCTTTTCTCTACACATTTTTTTTGCTACCCTGTTGACCATTTGCAGCAAAACCTTTGATGGTTCTGTGATCACGCCCCAACTTAGCAATTTCAAGAGTGCTGCCCCCCTCTGTAAGACCTGTAGCAATTTTTGACTTTTCAGAGTCTGTTAAATCTCCTTTTAAGCCCATTTTACCTGATTAAAACAAGGTGCCTAATAATTCTGCACACCTTGATAAATGGTGTCGCTATCCTTAGGCCACACCCTTCCTCAATGCAAAAATACACATCACCTGATCTGCTTCAACCAATAACCTGAATAACCTGCTTATACAGCTTGGATTTGGAAAACTTGCATAAAAATGATGATATGGTCAAAATACTCAATTGCCTACTAACTGTGAACACAGCATAGTCCAAAACACTAATGTAATAGTAAATTTAGCATTGCAGGGTCATAAAAGTAATAAAGAAGTTACCATGGGATAAAAATTATGACTGTGGAATAATTCTTAGCTTGCTAGAATACTAATTTAGCAGCCGACTGACCTATCACATGACTTTATATACATCTCTAGCTAAAGGAAACGCTCCTATTTATATCTTGAAAAAATGTTGAGAAAACAAAAAGCAAGATACAGATAAAACTCTTTCTAACTAGGGATGGGCGAACCTGAACGATAAAGTTAGGGGACCGTACCGAACACCTTGTGTCTATGCACGGACTTCTCCCTGAAGTTAGTGTTACTGTTGGGGTTCAGCAGGTTGAACATCTGGCGTTTCCCACGCTGTCACCACCAGCTCTGATCAGCAGTAAGTTAGTTACTGCCGGACACAGCACTGCGGTTACCACGCTGTCATACAGATGACAGAGTGTGAGCCAGCAGCTGTGACCGGTGGTAAAAATGTCATAGTTGGTCACAGGCTTCGGATGATGAGAGTTCTGCTACGGATAGCAGCGAGAGCAGACGCAAGATGATGAATGTATTCATCATCATTCGGCGCCTCTGCAATAAATAAATAAAAAATAGTAATAAATTAAAAAAACCTGTTTGGGTCCCCTCCATTTTTGATAACCAGCGCAGATAAAGCTGACAGCTGCGGGCTGCAGCCCCCAGGTGTCAGCTTTATATTGGCTGGTTATCAAAAACAGAGGGGTCCCAAACAGGTTTTTTATTTATTTATTGAAATAAATCATTTAAAAAAACAAAACAGGATGAGGTGGGAAAAACACAAGAATTGACACGTCTAATAGATGCGCCTTTTCTGGGTTGGCTGCAGACTGTTATTTTTAGGCTGGGGAAGGCCAATATCGATGGCCCCTTCCCAGTCTGAGAATACCAGCCCCCAGTTGTCTGTTTTAGCTTGGCTGGTTGTCAAAAATGAAGGGACTCCATCCCGTTTTTTTTTTTAATTATTTAAATCATTTAAAAAAACGGCATGGGGCATCCCTCTATTTTTGATAACCAGCAAATATAAAGCTGACAGCTGGGGGCTTCAGCCCGAAGCTGTCAGCTTTACCCGAGCTGGTTAGCAAAAGTAGAGGGGTCCCACGACACTTTTTATATCTTATTTATTGCGCAGGATGATGAATATTCTCATGACTGTACATCTGCTCTCGCTTCCATCTGCGAGAGCAGGCGTAACATGATAAGAGTAGTACTCTCATCAGTAAAAGCCAGAGATTGATGGTAACCATCTGTATGACTGCGTGGAAATCATAGCGCTCTGACTGGTTGTCACATTTTTACTACCGTCCACAGGTGCTGCCTCGCACACTGTCATCTGTATGAAAGCGTGGGAACTGGAGCACTCTGACCAGTGGTAATGAACTTACTGCCTATCAGAGCCGTTGTTTCTTGCGCGGTCATATACATGACAGTGTGGAAAATGCAGACTGCTCAGGTCCCCCCCATTTGAATGGGGTCTGGATTCAAGTTTGGGTAGCGTTCTGGTTACATAGTCTGCCCATCACTACTTGTAACTAATTTATAGGGAATCAGTCAGCACATTTTACCTATCTAAACTATTAATATGGGCTAATGGTTATAGACTGCTGAACAGTCATCCTTGTATGTCTCATATCAAATAGCTTGCTGTAGAGAAATCATCTTATCACTTTATGCAAATGAGCTCTTACAGGCTATTGAGAGAACACTGCCTGGAAGATAACTCTGCCTCCAGAGCTTGTTTTACATGAAGGAGGAGTTACCAGTGTGATGTGTAATGGCCGCTCTCTGCTCTCCCTGCAGAGCTATGTATGATCATCGCTGACATATCTGCAGATTTCTCTCAGCTCCAGATTCCATCTAAATTGCAAACAGGGTTGCAATATTGTTGCAAGACTCCAGAACTCAGAGTCGCAAAAAGTGTGTTTGCAAGAAGACAAAGATAATTTCTCCTGTTCTGTGTTGGTTACTTGTCTCGCACTGGTAACTCCCCCTTCATGTAAAATAAGCTCTGGAGGCAGAGTTATCTTCCAGGCATCATTCGCCTCAGAGTCTGGAAGAGGTCATTAACACATGAAAAACGTGGGTTTCTCTGGAATAAGACATCGGATTGGAGAAACCAAGGCAACATTTTATTCAGTTTCCTATGACCTACATGCCCATATAGATGACTCAGGAGGGTTAATCTACTGGCAGATTCCCTTTAACATGGACATGGGTGAAACTGACACCCCCCTGCTTTGGGCAGTATGAATCAAAATCCAGCTCCATTACTGCAGTGGTGTATTTTTACTCTGTAAAGGCTGCGCCTGCACAGTATCTGCTATCAATATCAGTATGATAGCAGTAGCTGCTATCGGTATCTATACTTGTGATCCAAAAGCTGCTACTGCGCATGCGCCGGCGGCGTAATCATGGAGGGGGAATTTGTTTTTTTCTCCAGTAAGATGGCGCCACGGGCGCATGCACAGTAGCAGCTTTTGGATCACAGCTATAGATACCGATAGCAGCTACTGTGCAGGCACGGCAGGCGCCAGTTTCAAATTGATTTTTTTTTTCTCCAAGCTGAATAACATGAAGAAAATGTATACTAGGCACATAAAACATGCGATTATGCTGCAGAGCAGGTGCCACGGCAGGCGCCGGCCTGCAGAACATTTTTTTTTTTAAAGTATATACAGACATTCATTATGTAAACTAGGGGGCCGGTCAGTGAGGGATCAGTGACCCATCAGCAGTCTGCATTATGAAAAGCTAATCAGAGCACTACATGCAGACTCCCCCACACAGGCCGCCCCAGGACACCACACGAAGACCCCCCTCCAAACCCACCTTAGGGTACGAGCATATCATTAGCACAAAACTGAAAATAAAGATTAAACAACAACCACAAGACAGATTTCATCAACTAAGTTATCATTTTGATTGGTATAATGGCGCTGACTTGACAGTGTCTGTAGGTTACCATGCACAGTCCTGCTGACAGGTTCCTTTTAAAGGTCAGTATAAGGACTGTTGCTAGATACATGTTCAATCCTAAGATTATCATTTAACCATACCCACCTTCGAGGTTTTGTGAGCCTGTCCTTGACGTCCATTCCCTGTCAGGTTCTCTTCCTCTTGGGAGACCACTGGACATATTTCAAAGTCTGAATGCCCCAAATCCTGCAGGTACTGGTAGAGTGGTGAATTCTGAAGGTGTAAAACGGTACAGAAGGTCATTATCATGTAGATAGTCCATTTGCAACAGTGATGGTATGGCAGCATATAATTAATAGCATTTTCATGTGTCATGGTCTTGGAACAATAGGGTTATTCTAGTCAAAACCACGCCCAAAATTGAGGAAAAACCCCAATAAGCTTTTGCAGAGCTACAACTATACTGCTTTCAACTCTTTTGTGGCCTCGAATGGACTTTCTATGACGTCATGCCGACAGCAGTACAGTCAATAAGATCAACGGCTCTGCCCATGCAGACTGCTTGAACCGCTGAGATCACTGACTGATCGCAGTGTTTTGACCTGAAGTCAGCCCTGCAGACAGTAAAAGTCACCTGGAGAGTGGCAGAGATGAGGGGCCTTTCTATTTTTGATACAAATGCTTCTCAGAAAATTAGAATATCATCAAAAAGTTAATTTCAGTTCTTCAACACAAAAAGTGAAACTCACATATTATATAGAATCATTACAGAGTGATCTATTTCCAGTGTTTATTTCTGTTAATGTTGATGATTACGGCTTACAGCCAATGGAAACCCAAACAGTCACTATCTCAGTAAATTAGAAAACTTTATAACACCAGCTTGAAAAATGATTTTAAAATCCGAAATATTGACCTACTGAAATGTATGTTCAGTAAATGTACTCAATACTTGGTCGGGGCTCCTTTTGCATCAATTACTGCATCAATGCGGCGTGGCATGGAGGCGATCAGCCTAGCTGCTTGCTTATTATCCTGTAGCCCATCTCAGTCTTAGGCCGGGGTCACACTTGTGAGAAACTCGCACGAGTCTTGCATCTCAATACCCGGCACTGCCACAGGCCACAAACTCCGGTCCCAAGTGCCGGCGGCAGTGCCGGGTATTGAGATGCGAGACTCGTGCGAGTTTCTCGCAAGTGTGACCCCGGCCTCATGCAGATCTACAATTTTGACCTTGGTGTCCTTAGACAGCTCTTTGGTCTTGGCCATGGTGGAGAGGTTTGAGTGTGATTGATTGTGTGGACAGGTGTCATTAAAACAGGTAATGAGTTCAAACAGGTGCAGTTAATACAGGTAATGAGTACAGAGTAGGAGGGATTCTTAAAGAAAAACTAACAGCTCTGTGAGAGCAGAATTCTTGCTGATTGGTAGGTGATCAAATACTTATTTCATGCAATAAAATACAATTTAAATTATGTAAGAATCATACAATGTGATTTTCTGGTTTTTATTTTTAGATTCTGTCTCTCACAGATGAAGTGTACCTGCAATAAAAATTACAGACCTCTCCATTTTTTTTAGGTGGGAAACCTTGCAAAATCGGCAGTGTATCAAATACTTATTTTCCCCAATGTATGTATCGCCAGCAATACATATAGTACAAAACCAGCTGTGACCATGTGAAGCTTACAGAAGCTTCCTATATTATATATACAGTATAGTGCTGTATGAAATCAGCTCTAGTGATTTGCTTGGAACCACTATTCCTTTATCCTCGTGGTACTAATGGAGTATAGCTGTGAGAGTTCCCTTTAACGGTAATTAAAATATAACTTTTATTTATAAAATATTAAAATTTCCTACAGATCAATACGACAGTGACACAAAAACAAAACCAAATAAAGTGCTTGTGCATACCAGTGCTCAATATAAAAATTGGTTTGGTCTCACCAATAGAGGTTTTCCCATAACAGGTTCACCATAGACAGGAGCAGGATATATGATCCACTATACTTGCTTGGGAGGGGATTTTCTATTATTCCCTGTCGTGCCCCTGCATTGCTCCCATCCTTACAAGGACAGTCCCCAAGTATGTGCTGCTATGGGATGCCCACCATGACTCCATGAATGTATTTTCCCTATGCGTTTCTTCTGGAGACACAATTCTCAGGATCAGCGGCGGTTTCAGTGGTCGGACTTCCACACAAACCGATTGCGGGTGTTTAACCCCCGTGATGCTGCTGTCAATAGTGACATCGGAGGGCATCACAAAGGGAGGAAGCTCCCATTAAAACAATGAGATGTGATTGCGTTATGCCGATGGTCTCCATGGTGACTTCGGGCAGAAAGATGGCGGCAGGGTCACCCAGGGACAGTGGCCTGTCAGCAAAAAATGTTTCAAAATTTTTCCCACATTAGCATTTATTTGTAAAAATATCGACAATCATATTGAACAAATGTTACCACTATTATGAAGTACAATGTGTCACGAGAAAACAATGTCAGAATCAGTGGGGTCTGTTGGAGAGTTCCGGAGTTATTACCTCATAAAGTGATAGTGGTCAGAATTGTAAAATTTGGCCTGGTCATGAAGGTGAAAACAGGCTGAGGGGTGAAAGGGTTAAAAGACACAAAAGTACTTCTAGGTAAGAAGATTTTCATTGTTAGAACTCACATCTGTTTCCGGGACTTTCCTTCAATGAGTTTCAAGTCAATTTTTGAGCAAGCAGACACAATGTTTGCTTTGTCTCCTATTTGCTCAGCAGCACAATCCCTGCCATTGAATCCGCCATAGTTTATGGCCTCTTCCGGTAACATAGAGATGTTGCAAGGAACCAACATGACACACAGGTAGGAAGTTATGGCACCTTTGGCCAGAGCAGAATATATGATGCATACCGTCAGACATTAATCACCAGACAGACATCACATTCCTTGGCACGGAACTCTCCTAGTAATGGAGGGAAATTTCCCAGAGCAAGTTTACACTCGCCATTGCTGTGCAGCAGAAGTTCATCCAGCAGTATCTAGACCTACACATCCTCTAGGAACTTTTTGTGCACTTCTGTCCTTTGCTTTTATTACTGCTCCTTAGAAAACCATAAAATGAGTGAACAGTCTCACTGTTTGTCCAAGTTCAGACCTTGCATGATTGCGAGCAGGATTTTTACAAATATTGCGGTCAGAATGCAGCATATCCTCATCCTGATGTGAAGATCACACAAATCTATAATATGGCCATGTGCATAGCCAAGACATAATAAAATGTATAAACATACATGCACCATAGTTATTAGTCATTTCAGAGACGTTTTGTGGCTTGCTTGACAAGGAATTAGCGACTTAAAGGGGCTGCCCACTACTAGGACTCTACTAGGGTTGCCCCTCTTGATCTAAGAGGCAGAAAAGAAATGGTTAAGCTCACCCGACTGCATGCACCTTGTATGGAGCAGACGCCCGGAATCATCCTAGTCAGACGTAGATGATCAAAGAAGAAAGGCAACAGGAGTAGATGCCAGCGTCAGGGGAAGAAAAAAGGGCTTTAATTGGTTTAAAATGTCGCTTTTAATAGTCCACATAAAAAGTAGGGTAAGGCTAGGTTCACATTGCGCTAGGTGAGTCCGTCTAACGGACACGTTTTTAAGTAGTGAAAACGCAATATAACGCACATACTAACGCGCCCATAGACTTGCATTGTCTGACGCCTCGTGACGCATGCCAAATTTGGCATGCGTTAGTCACATAACGTTTTTTTCTGACGGACCTTGGAACGCGGCTTGCAGCGTTTTCGGGTCCGGCCAAGCTAACGCAATACTAACGGAAGCGTTAATTCTGCCATTGATGTCTATGGCAAACGCAGCCAGACGCAAATCTTGATAAATTTCCAAAAAGAACCATACGTTTTAATAGCGTTTGAGGGAGGTCCATGTGGTCATGTGACAGGAAACAGGATTTCGGCCATTACTGTCCCCAGCGCACATCCTGAGGCTTGCTGCACACCAGAGAAAAAGTGTCTTGCAAAAGATCACAGGAAATGTAAGTACATTTGTATATATATATATATACTAGATGGTGGCCCGATAACGCATCGTGTATTCTAGAATATGCATGTCCACGTAGTATATTGCCCAGCCATGCAGTATGTAGTATATTGCCCAGCGACGTAGTATACATCACAGAGCCACGTAGTGTATTGCACAGTGAAGTAGTATACAGCACCCAGTGACGTACTATACAGAACCCAGTCACGTAGTATATTGCCCAGCCACGTAGTATATTGCCCAGCCATGTAGTATGTAGTATATTGCCCAGCGACGTAGTATATTGCCCAGTGACGTAGTATACATCACAGAGCCACGTAGTGTATTGCACAGTGAAGTAGTATACAGCACCCAGCGACGTACTATACAGAACCCAGTCACGTAGTATATTGCTCAGCGACGTTTGTCACAGTACCCTGTGTGAGCGGTGAGCTGAGGGGTGTATGCGGGCGCCGGGCAGTGAGTGCGGGGCGGCCCTTTTTTTTCTGACTGTGCGCGTCGCTGATTGGTCGCGGCAGCCATGACAGGCAGCTGCCGAGACCAATCAGCGAATTAATACCGTGACAGAAGGACAGAAAGACGGAAGTACCCCTAGACAATTATATAGTAGATATCTCTGTATACATCATGGGAGTCTGTATTGTACGACGGATGTGTGTGTACTAAAAATGTATTGCTTTGTTGCAGATGTCGGATAGTGAGGGAAGCAGCAGCAGCAGCAGCGTGTCTGCGTTTTTTTCTTCTCAGTTGGTACGCTTGCACTTTAAAAAACCACTAAAATTTGTGTGAAAATTCAGTGTATTAAGCTATATATATATGTATAATCATGTTTCTATTGCAAATAGGAGTCTTCGGAGCCCGAGGCTACTAGGCCCCCCCAAAAAAAACAGGCAAAACCAACAAAGGTACATAGCAGACATTTTTAAGTTTTGCAAACATAAATTTATTGATCAAAGAAATGTAATTTTTTTTTTCATTTACATACACAATAGGTTGTGGCACACGGAGGACACAAGAGGAAGAAGGTTCCTCGCCGTCTGTCGTCTCCACAACTGCCAGTGGTAAATATAAAACTAGAAATTTATCTACAATCTATTCACTTTCTATCTGCTATATCTATAAACTATCTATCCACTATCTCTCTCTCTCTCTAGCTTTCGCTGTATCTATCTCTGTATCTATCTATCTATCTCTGTATCTATCTATCTATCTCTGTATCTATCTATCTATCTCTGTATCTATCTATCTATCTCTGTATCTATCTATCTCTGTATCTATCTATCTCTGTATCTATCTATCTCTGTATCTATCTATTAGTCTACCAATAAACTGAATTTGAACCTTTCAACATAACGTTTTGTGTTTACATAGTCCAAGTCAGCGAGCCAAAAAAAAAAAAAAGATTGTGGTTGACGAAGAGCCGTTGACCATTCACAATGAAACACTGATCAACCTTGTGGAAGCCAACCCCTCAATATGGGACCAAAGCGACAGCTCCCACCATGACATAGTGAAGAACCGCAAGTTGTGGGATCAAATTATCTCTCACTTCGATCCCCGATACATGGAGAAGTCGTCAACCTCAAAGAAAAAAATTGGTAAATATTGGTGATGTTAAATTGTCTACTATCTATCTCTAAACTATCAACTACCTATACACTAAACTATTTCTCTATCATCTATAATTACTATCTATCAACTATCTATCTACTAGCTATATATCAACTATCTAAACTAACTATACACAATTTTTAAACTATCAATATAAGAACTGTCTACTAATATATATATATAATTTTTTAACCTTTTTTAAAAAATTACAGCGGATGCGGTCCATACTCGCTGGAAATCAATAAGGGACCGCTTTGTCTGTGACTACCGGAATAGTCAAAATGTACCAAGCGGAGCAGGTGCAAAACGGGTGACCCCGTATGTGCACTACGAGCAATTGCTCTTTCTTCAAAAAACATTGTCTCAGCGCTCGTAAGTACAAATTGGTCTGTGTGCGAGAAATTTTTTTTTAAAAATTACAGCAAAATATATATTTTTTTTTTTGGTTACAGCACGATCTGCAGTACCGCCGCGCCTAGACAGGCAGAAGAACTGGAGCCATCTCCACTGGAACCAAGTCAGCAGACGGGCACTGAAGACGTCTCTGTCATCAGCGAGCCACGATCTGGGGAGAGAAGCACTGTGGCTTCAGGTGTGAGTGCCCGGTTGCAATCAGTGCGTGGACGCAAGCGAGCTTCACAAAAAGATGAAGCTGATGCCATTATTGTCGATGGACTTCAGCGGGTTGAGGACATGTGTCGGAGTGAACTGAAAGACCTGAGGCGGGAAATTACCGACTTACAATCTCGCGAGTCTGTATATTCTGCAAATGAATGGAAGCTACTTTTTTTGCCCTATGTTCCCGTAGCACAAAATATCCCGGCACACAGAAAGCTTTGGTTTCGGCAAAGACTGAATGACCTTCTTGAGGAATTTGTGGGACCCCAGGAGCCAGCTCCATCGAGAACCAGAAGCATAGACATGCCGGCCTACAACCCTCAATATAGAGCCCGGTGTGAACCGAGCATTGAACATCAGAGACAAAGTAGCAGTCCATCATACACCTGGGCAGACAATACACCCGCGCAATACCAGAGTCTATAGTACAGCTCAGTGTCCCCAGCCAGGTGCAAACTGTGTTTCACGTTTTTTGGTTTATTGTTTTTTTACCACCCAATTTCGTGTGTGTTTTTTTACATCCCTATGGGATATCATATGTAACAAGTTCACAACTGTTCTTTCATAAAAATTCGGAAACTTAAGTAAACTGTTTAAAATCTGATTCTTGTATGACTGTGAACACAACATAACAGTAATGTAACATTTTACAAGACATATTTTACAAGACATATGGGAAATAAAAAAAACCCAAAAAACACATCAGGACACAGCTTCAGACTTGAAATAAATTTTACACGTGTCTGTCTTGCCATGGAACATGCCCCTCATGTATGAAGTACTGTGCAAATTGGTCACGAATCCTCATTATTTGAGCTGTAGACCGAACAGCAGTAGATTAAATGCTCATGAGGTTCGACTCACATTCATCGGGGTCAACCACCTGGGGTTCATGTCTGGCCACAAAATTATGCAGACAGATGCATGCCTTCACAACACGGTCCACATTTTCTGGTTGCAGTTGCATGCACGTTAGTAGAATTTGCCATTTTAATGTCAAAATCCCAAAGGCGCACTCCACATAACGTCTTGCCCGGCTCAAGCGATAATTAAAAATGCGCTTGGTGGAGTTCAGACTGCGGCTTGAGTACGGTTTGAGGAGATTTTGCCCAAGTTGGAACGCCTCATCACCAACTAAAACAAAGGGCAAACTTGGGTCTTCGGTCCCCGGTAGAGGTCGTGATGAGGGTAAGTTAAAATTGTTGCTATACAAACATCTCCCCATGTTGGAGTCTCTGAAGACTCTTGAATCGTTAGTACGGCCATACGCACCAATATCCACAGCCACAAACCGGTATCTTGCATCCGCAATAGCCATCAAGATTATCGAGAAGTATTTTTTATATTATAGTACAGGGACCCACTATGCGCTGGTTTCTGAATCCGTATGTGCTTGCCGTCCACGGCACCAATACAATTGGGGAAATTAGCCACATCCTCAAACTGTTGGGAAATCGCTAGCCACATTTCTGATGTTGGGGTTGGTAGCACAAGTGGTTGCAAGTTGTTCCAAATGGCATCACAAGTTTCCCGAACCAGTTGGCAAATTGTTGACTTCCCCAGTCTAAATTGGTAATGCAGTGACGCAAAACATTCTCCAGTAGCCAGATACCTGTCGGCATTGAAAAAGAAAAAAATAAATAAATGTTAGGATTTTAAAGGACAACTAAAAGGCTACATAAATAGAATATACAATTGCTAAATGAACATTAAGCCCCACGATGCCTAGATCTAGTCTTTGTCAATAGAATGAGAAAAATTTTTATAATTACCTCACAGTCACTACTAATCGTTCCTCCGCACAGATGCTTTCACGGAAAGTGCTGCGATGATGATGTATCTCATCCTTCACATGTGAAAGCAGAACATCAAAGGTCTCAATGGACATCCGTAGATAGCGTTGGAATTTTGAAGGGTGATCCCGAAGCTGAAGATACAGGGTGTGAAAGGCACCATATGTACTCCGCAAGAAATTAACTTCGTGGATCCAATATCTCCTTTGCGAACTACGCTTTCTCTGCCGAAGTCGCAACCGCATCAAGCGAAATCGAACCAGCTCAGACACAAACATGTTGCTAGCAGAAGTTCACTCAATGCTTTCAAAATGGAGAATAAGTCTGCACCCACACCCCGACGAGGACAAAAGGAGAAAAAAAACAAAACAAACTTTATTGACAGTGACAAAAGCAGACAAACGGATACATCGCGAACGGACATCAAAATGAGAAAAACGCTGTCAAAAGCGTTAACGCAAGCGTTAACGTGAAGCCGATTTTTCTACAAATTTGATCCTTTTCTGTACATGCGTTTAACGGATCCGTTTAACGCCATGTACTTGACGCAATGTGAACCTAGCCTAACTGAACACCATAAATAGAGATGAACAGCAGTACAGACCGACGCGTTTCAGCCAGAAGCCTTAATCATGGTACAAACTGAAATGAATGCAGAGTTCTAGCTAACCTCATTCCACTTCCATTGGGGGCGCAAAAAGCCCCTGAATTTTATCCCCTAAGAGTATGATCACATGAAATGGAATAGACTCCGCATTCATATAAACAACAATAAAAAAAAAAAAAAAAGGAAGGGAGGGGGAACCAGAATTATTACAGACAAAAAAGTTGCATATACAAAAAATTAAACATACAACATGATCTGAAATAAATTATATTACAAAACTAAGTCATGTCTCATATTCATACCAGGAGGGATACGGGTTTGAAGCTTAAATATCCAGAAAGATTCTCTATGCAATAATTTGCGTCTAGAGTGCCCTCCTCTGATAGGTCTGAAGACCTTTTCAATGGCCAACAACTTAAAAAAAAAATCAGTATTACCTTGATGTATATTGGAAAGATGTCTGGATGCGGCGGCCATATTTAAAACCGCAGGATTAATGGTGTCGGAGAGATGTCTCCTGATGCGCTTTTTCAGCGGTCCAGACGTGCAGCCCACGTATTGTGATTTGCACTCAGTGTATTATCATGTAAATAACTCCATGGGTGTCGCAATCAATAAAATTGTGTAATGGAAATTGTAAATTCATAGAAAAAGATTAACATGGCTTTCTATTATTATCAGCGTGAAAATATGCTTTACGGGGATTCCGCCCACCCTTGTAGACCCCTTGAGCCAGGCCCAATGCTGAGGTTTACTAGGATGGGAGAAATAACTTGGTGGTGAGGGAATATTACCTGGGGTAGGGGCCCAAATTGCTACAAATTTGATCTGTGATGTTTTAAAAATCTCCAACAGTTTATTATTCGCATTCAAAATCGGTAAATTTTTATTATTAATGTCAACAATATCGAGATACTGGGGACTAGATTGTGTGGAGGATGTGATGGAAGACTGGGTGTTATTGCTGTCATTTTTATTTCTCGGACGCTCTAGTAACAAATCATTTCTATTGATATTATTGACCGTTGTCTGCTCTTTTACGTATAGCTTTTTTGTAGCCTCTAAATCTAAGTTTATTCAGAGTTTTTTCTGCTTCTACCAAATAAGTTTGTGGAGGAGAGCAGTTTCATTTTATTATAGTAAATTCTCCAACTGGTACATTTTTAGGAACATGTGCCGGATGGCAAGAACTGGCTGCAAGAATGGAGTTGCTATCTGTAGGGTTTTTGTACGGTGAAATAAAGATCTTTTTATTTTTAATATTTCCATAAAGAGTGATATCCAAATAATTCACGTGTAGCAGAGTAAATCTCAGATTGTGAAAATTAGTATTAATGTACGAAATAAGTTGAGCCGCTTCTGAAATGGTACCATTCCAAATTATGATTATATCGTCAATATAACCTCCATAAAAAAATTTATTGTTATGAAAAATTTGACAGAGATACGAGACTATGATGCAAATGAGGTGTACACGTGGAAGCTGAACAGACCTAGGGGTGTCGACACTCGCTCTGCCCGGAGCTCTTGTGCGATGTCATGACATGTGACCCCGGCGCCCAATCAGCGCTGGCGTCACTGTCCCTGCCTTTGGACAAATTGAACATGAAGGAGAAGTCAGGGATCAGCTACAGCTCGGACTTCCTCTTCATGTCACAACCACCACACGGGAGACAAGGGGAGAGCGAGAGCCAACGGCACTGGCACAGGAGGGGAGTTTTTTATTTTATCGAAGCAAAACATTTAGCAAAAGAAGGGGTTGTCCTAGTAGTGGACAACCCCTTTAAGATGAGCCACATTGCCTGATATTATGAAGCAAAAAAAACTGGTAAACCAACCAAGAGAAAGAATAAAGTTACTGTATTACTGCCAGTGACAGCTTCCCTTTAAAAGTCCCAAGACTGGTACCCACTCCCCACTTACCTCAGCTTTCTGAACCATTATCACACTGGAAACGGCCAAAAATACCAACTTAGCCAAAGCTGGAAGCTGATCCAGCCAGAAGAAAAAAAAATTGCACAAAAAACTACAATCACATTTTTACCCTAAGAACTGGATAATTTGATGGCTTTTAGACCTTCAAACATTTTTCAAGTTTTTATCCCAGTATTACAAAATTAATGTTGTTCATGGCTATATATATTTAATATATAGGTGGTGTTACGGGTGTGTCGGGTGTGACAGATAGTCATCCTGGATCTGGCTGTAGAAGGTCTTTGCAGTTAGCTCAAGCACCTTCTTGGTTTTTGCATCCCTCTAGGACCCAACAGTTACCTCCACCTTCAGCTGCTAATTACACACCTGTGCTGTAGGTTTAAACACATTCAATTGCTGCAGCATGATGCGGGTATTAGCTCTTACTTGTCTCTGTCTAGTTGGAAGTACTAACAGTCGGTGAGCTGTCTCAGAGGACTCTTGGAGGATTGCTGGCGTGACAGCTCGGTTGTCTTCTCAAGCGTTCCCCTCATTTGTCTACCCTCTCTGTCTTTAGTTATAGTGGGACTGACTAGTTGCAACCCATCCCCTCCCTAACCAGGGACTATCAAGAAACAAGAAGCAAAGCGAAGGTCATAAATGGGGATCACCACACAATGGATTTAAACAAGATATGAACACAGCTTTTATTGGTAAATATTGACAAACATGAAGCATGCATTTAGAAAAAACACACAATTAAAAACAATTAAAAAAGGTAAAATACTTGTTCCTTATAAACACAGCCCATAATAAGGCTAACACCTGCGCCAGAGGAAAATCAGGCCAACCCCTATCAAAGGGTGCCTATATGGACACCACTATATATGCACTAAAGATGTAACAGGGCAAACCCATGGATAAATCCCTGAGGGCGGATAGAGTGAAAAACAGTCCTAACAAGACATAACATAATATGTATTCACACTATCCTTGTCAATCCAACCAGTAACAGAGCCCTTGATATCGGGATAACCCAAATGGGTGTGCACAGGAGTGATACTCCTGTTTCACATCCCCACATGGACTGAATGCGAGCAAAGCGCAGGGTGCCCTGTGTAAAGCCGTTCACATACTATACCATGAACCTGGCCGTGCATGGCCTGATAGCATAAGCTCAGGTGAAGATAACCAGGGACTATCACTAGGGTCAGGCAGGCAGGGATTAGGATCCTGCTCAGCGATAGGTACAGAACCTATATAGGGACGGTTAGGGCAGACAGGGCGATTTCACATCTGCCTAGGGGTCTCCACTTTCCTAGTGTTTGGGCTCCCCCCTTCCTCTCCCCATTGTGGTGCACTTACTTATCCTTCACCCAGCGTAACAGGTGATTACCAGGGTAACAAACATGTAGGGGTTAAAATTATAGTATATGTTTTATAAAATTGATTTTTATTTAATAAAGAAATAAAGGCAGTCTGTCAGCAGGTTTTTGCCATTTAATTTGAGACCAGTATGAGGTAGGGGCAGAGACCCTGATTCTGGCGATGTATCTCTCACTAGTCTGCTTAGTGTAGTTTCAATAAAATTAGCGTTTTATCAGCAGGAGATTATCATTAAAAGACTAGTTGTCTAGAGCCATGTTGTCCCCCTGCTTTGTATAACCCCATCCCAACAACGGATTGGCAGCTTTCTGTATACAGTTGGACTACCAGTCAGTGGTGGGGGCAGGTTATACAGAGCTCAGCATTCAGAGAACTGCAAGATCTGCAGCAGATAATACAGTGATCTCTCAAAATAACAGCAAGCACAGTTAGTGATACAGCCCTGAAATCAGGGTCTCTGCCCTTATATCAAGCTGCTCTAAGTTGTGGTATAAAAAACTTGATGATAGATGCCTTAGGGTATGTGTCCACGTTCAGGATTGCATCAGGATTTGGTCAGGATTTTACATCAGTATTTGTAAGCCAAAACCAGGAGTGGGTGAATAATGCAGAAGTGGTGCATATGCTTCTATTATACTTTTCCTCTGATTGTTCCACTCCTGGTTTTGGCTTACAAATACTGATGGAAAATCCTGACCAAATCCTGATGCAATCCTGAACGTGGAGACATACCCTTAAAGAGAATCTGTCACCCCAAAAATCATATATGAGCTAAGGCCACCGCCATCAGGGGCTTATCTACAGCATTCTGTAATGCTGTAGGTAAGTCCCCGATGTAACCTGAAAGGTAAGAAAAAAGGTAAGAAAGTACTGCAGTGCGCAGGTGCCGGGAAAAGTCAGAGAGGCCCAGCGCCTGCGCACTGCAGTACTTTGCTCTGCCCTCAACAGCGCAGACAAAGCACGCCTGCGCCGGAGCCAAGGAGGAAGATAAGAAGAGGACGTCATCGTATGAAGATGGGAGGCCCCGGACCGCGAAGCCCATCGGACCCGAAACTAACCGGGACCGCCCCTGGGTGAGTATAATATAACCTTTATTTCTCATCTTTCAAGATACATCGGGGGCTTATCTACAGCATTACATAATTCTGTAGATAAGCCCCTGATGCAGGTGGCCGAAGCTCATATGCGATTTTTGGGGTGACAGATTCCCTTTTAAAAAACCTTAAGTTTATTTTTTACAATACTTTATCTTTTTACTTTTTTTTATCTGCATACGGAACTTTTATTGAGCAAGTTGTAAAAGGTCTATATTATTCAGGAAAAAGTGAATCAGTATTTGGCAGCAGTTTTCAGAGTTCTGCACACATATAAAAAAAATTGGAGACTAATTGAAAAATAGAATGATATATGGTACATATTTATTAGCACATCAAGTCAAGACGAGCACCTATGGTCATAACTGCTATCATTATGGGTATCAATATGCAAGTACCGTATATACTCGAGTATAAGCCAACCCGAGTATAAGCCGAGACCCCTAATTTTGCCACAAAAAAACTGGGAAAACTTATTGACTCGAGTATAAGCCTAGGGTGGGAAATGCAGCAGCTACCGGTAAATTTCAAAAATAAAAATAGATACCAATAAAAGTAAAATTAATTGAGACATCAGTAGGTTAAGTATTTTTGAATATCCATATTGAATCAGGTGCCCCATATAATGCTCCATATAAAACACACCCCATATAATGCTCCATAAAGTTTATGATGGGCCCCATAAGATGCTTCATACAAAAATATGCCCCATATAATGCTGCACAAACGTCGATTATGGCCCCATAAGATGCTCCATGGAAACATTTGCCCCATATAATGCTGCACAAAGGTTGATTATGGCCCCATACGATGCTCCATAGAAACATTTGCCCCATATAATGCTGCATATAGGTTGATTATGACCCCATAAGATGCTCCATAGAATATTATGCCCCATATGCTGCTGCTGCGATTATATATATAAAAAAAAAAAAAAAATGACACTCTCACCTCTTGTCCTGAGCAAGTGGGGACACTGGCACTTGCGATATTCACCTGTCCCGGTTCCACCGCCGGGCTCCACTCCGTCTTCCGGCTCTCTGCAGTGACTGTTCAGGCAGAGGGCGGCGCGCACTAACCACGTCATTGCACCCTCTGACCTGAACGTCACAGCCAGAGGACACGGAAGACAGAGCGGCACGCGGCGGTGAACAGGTGAATATCGCAATGCTCACACTCCCCCATCATACTCACCCTCCTGGAGCGGTCCCTGGCAGCTTCTCCGATGCGATGGTCTCTCCGGCGCCGGCAGCTTGTTCCGGTGTTCTGCGGTCACTGGTACCACTCATTAAAGTAATGAATATGCGCTCCACTCCTATGAGAGTGGAGTCGCGTCTATATTCATTACTTTAATGAGCGGTACCATGTGACCGCTGAGCACAGGAAGAGCTGCCGGCGCCCGGAGACCATTGGAGATGCAGGTACTGCGCCGGGAGCAGGTGAGTATGTAACAGCCGCCACTCCCCCTCCAACCCCCTGGGACAATGACTCGAATATAAGCCAAGAGGGGCACATTCAGCCTAAAAAAAATGGGCTGAAAATCTGGGCTTATACTCGAGTATATACGGTATATATGAAAATGTAGGTGCCAAATAGATAATGCAATGTGATAGCCCACCATATAGGAAACAAGGTCTGTAAAGCTGCAGTAGCTTCGTACGCAGTGACCCACAAATTCAAACACAAAAGTCTCTTTTATTGTGTTACTTCACACAGTCAATATAGTAAACGGCTTCTTCATACAGTCCATTAATAATGCATGGCTATATGACGCAGTCAATACACAGGCCGAACTTCCCTCTGTCCAGTTTCCCTGGGTGACCGCACGCCGGTAACAAGTCTCTGTACTCACTCAGCGCACTGCACTCTTTATCCTCTGGAGTGCAGCCGGGTACACATAAGAAAGCCCAAGACGCAGGGTGTCAGTCCTCTGTACTCACTCAGCGCACTGCACTCTTTATCCTCTGGAGTGCAACTGGGTACATATAAATGCATATAACTTCAGTGATCAGTTTACACCAGTTCAATGCAATACATTTCAGATGGCTTTAGATTTGCGGTCCCTAAACAGGCCAGACTTCCCTTGTCCAGTTTCCCTGGGCGACCGCACGCCAACTCAGTCTCTATACGTCTCCATACACACAGCCTCATATGTTGCAGACACTACTCACGCCAGCCCTCCTCTGACTAGTTCTCGTGGGTGTCCTGCATCGCTGTATCACAGTCTCTTGCAGACTCTTTACTCACACAGTCGTACACAGTTCAGGATATCCTCCGGATAGCAGCCGGGCACCATATCCACCTGTTTGCAATCGTTGCACGCTAGTCCTCTTTCGGGCACAGGACATCCACCTCCGGGCACAGGACTGTCCACCTCCGAGACCAGTACCATGGACGACTTGCATCTCTGTGTACGCTGCGGGTGCCAGGCTATTCAGCTGCCCTGGGTGCTAGCTCTGCTAGCCTCCATGCACTCTGCAGACCAGCACACACCAGACTGACACTGACGTGCACCTCGCACACCTGGCCTCACCTGGCCAGACAACTGACACGGCCTGACACACCCATACCCCTTACTGCAGGGCTTTTAAAACACACACAAACCTGTGGCCTTCAGCCACCTGGAAAACCTGGACCGGAAATCCATGACTCTCATGCACACCTATGGACTTCATCCGTCTGCATGCACATTCTGGGGAGAACAAACAGCGCCCCCTAGCTGTATCAGAGGCCACAGCCTCACAGGTCCCATATAATTATCCCATAAGATCTGAATATTTTGTCCACATGTAGTTGGAATATATATACACCATACTTGCAAAAGTGCAAATACCAATGTGCTATATAGTACTACCCATAAGATAAAGATTTCATGTCCACATATACTCGAGTATAAGCCGAGACCCCTAATTTTGCCACAAAAAACTGGGAAAACTTAATGACTCGAGTATAAGCCTAGGGGGGAAAATGCAGCAGCTACCGGTAAATGTCAAAAATAAAAATAGATACCAATAAAAGTTTATTTTTTACAATACTTTATCTTTTTACTTTTTTTTATCTGCATACGGAACTTTTATTGAGCAAGTTGTAAAAGGTCTATATTATTCAGGAAAAAGTGAATCAGTATTTGGCAGCAGTTTTCAGAGTTCTGCACACATATAAAAAAAATTGGAGACTAATTGAAAAATAGAATGATATATGGTACATATTTATTAGCACATCAAGTCAAGACGAGCACCTATGGTCATAACTTCTATCATTATGGGTATCAATATGCAAGTACCGTATATACTCGAGTATAAGCCAACCCGAGTATAAGCCGAGACCCCTAATTTTGCCACAAAAAAACTGGGAAAACTTAATGACTCGAGTATAAGCCTAGGGGGGAAAATGCAGCAGCTACCGGTAAATGTCAAAAATAAAAATAGATACCAATAAAAGTAAAATAAATTGAGACATCAGTAGGTTAAGTGTTTTTGAATATCCATATTGAATCAGGAGCCCCATATAATGCTCCATACAGTTCATGATGGGCCCCATATAATGCTCCATACAAAATGCGCCCCATATAATGCTCCATACAGTTTATGATGGGCCCCATAAGATGCTCCATATTAAAATATGCCCCATATAATGCTGCACAAATATTGATTATGACCCCATAAGATGCTCCATACAGACATTTGCCCCGTATAATGCTGCACAAATGCGGATTATGGTCCCATGCTCCATAGAGATACTTGCCCCATATAACGTTGCACATGGCCCCATAAGATGCTGTTAGGGCTAGCGGAACGCACCGAGTAAATATAGAGGTTTTATTATAATACATGCGTTCGCAGCCCGGGGTCCACCGTGCAGGAGAACCTGCTGCTAGCAAACGGCGGAACTATAAGGCGGTATGAGCTAACCCTGTTACTTCACAGAGTAGCCGAAACTCAAAGCACTGCGCACTGTTTGACTTCACAGTGGCACAGGCTAACTACCCAACTGAGAGCAGTCAGGGGTCATGCATGCACACAAACTCCTCGCCGGAGGTGCCAGCATTCTAGGGGCTTATTTCAGCTGGGTCCCTGAACACAAACTCACATGACCACACTGGCGCAAATAACATGGAACAATACTACCATGCGGCCATGCGAGCCTTAAATAGTTGCAGCACGTACAGGACCTTCCTAGAAGGACCAATGAGAGGCTGCCACAGAGCGTGAGGTGGCCTTAGCTGCAGTATCTGATCATGTGACCCTCGATCTCCACTGAGAGATCTTACTCTGGGCATGCTCAGAACGAGAAAAGCAGGACTTAGTCCCAGAAGCGTCTGCTCGCCGCTGCCCAGCACTGACTTCAATGGCAGAAGCAGGAAAAGCAGCAGTAAGGCTACGTTCACATTTGCGTTTTGCGGCGCAAACGCAGCGTTTTGTGACGCATGCGTCCATTTTTGGCATGATTTTTGGCGCAAAAAAACTGCATCATGCAGCGTCCTCTGCGCCCTGATGCTTGCGCCGAAAATGACGCATGCGTCACAAAACGCTAGACAACGCATGTCCATGCGCCCCCATCTTAAATATAGGGGCGCATGACGCATGCGTCGCTATGCGTTGCCGAACCTGCGCCCGACACAACGCAAATGTAAACATAGCCTAACTCTTTGTACAGAGTCAGACTGAGCGAGACGCTGGGACCGACGTCTCTGCTGAGCAGGCTCCACTGCGGCAGGAGGAGAATGGGAGACCGCAGCGGAGATGGCCCGAGATTCCCCCTGTGCAGAGGCGAGAACTCGACCCCTAACATTACCCCCCCCCCTCCTAGGGCCCCTCCCCCCCTTGGGCCTCGCTACGTTCGAAGGAAGCAATGAGCTGCGGAGCCCGAATGTGCTCAGCAGGCTCCCAGGACCTATCCTCAGGACTGTAACCCTTCCAGTCCACCAAATAAATTTTTTTGCCACAAACCACCTTGCACCCCAAAATAGCGTTCACCTTGTAATCGTCCGTAGACGACTCAGAAAACCGGGACATGTATACGGGCTTAAGGAGGGAAACATGAAAGGTGTCGGTGATACCTAGGCGTGGAGGAAGGGCTAGACGGTAGACCACAGAATTAACCTGTTCGAGGACCTTGAAGGGACCGAAGTAGCGAGGTGCAAACTTAGTGGACTCAACACGCAGCCTGATGTTACGAGCGGAGAGCCACACTAAGTCGCCAGGAGCAAAGGTCGGGGCAGGGCACCGATGTGCATCGGCGGAGGACTCATTCTCTCCTTGGAGGCCCGGATGGCATCCCGAGTGCGGTCCCAAATGTCTCGTGCCTCCACTGCCCAGTCTGCCACCCTGGAGTCAGCAGAGGACACAGGCATAGGCACAGGAACCCGCGGATGTTGGCCGTAATTAAGGAGGAAAGGAGTATGACCGGTGGAGTCGGCTACAGCGTTGTTAAGGGCAAACTCAGCCCACGGTAACAAGGATGCCCAGTCATCCTGCCTGGCAGAAACAAAATGTTGTAAATAAGTGACCAGAGTCTGATTGGCCCTCTCAACCAACCCATTCATCTCGGGATGATAAGCCAAGGAGAGATTTAACTCAATACTGAGTAGACGACAAAGCTCCCTCCAGAATCGAGACGCAAACTGGGGACCCCAGTCACTGACAATCTTGTCCGGCATACCGTGTAAGCGAAAGATATGCTTGATGAACAAGGCTGCCAGAGCCCGTGCAGAAGGTAGTCGTGGAAGAGGCACCAAATGAACCATTTTGGAAAAATGGTGGGTGATCACCCAGATCATGGTGCAGTTACGAGACTTGGGTAAGCCCACCACAAAGTCCATCCCGACCATCTCCCAGGGCCTGTCCGCCACCGGCAGAGGGAAAAGCAACCCAGCTGGCCGATGCCGAGGGGACTTGTTCTTGGCGCAAGAGACACATGCCCGAACATAGTCTGCAACATCACGAGCCATATGCGGCCACCAGTATGTCCTCGCCAGTAACTCAGATGTCCTTTTGGAACCAAAATGTCCACCCACCCTGGACGAGTGTGCCCAAGACAGAACCTCCGGTCGCAAACTGGATGGTACAAAAGTCTTGCCTGGAGGCACAGACTCTAGCGAAACCGGGGCCAAAGTTCTCAGGCTCTCAGTGGGGACAATAAGCCGAGGCTCCTCTTCCTCCTCCACAGATGACACAACGGAGCGAGAGAGAGAGCGTCGGCACGAATGTTCTTCTCCCCAGAAAGAAAATGGAGAGTGAAATGAAACCGGGAGAAAACAAGGACCATCTGGCCTGGCGAGAATTTAACCGCTGGGCTGTCTGCAGGTACACCAAATTTTTATGATCTGTGAAGACTTGGAAGGGAAAACGAGCTCCCTCCAAGAGAGGTCTCTACTCCGAGAAAGCCAACTTCATGGCTAGCAACTCCCTGTCCCCGATGGAATAATTCCTCTCTGCTCGTGAGAAGGTCTTAGAAAAGAAGAAGCAAGGATGCTTCCGACCTTGAGCATCCTTTTGGAAGAGGACTGCTCCAGCGCCAACAGATGAGGCATCCACCTCCATGATAAATGGCTTATCTACATCGGGGCGATGTAGGATGGGAGCGCTAGCGAAGTGTGACTTTATGGAGATAAAGGCCTTGGAGACCTCCTCAGGCCACAATTTGGGATTTGCTCCCTTCTTGGTGAGGGCAACCAAGGGAGCTACCAAAGTTGAGAAGTGCGGAATGAACTGCGGAATGAACTGGCGATAATTAATGAACCCCATAAAGCGCTGCACTGCTTTAAGAGAATGGGGTTCCTGCCAGTCCATCACAGCCTGTAGTTTGGCAGGATCCATAGCCAATCCATGGGCGGAGATGATATAGCCTAGGAAAGGTAAGGACTCCTGCTCAAACATACACTTCTCCAACTTGGCATAGAGGGAGTTTGCCCGTAGGAGGTCGAAGACTTTCCAAACATCTCTCCGGTGGGAGTCAATATCTGGAGAGTAGATGAGAATATCATCCAGATAGACTACGACCGAGGTGGACAGCATATCCCGGAAGATGTCGTTCACAAAGTCTTGGAAAACGGCTGGGGCATTACAGAGCCCGAAGGGCATCACCAGATATTCATAGTGCCCATCCCTGGTGTTAAAAGCCGTCTTCCATTCGCCCCCCTCACGGATGCGAATCAGTTTGTAAGCACCCCGCAGATCTAATTTAGTAAATACCCTTGCTCCCCGAAGCCTATCGAAGAGCTCAGATATCAAGGGCAAAGGATACTTATTCTTAACGGTGATGGCGTTAAGACCCCTGTAATCTATGCATGGACGCAGTTCCCCATTCTTCTTCTGCACGAAGAAGAACCCAGCCCCAGCAGGTGACACTGACTTCCTGATGAACCCTCTTGCCAGATTCTCTTGAATGTACGGAGACATTGCCTCCGTCTCAGGGAGAGATAATGGATAGACTCGACCCCGGGGAGGCTCAGCACCAGGCAAGAGGTCACTAGGACAGTCATAGGGGCGATGGGGCGGAAGGGTCTCCGCCGCCTTTTTGGAGAACACGTCCGCATAAGACCAATATTGCTTGGGGGGAGAGGATAGATCTGCGGGTACCTCTGTAGTAGCAACCTGAACGCAATCCCTCTGACACCTACCCCCACAAGATTCACCCCATCCCAACATTCTGCCTGAGGAGCACTCGATATGAGGAGAGTGGTACCGTAGCCAAGGTATCCCCAACAGGACCTCATCAATTCCCTCAGGAATGACGAGCAGAGATATAATCTCCTGATGGGATGGTGAGATGGTCAGAGTAAAAGGGATGGTCTGGTGTGTTATCTGTGAGGGCAGTGTCGACCCATTCACCACTCGTACCGTTACTGGTTGAGCTAGCATAACCAGCGGTATTGCGTGATGTTGGGCGAAGGCAGAAGACATAAAACTGCCCTCCGCCCCAGAATCCACGCAGAGCTCTACCGAGTGGGAGGATGAGCCTATAGTAATTGTCCCCTTAAAGGACAATTTGGAGGCAAACGTCGCCGTGTCTAGTGTACCGCCACCTACTACCACTAGACGCTGACGTTTCCTCGACCGCTGGGGACATCTGGTGGCAAGATGTCCTGATTGCTGGCAAAGATGACAGACCTTGAGTGCACAAGCGGTCTGGGACTTAGATCCCGTTCATGACACTACCATGGTCTCATGTGACTCAGGAACCAGGACCGGAGATTCCAGAGGTTTGGCGAAGGTGGGAGCCAGCCGAAACCTCTGCCTACACTGGGCTCGCTCTAACCTCCGCTCATTAAAACGGAGGTCAATACGAGTAGAGACAGTTATTAACTCCTCCAGTGTGGCAGGAATCTCCCTAGTGGCCAGAGCGTCCTTCACGTGATCTGCCAGCCCCCTCCAAAATATGGGGATAAGGGCTTTATCCGACCACTCCAGCTCAGAAGCTAAAGTACGGAAGTGGACGGGAAAATGGCTGACCAAGGACACTCCCTGAGTTAATGCCAGCAGTTGGAGCGCCGTGTCATGGGTGACTCGAGGTCCTAAAAAGACCTGTTTCAAAGTGCTCAGGAACAGCGAAGCACTCTGCACCACATGATCGCCACGCTCCCACAGCGGCGTAGCCCATTCCAATGTCCTGTCCGACAAGAGAGACACAATAAATCCCACCTTAGCTCGCTCTGTGGGAAAACGTGCAGCCAGGAGCTCGAGATAGATAGAGCACTGACTCACGAATCCCCTACAAGATTTGCTATCTCCAGAAAATTTTTCTGGCAGCGGGAGGTGAGATAATGTCGGAACAGGGGTGGTAGTGGACAAGGTTGCTGCAGCCATGCTAGCAGCCTGTACAGCAACTGCGGTAACATCCACAGCTGAGGTTGAGCTCTCGAGAGCCGCCAACCTACCCTCCAGCTGCTGGATATACCGCAAGGATTGCTGAATGTCCGCCATTTACTAGCCAGACCCTGGCGCTAGTATTATGTTAGGGCTAGCGGAACGCACCGAGTAAATATAGAGGTTTTATTATAATTAATGCGTTTGCAGCCAGGGGTCCACCGTGCAGGAGAACCTGCTGCTAGCAAACGGCGGAACTATAAGGCGGTATGAGCTAGCCCTGTTACTTCACAGAGTAGCCGAAACTCAAAGCACTGCGCCCTGTTTGACTTCACAGTGGCACAGGCTAACTACCCAACTGAGAGCAGTCAGGGGTCATGCATGCACACAAACTCCTCTATGGGAGTGGAGTGAGGTCCATATTCATTACTGTATTGAGCGGTGTGACCGCTCAATACAGGAAGAAGCTGTCAGCGCCCGGAGAAGCAGGGACCGCACCAGGAGAAGATGAGTGTTATTAGACAGCTGCCGCTCCCCCTTCCCTGCCGACCCCTGGGAATGACTCGAGTATAAGCCGAGAGGGGCAATTTCAGCCTAAAAAATGGGCCGAAATTCTCGGCTTATACTCGAGTATATACGGCAGTTATAAGTACTAACTATACTAAAGTGCAAGTGCTGGTGGACTATACAATACTGCTGCACATGTCAGATGTTTGAAAGGTTTACAACTACAGGTACACAATACATGCCAAGTAAAAGGAATGAGAGTATGACCCTTCGCCAATCACCCCAGTCACCTCCCATTTGTTTAGACAGTACTTATAAACTTGCCAATCATAAGATGACTCCACCCTTTGATTAAAGTATACTGAAACGCACGTCAGGGAGGGGGCATGTCGTGGATGCAGCAAGTAATACAGATTCATGACCTAGGCTCAGGTATATACAGTGGGTATGGAAAGTATTCAGACCCCTTTAAAAAAAAAAAGTCACTCTTTGTTTCATTGCAGCCATTTGGTAAATTCAAAAAGTTCATTTTTTTCACATTAACCCCTTTACCCCCAAGGGTTGTTTGCACGTTAATGACCAGGCCAATTTTTACAATTCTGACCACTGTCCCTTTATGAGGTTATAACTCTGGAACGCGTCAACGGATCCCGGTGTCTCTGACTGTTTTCTCGTGACATATTGTACTTCCATTATAGTGGTAACATTTCTTTGAACATCAGCACAATTTTGGAACCAAAATTTTTTTTGGTTAGAGAGTTATAAGGGTTTAAAGTTGACCAGCAATTTCTCATTTTTACAACACCATTTATTTTTTTTTAGGGACCACATCTCATTTGAAGTTATTTTGAGGGGTCTATATGATGGAAAATACCCAAATGTGACACCATTCTAAAAACTGCACCCCTCAAGGTGCTCAAAACCACATTCAAGAAGTTTATTAACCCTTCAGGTGTTTCACAGGAATTTTTGGAATGTTTAAATAAAAATGAACATTTAACTTTTTTACTCAAAAAATTTATTTCAGCTCCAATTTGTTCTATTTTACAAAGGGTAACAGGAGAAAATGGACCCCAAAAGTTGTTGTACAATTTGTCCTGAGTACGCCGATACCCCATATGTGGGGGTAAACCACTGTTTGGGTGCATGGCAGAGCTCGGAAGCGAAGGAGTGCCATTTGACTTTTCAATGCAAAATTGACTGGAATTCAGATGGGACGCCATGTTGCGTTTGGAGAGCCCCTGATGTGACTAAACATTAAAACCCCCAACAAGTGACACTATTTTGGAAAGTACACCCCCTAAGGAACTTATCTAGATGTGTGGTGAGCACTTTGACCCATTAAGTGATTCACAGAAGTTTATAATGCAGAGCCGTAAAAATAAAAAATCCTTTTTTTTCCCACAAAAATTATTTTTTAGCCCCCAGTTTTGTATTTTCCCAAGACTAACAGGAGAAATTGGACCCCAAACGTTGTTGTCCAATGTGTCCTGAGTACGCCGATACCCCATATGTTGGGGTAAACCCCTGTTTGTGCGCACGGGAGAGCTCGGAAGGGAAGGAGCACTGTTTTACTTTTTCAAAGCAGAATTGGCTGGAATTGAGATTGGACGCAATGTCGCATTTGGAGAGCCCCTGATGTGCCTAAACAGTGGAAACCCCCCAATTATTATAACTGAAACCCTAATCCAAACACACCCCTAACCCTAATCTCAACTGTAACCCTAACCACACCCCTAACCCTGACACACCCCTAACCCTAATCCCAACCCTATTTACAACTGTAAATGTAATCCTAACCCTAACTTTAGCCCCAACCCTAACTTTAGCCCCAACCCTAACCCTAACTGTAGCCCTAACCCTAGCCCCAACCCTAACCCTATACCTAACCCTAACCCTAGCCCTAATGGGAAAATGGAAATAAATACATTTTTTTAATTTAATTTTTCGTAACTAAGGGGGTGATGAAGGGGGGGTTTGATTTACTATTTGATTTACTATTTATAGCAGGTTTTCTAGCGGATTTTTATGATTGGCAGCCGTCACACACTAAAAGACGCTTTTTATAGCAAAAAATGTTTTTTGCGTTACCACATTTTGAGTGCTATAATTTTTCCATATTTTGGTCCACAGAGTCATGTGAGGTCTTGTTTTTTGCGGGACGAGTTGACGTTTTTATTGGTAACATTTTCGGGAACGTGACATTTTTTGATCACTTTTTATTCCGATTTTTGTGAGGCAGAATGACCAAAAACCAGCTATTCATGAATTTCTTTTGGGGGGGCGCTTATACCGTTCCGCGTTTGGTAAAATGGATAAAGCAGTTTTATTCTTCGGGTCAGTACGATTACAGCGATACCTCATTTATATCATTTTTTTATGTTTTGGCGCTTTTATACGATAAAAACTATTTTATAGAAAAAATAATTATTTTTGCATCGCTTTATTCTGAGGACTATAAATTTTTTTTAATTTTTCGCTGATGATGCTGTATGGCGGCTCGTTTTTTGCGGGACAAGATGACGTTTTCAGCGGTACCATGGTTATTTATATCCGTCTTTTTGATCGCATGTTATTCCACTTTTTGTTCTGCGGTATGATAATAAAGCGTTTTTTGCCTAGTTTTTTTTTTTACGGTGTTCACTGAAGGGGTTAACTAGTAGGACAGTTTTATAGGTCGGGTCGTTACGGACGCGGCGATACTAAATATGTGTACTAAGTATTGGAACAACCTTTTTTTATTATCATTATTTATTTAGGAATTTTTATTTTTATTTTTTTTTCTACACATGTAATTTTTTTTTATTTATTTTTTTACATTTTTACTTTGCCCCAGGGGGGGACATCACAGTAAAGTGACAGATCGTCAATCTGACACTTTGCTGTGCACTGTGTCAGATCGGCGATCACACAGCACAGCAGGGAGGCTTCCAGGCGCCTGCTCTGAGCAGGCCCTGTGAAGCCACCTCCCTGCAGGACCCGGATGCAGCCCCGCGGCCATTTTGGATCCGGGGCTTGCAGGGAGGAGACGCTCGGTACAAGGTGAGCACATTGCCTTGTACCGATCGTCTCAGGGAAGCACGCAGGGAGCCCCCTCCCTGCGTGATGCTTCCCTGTACCGCCGGAACACTGCGATCATGTTTGATCGCGGTGTGCCGGGGGTTAATGTGCTGGGGGCGGTCCGTGACCGCTCCTGGCACATAGTGCCGGATGTCAGCTGCGATCGCGCTGGACGTACTATTCCGTCCTTGGGAAGTAGGGCCCACCCCACATAGACGGAATAGTACGTCCAATGACAGAAAGGGGTTAATGTACACTCTGCACCCCATCTTGACTCAAAAAAACAGAAATGTAGAAATTTTTGCATATTTATTAAAACAGAATAACTGAAATATCACATGATCATAAGCATTCAGACTCTTTGCTCAGACACTCATATTTAAGTCACATGCTGTCCATTTCCTTGTGATCCTCCTTGAGATGGTTCTACTCCTTCATTGGAGTCCAGCTGTGTTTAATTAAACTGATAGGACTTGATTTGGAAAGGCACACACCTGTCTATGTAAGACCTCGCAGGTCACAGTGCATGTCAATGAGAAATCATGAGGTTAAAGGAACTGGCCAAGGAGCTCAGAGACACAATTGTGGCAAGGCACAGATCTGGCCAAGGTTACAACAGATTTTCTGCAGTACTCAAGGTTCCTAAGAGCACAATGGCCTCCATAATCCTTAAATGGAAGAAGTTTGGGACCACCAGAAGTCTTCCTAGACCTGGTCACCCAGCTAAACTGAGCAATCATGGGACAAGAGCCTTGGTGAGAGAGGTAAAGAAGAACCCCAAGATCACTGTGGCTGAGCTCCAGAGATGCAGTAGGGAGATGGGAGAAAGTTCCACAAAGTCAACTATCACTGCAGCCCCCTACCAGTCGGGCCTTTATGGCAGAGTGGCACGACGGAAGCCTCTCAGTGAAAGACATATGAAAGCCCACATAGAGCTTGCTAAAAAACACATGAAGGACTCCCAGACTATAAGAAATACGATTCTCTGGTCTGATGAGACAAAGATAGACATTTTTGGCGATAATTCTAAGTGGTATGTGTAGAGAAAACCAGGCACTGCTCATCACCTGCCCAATACAATCCCAAAAGTGAAACATGGTGGTGGCAGCATCATGCTATGGGTGTGTTTTTCAGCTGCAGGGATAGGACGACTGGTTGCCATTGAAGGAAACATGAATGCGGCCAAGTACAGATATATCCTGGATGAAAACCTCTTCCAGAGTGCTCTGGACCTCAATCTTGGTCAAATAGTCACCTTCCAACAAGACAATGACTATAAATACACAGCTAAAATAACAAATGAGTGGCTTCAGAACAACTCTGTGACCATTCTTGACTGGCCCAGCCAGATCTCTGACCTAAACCCAATTGAACATCTCTGGAGAGACCTGAAAATGGCTGTCCACCAACGTTCACCATCCAACCTGATGGAACTGGAGAGGATCTGCAATGAAGAATGGCAGAGGATCTCCAAATCCAGGTGTGAAAAACTTGTTGAATCATTCCCAAGAGAAATTAATTATTGAGAAAAATGAACTTTTTTGAATTTACCAAATGGCTGCAATGAAACAAAGACTAAAAAATGTAAAGGGGTCTGAATACTTTACATCCCCACTGTAAGTAAGTCTATGGGTCCGGTGTACGGGCTCAATAGTAAGTCTATGGGTTCATACATGCACGCAGAGTGGTGAGAGCACACCGCCACTAGCCCATGGCTTCCTGCTCTGCAGAGTTCGGGTACACTCATGAAGACTGACAGTTGGGTCCGGCAACATAAAGCAAGGGCTCTCCCAATCTGCTATCAGCGGCAGCTTTATCTATGCAGTATAGGAGAAGCCCAGGGGCCCGAGGCAAGGAAGATCCAGGGATCTGGCCAGCATCAAAGTGCCATGAGCAGGATGTAAAGCATAGAGCCTGCAAGCAACGCATGCTCCTTACCAACTCGGGAGACTGCAAGGAAGATTATTAAAAAGGTGAATTGCACGGTTTGCAATTTTAACTATAGAACTTGAGACAACCCCTCTAATATATGCTGAAAAGATATTAATGTACATGAAGACTGTCACAGTGGACCTGAACATCAATCATATCTGGAGGACTCCGAGTATGGATGGATATTTTATTGCATCAAACAGTAGGCGGTTTCATCTGTGGACCGATGGGGAGTGCAGAGTCCTGCCGGATGTGGGATTACCGTACCTCCAGGTCTACAAGGACTTGGTTAGCTCGGACGCACTCGCAGGTGCTGGGAGTTCACAACACATTTGCATTAGCTTACCTCAACAAGCCCAGCATGGAAATCACCCAGCCTCAGCCCAACATACTGCTGTCTGGGGATGTGTGCATACAACGCCATTTGTAGGGTCACTAATACATCTGTTGGTTGCCCTGTGTGGATGTACGTCTACACTGGAATGAATAAGAATTCATACTTACCTTTTTATATTATTATATGTGCAATAAATAGTGACTGGTGAGGGTCTGTGTCCCTCTCCTCATTATCTAAAGTTGTGATCTATGTGGCTGTATTCACAGTTCTGCTGGCTTCAGAGCTGTAATCTGCCTGCATCGGTGATTTAGGATCTAGGGAGCTTAGTATTTCCAACCAGAGATTATTGTACAAACTAAGTGATCCACTGCATTGCAGACTGTTAGCAAGCTTCCCATCAGACACATCCCTAGGTGATATCAATAACAAGCAGCAGAACTAGGAGTTCTGCTCTGGATTCTAACACTAGATGAAATACTCCTGTTGTAAAATGTCGGTGAGATGTGGACGTATACTTGCGACATACATGTGGTTGTAAATTAAAGTCAAGCTCGGAGATCACCGTTTAAGTGGCCAAATGAGGCTGGCTGAACTGGACAAGCCCCAGAAGTCTCACCCATTACCCCTCCCCCAAGACCAGAGATCATGGTGATGATGTGAGTTCTGGATAGATAGGTGCAACATCTTATAGACCATACCGGCTCATATCACTCGGTACAAGCATGCTATTGTGAAAATGGGAGTTTGCATAGAATTTACTCCTTATTTGCATATCAACAGAATATCTTAAAGGAATTGTCCATTTTACACACCTCTATCCCAGAGTGGTCAGAGGCACATATACAAGGGTGGCACATCTCAGGAGTGCACCAGAAATGCAGCCAGCACTACATGGTCCAGCAATGGCTACATGATCTCTGCATTTACCCTAAATGATGGAAGAGACGGGACAGATGGGGCACAACTCATATGTAACATGTGCACAAGCTGCAGGACAAAGATCATTCACCTGTCACTCAAATACACCCATCCTGCCAGACCAGCTCCATTATACCGAGCCCAAGCGCTCCCAGGGCGCAGCCTCCCGGGCATGCACCTGCACACAGCACAAAGGAGGCTATTGTCACCCACCTCAAACACCACTTCTTCATCAAACTCCGCAGTCATTGCTGTCCGCCATGCCACACAACGCGGCACTCTGGGAAGCCGAGTCCTCAGCCGTGATGTCACTAGTGTGGTCACTGCGCGCAGCTGGGTTATTAGAACTACATTTCCCAGAGAGCAACGCGGCTCCTCCGTTTAGGCCGATTAGTGGAGTGTCAGCCGCTCTTCAAGGTGGAGAGAGAGAGGCGAGGGGTGTGAGTGGCTATTGTGTGGGCGAGGCACCGAGTAGTCACAGGCTGGCACTGTGTTATATGGCCGCATCAGAGTGGCAGACACCACAACTACTATATGGTGGCCAGGTCTTGTCTGCTGCGCGTTATAAGGGGCCACTGCTTGTTTTACTAGTCCCCCTAATAATGACGCGTGACCCCTCCTTCCATGACAGTACATGCCCATCCACTGGCACATTTGACAACACTTTAATGCCAAAGTGACGGCTTTAAAAGCTGTAAAACATTTTCTCATTCAGTTAGTCAAATCCTTTTTAGCACATTATTTCGTGCTACATGGGGTCTAATGATGTATTTTTTTATATCCAGATTTTTTTCATCAATATTGGAAAAATGTAAAGAAAAAAATTATTTTTCATGCTTTCTTTTTTTTTTTTTTTGGGTTGGTGAGTTTTTTTTACCTCAGTGTTTATAAGCTAAAGCCAGGAGAGGAACAATCGGAGGGAAAGTATAATAGAAACATATGCACCACTTCTGTATTTATCACCCACTCCTGGTTTTGGCTTACAAATACTGAGGTAAAATACTGACCAAATACTGACCGTGGCCTTACAAGCACAATGAAGCACTATAATACATGTCAACTTTTTCTTTCCACAACAATTATTTTTATATCCGACACTTTTTTCTGTTGGAAGTGCGGGTAAAAATAACTTAGTTTTTTAATTCACTTTTTTGCTGCTCTTTCTTCCTTTTTTTTCTCCTCACAATGTTTTCTCAGTAAGGTCATAAAAAGACCCAGGGGAGAAATTTCAGTGTTTAAAAATAGCATTTTTTCGCTTTGTTCCCCTGTTACTGGAGCTGGTTCGTTAGGCCCAGTTACAGGGCAAATGTCGCCTCCTGCCCACACTGCAGCAGCACCCGGCGATCACAGATCACTAGGACGGGAGGAGGCAGTGAGGTTTCTGCCTCCTATACTGTACACAGCGGCTCATTCAGCACTGTACAGCTGTCCGGAAGGCAGAGACAGTGATAAACCGTCTCCGTCTTCTCTCTGGGGATTTTGGGCAGCTCCCCGCTCCTGCACGCTCTATGCACCTGCTGATTGTACAATGACATTTTTGGACGGTCCGCAAGTAGTTAGAGGAACATACCTCCTACTAAATTTAGTGTCATGCTGGCAGTGAATCTGATCTATTTGCATGCTATGAGCAGCCTCAGAAATTTGTGCCTTTTTAGATGCTTTCAAATCTCAACAATCTTAGAATTTTTTTTTTCTGTAATTATGTATGTGATGTTATGTTTCAAACTACCGATCGCCATTTTCTCCAGTTTCCAGCTCCACTCCAGTCACCTTCTCCTGTCCCACAGGACATGGACTCAGCCTGTCCTGCTCACACAGTGGTTTATGTGTTTACCTGACGCTGCTTTCTCAATGGCCTTGTTCTGAATCTCATAGGCTACACTCACACATCTGTGTGACACGTCCGTGTGATATTCGTTTTTTTGTCAGACCGCACTCTCATCAATATGCTGAGTCATGCAGATACCATTTTAAAAACAGATCTGTGTGTCCTATCCATGAGACTCAGAGCATATCCTATTCTCATCCATTTTGCGGATCAGACTTGTCCATTAAAGTCTATGTGGATCCTTTAAACACTGGAATCCATCACTCAGCACCATCATCCATAAATTAATATCTGCTCCAGCAGCGGTTGGATGTAAGCAATTTGCGGAGTCGTCATGCAGTGTTTAGTGACTGTCGCTACTACCGAGAAATCTAGTTTATAATGGGAAATAAACTGCTGTATTTGGTAGCGACCACTATACAGTGCACAGAGCTGCCGTGTTTCGCTCCATACATTCCTTACATCCAGGTGCTCCCGAAGAAGTTATCAGATGAAAAGTAAGGGTGCCGATCTCATATTGATGACCTATTCTATGGATGAATCATCAATATGTTAGGCTACTTTCACACTAGCGTCGTGCACTGCACGTCACAATGCGTCGTTGTGGATAAAAAACGCATCCTGCAAAGTTGCCAGCAGGATGCGTTTTTTTTCCATAGACGTTTATTTGCGACGCAGTGCCACACGTCGCAACCGTCATGCGACGGTTGCGCCGTGTTTTGGCGCACCGCCGCCACAAAAAAGTTACATGTAACTTTTTTTGTGCATCGAGACCGCCATAACTCTGCCCTCTCCTCCCCGGACCTTGCAATGGGGCAGCGGAAGCGTCGTAAGACTGCTTCCGCTGCCCACGTCGGGCATTTTTTGCACAGTATGCGTCGGTACGGCGGGCCGACGCAGCGCGACAGCCCCGTACCGACGCTAGTGTGAAAGCAGCCTTAGAGACAGACACCCCATTCTTTTAGTGGATTTGACATGTGCATCTTGTGGTCAGTGAGCTACACAATCAGATGTCTGGGTCCATAAGAAGAGTTACCACACTTCAAAATCCTTTTAATTGCCAACATTCTTTATCAATTTCTTTTAGGCCTCTTTCACACTTCCGTCGTTTAGCCAACGTCGCAATGTGTCGTTTTGGAGAAAAAACGCATCCTGCAAAGTTGCCCGCATGATGCGTTTTTTCTCCATAGACTTGCATTAGCGACGCATTGCGACGTGCAACAGATGCGTCGTGTTTTTGAGGTCCGTCGTGATGAAAAAACGTTCAATGTAACGTTTATTCGTCCGTCAGAACCGCCATTTCCGACCGCGCATGCGCAGCTGAACTCCGCCCCCTCCGCCCTGGAACTCATAATGGGCAGCAGATGCGTCTGAAAACTGCATCCGCTGCCCACGTTGTGCACTATTTGCACAACGTCCGTCGGTACGTGGGGCTGACGGTTTGCGACGGCCCTGTACCGACGGAAATGTTAAAGAGGCCTTAGTAGGGTAGAACTGCTGAGAGCAAAAAAGTACAAAGGAGTAATCTGGAAGCTTGATGTTGGAACAAAACTGCCTAAGGGTAAGTTAACACTAAAAGTTTTTTTCAGCGTTTTATTTTTCTGCAGCAAAACCTGATCTCTTGGCAGGAAAGAAGCTGCAGAAAAAAGCATGTTTTTCGTGCGACGGTTTTGGTATGCTAGATTTGTCTTGTGCATGCTGATAAAGTTTAGTGTTGAAAAAAAAAGTCCTATTCTATAGAGTCAGGTTTTGGCATAAAAAACGCAGCAAAACATGATACCTGTGTTTTTTGTGCAGCGCCCCGATGGCATGAACTTATATGAACTCTTGAGCATGGGAAAATCAGCTGGCATTTTGCAAGGCTGAAGAGTTCATTTGAGTTCATGCCACCAGGGGGCGCAGCTTCGGTGACGGCACCGCTAGTCACCGAACTCCGCTCCCTGAATTTCACTCATTCCCCAGTCGTTTACAGCCGGGAGCTGCCGCATTAGCAGCGCTCCTGGTTTTAAAATGTAAATGCCCCCATATATGCATTACTGCGTGGGACTTGACTGTACGGCGGACAGGTATAGGATATTGATGCTTTTTTATTTTGGAATTTTTTACAGGAGAACGACGGCTTCACTTGGATTGAGAGTGTAATAAAGATATTAAACCTGTGTGTTTCATTATTTCATTAAAATACTTAATTCTTAATGTGTGTGTGTATTTTTAACCCTCTCCTACTATTGGATTAATAATGGATAGGTGTCTTCTTGACACCTCTCCATTATTAGCCAGGCTTAATGTCACCATACAATAGCAAGGTGACATGAACCCCATATTACCCCATATGCCAATGCTACAGGGCAGTGGGACGAGAGAGGTTAAGTGCCGGATTAGGCAAATCTTACAGATGCGCCTTTTCTGGAGTGGCTGGGGGCAGATGTTTTTAGTCAGGGATAGCAATAACCATGGTCCCTCTCTAGGCTATTAATAAATGCCCTCAGTCACCGGCTTTCCCTCTCTGGTGGAGAAAATTGTGCGGGAGCCCACACCAGTTATTTCCATGAATTAATCCTTTAATTTAACACCTACAACTCCCATATTTTACACACACACACACACACACACACACACACACACACACACACACACACACACACACACACACACACACACTACTAACATTATTAGTGAGGGACATATAAAAATCTAATGGATATGCAATGGTTTACTGTATGTAAACCACGTCTCATATACTGTCGGGTTCTGCAATGATTTTACAGAACCCGACAATTTAATTATCGGCTATTCTGCTAACTAACTCTCTATGAAATATATATATATATATATATATATATATATATATATATATATATATACAGTGGGGCAAAAAAGTATTTAGTCATTCAGCAATAGTGCAAGTTCCACCACTTAAAAAGATGAGAGGCGTCTGTAATTTACATCATAGGTAGACCTCAACTATGGGAGACAAACTGAGAAAAAAAAATCCAGAAAATCACATTGTCTGTTTTTTTATCATTTTATTTGCATATTATGGTGGAAAATAAGTATTTGGTCAGAAACAAACAATCAAGATTTCTGGCTCTCACAGACCTGTAACTTCTGCTTTAAGAGTCTCCTCTTTCCTCCACTCATTACCTGTAGTAATGGCACCTGTTTAAACTTGTTATCAGTATAAAAAGACACCTGTGCACACCCTCAAACAGTCTGACTCCAAACTCCACTATGGTGAAGACCAAAGAGCTGTCAAAGGACACCAGAAACAAAATTGTAGCCGTGCACCAGGCTGGGAAGACAGAATCTGCAATAGCCAACCAGCTTGGAGTGAAGAAATCAACAGTGGGAGCAATAATTAGAAAATGGAAGACATTCAAGACCACTGATAATCTCCCTCGATCTGGGGCTCCACGCAAAATCCCACCCCGTGGGGTCAGAATGATCACAAGAACGGTGAGCAAAAATCCCAGAACCATGCCGGGGGACCTAGTGAATGAACTGCAGAGAGCTGGGACCAATGTAACAAGGCCTACCATAAGTAACACACTACGCCACCATGGACTCAGATCCTGCAGTGCCAGACGTGTCCCACTGCTTAAGCCAGTACATGTCCGGGCCCATCTGAAGTTTGCTAGAGAGCATTTGGATGATCCAGAGGAGTTTTGGGAGAATGTCCTATGGTCTGATGAAACCAAACTGGAACTGTTTGGTAGAAACACAACTTGTCGTGTTTGGAGGAAAAAGAATACTGAGTTGCATCCATCAAACACCATACCTACTGTAAAGCATGGTGGTGGAAACATCATGCTTTGGGGCTGTTTCTCTGCAAAGGGGCCAGGACGACTGATCCGGGTAAATGAAAGAATGAATGGGGCCATGTATCGTGAGATTTTGAGTGTAAACCTCCTTCCATCAGCAAGGGCATTGAAGATGAAACGTGGCTGGGTCTTTCAACATGACAATGATCCAAAGCACACCGCCAGGGCAATGAAGGAGTGGCTTCGTAAGAAGCATTTCAAGGTCCTGGAGTGGCCTAGCCAGTCTCCAGATCTCAACCCTATAGAAAACCTTGGGAGGGAGTTGAAAGTCCGTGTTGCCAAGCAAAAAGCCAAAAACATCACTGCTCTAGAGGAGATCTGCATGGAGGAATGGGCCAACATACCAACAACAGTGTGTGGCAACCTTGTGAAGACTTACAGAAAACGTTTGACCTCTGTCATTGCCAACAAAGGATATTTTACAAAGTATTGAGATGAAATTTTGTTTCTGACCAAATACTTATTTTCCACCATAATATGCAAATAAAATGATAAAAAAACAGACAATATGATTTTCAGGAATTTTTTTTCTCAGTTTGTCTCCCATAGTTGAGGTCTACCTATGATGTAAATTACAGACGCCTCTCATCTTTTTAAGTGGTGGAACTTGCACTATTGCTGAATGACTAAATACTTTTTTGTCCCACTGTATATATGTGTGTGTGTGTGTGTGTGTGTCACTGACATATACACTGCTCAAAAAAATAAAGGGAACACTAAAATCCCACATCCTAGATAACAGTGAATGAAATATTCCATTTGTAAATCTGTATTCATTACATAGTGGAATGTGTTGAGAACAATAAAACCTAAACATTATCAATGCAAATCACAACTAATATCCCACGGATGTCTGGAGTTGGAATGATGCTCAAAATCAAAGTGGAAAATAAAGTTACAGGCTGATCCAACTTCAGTGGAAATGCCTCAAGACAAGGAAATGATGTTCAGTAGTGTGTGTGTCCTCCACGTGCCTGTATTACCTCCCTACAATGCCTGGGCATGCTCCTGATGAGACGGTGGATGGTCTCCAGTGGGATCTCCTCCAGACCTGGACTAAAGCATCCACCAACTCCTGGACAGCCTGTGGTGCAACGTGACGCTGGTGGATGGTGCGAGACATGATGTCCCAGATGTGTTTAATCGGATTCAGTACCGGGGAACGGGCGGGCCAGTCCATA
Source organism: Ranitomeya variabilis (assembly GCF_051348905.1). Lineage (NCBI taxonomy): Eukaryota > Metazoa > Chordata > Amphibia > Anura > Dendrobatidae > Ranitomeya > Ranitomeya variabilis. The sequence goes on along the minus strand of NC_135236.1, from coordinate 410,540,379 downwards.
GCTTCAATGCCTTCATCCTGCTGGAACTGCGGACACACTCCAGCCACATGAGGTCTGGCATTGTCCTGCATTAGGAGGAACCCAGGGCCAACCGCACCAGCATATCGTCTCACAAGGGGTCTGAGGATCTCATCTCGGTACCTATTGGCAGTCAGGCTACTTCTGGCGAGCACATGGAGGGCTGTGCGGCCCTTCAAAGAAATGCCACCCCACACCATTACTGACCCACTGCCAAGCCGGTCATGCTGAAGGATATTGCAGGCAACACATCGCTCCCCACGGCGTCTCCAGACTCTGTCACATTTGTCACATGTGCTCAGTGTGAACCTGCTTTCATCTGTGAAGAACACAGGGCACCAGTGGGGAATTTGCTAATCCTGGTGTTTTGTGGCAAATGCCAAGTGTCCAGCATGGTGTTGGGCTGTGAGCACAACCCCCATCTGTGGACATCAGGCACTCAAACCATCCCCATGGAGTCGGTTTCTAACCGTTTGTGCAGTCACATGCACATTTGTGGCCTGCTGGAGGTCAATTTGCAGGGCTCTGGCAGAGCTCCTCCTGTTCCTCCTTGCACAAACGCTGAGGTATGGGTCCTGCTGCTGGGTTATTGCCCTCCTACAGCCCCCCCCCACATCTCCTGGTGTACTGGCCTGTCTCCTGGTAGCGCCTCCAGCCTCTGGACACTATGCTGACAGACACAGCAAACCTTCTTACCACAGCTAGTATTAATGTACCATCCTGGATGAGCTGCACTACCTGAGCCACTTGTGTGGGTTGTAGAGTCTGTCTCATGCTACCACGAGTGTGAAAGGACAACCAACATTCAAAAGTGACCAAAACATCAGCCAGAAGTTTAAGTGTTCCCTTTATTTTTTTGAGCAGTGTATACAGTATATATATCTACCAATACTATATGTAGACATTTATTTTATCTATTCTATTTTAGCCTGTTAGGCTGTGTGCACACGTTGCAGATTTTTTGTGTTGTTTTCGCATTTTTTCGCTATAAAAATGCGGGAAAAAAACGCGAAAAAACGCATATATTATGCATTCCATCATTTAGAATGCATTCCGCAATTTTTGTGCACATGATGCGTTTTTTTTTCCGCAAAAAAAACGCATTGCGGTAAAAAACGCAGCATGTTCATTAATTTTGCGGATTTTTTGCGGATTTCCCACTATATTAATGCATTGGGAACCTCCGGAAAAATCCGCAAAAAAACGCACCAAAAACGCGGTAAAAACGCATGCAGATTTCTTGCAGAAAATGTCCAGTTTTGCTCAGGAAATTTCTGCAAGAAATCCTGAACGTGTGCAAATAGCCTTAGTGTGATTTTACTGTACACCGCCCTGAATTGCTGGCTTTTCTATAGGACACTGGTGCATATTTCTCGCAAGTCACACTGATGGTCCGTGTGGTGTGCCAGGTTTTTCTTGCACCCATAGACTTTCATTGGCGTATTTCGGTGAACTGTGACCGTTGTGTAGGAGGCATGTGTCTCCTACACAACGGTCACAGTTCCCCGGTCCTCCGTACTGGACACCACGTTTATGTGTGACATCCTAACTAAGTGGGTTTCCTTGCCCTGCTCTTCGTACCAGCAAAGGGACATCTAATCTGTTGAAAAAGGCTTTTTAGCCGAAACGTTGAGAAAGAAATTATATATGTCCAAGCAAAGTGTATAGAAGAACTTTATTCATTTATTCTTGGAAACCCTATATTCTAAATAAACTCTGAGAATGTTGAAAAAATAAACTTTGAGAATTTTGAATTGTAGTGTGCCGGAGTTTTTCTCATATATATTACTGTTTTCTCCTGAGCACCTCGTATCCATTCAGTGAGCACCTTCCTCATCGTAGTACGAGTTCATAGACACCTAACATGACTAGGTTGTTTTTTATCTAAGTGGTGAGAAAAAATTCCAAACTTTGCTAAAAAAAAAAAAAAAAAAAATTGCGCTGTTTTCCGATACCCGTAGCGTCTCCATTTTTCATGATCTGGGGTCAGGTGAGGGCTTATTCTTTGCGTGCCGAGCTGGCGTTTTTAATGATACCATTTCGGTGCAGATACATTCTTTTGATCGTCCGTTATTACATTTTAATGCAATGTCGCGGCGACCCAAAAAATTTAATTCTGGCGTTTCGAATTTTTTTTCTCGCTACGCCGTTTAGCGATCAGGTTAATCCTTTTTTTATTGATAGATCGGGTGATTCTGAATGCGGCGACACCAAATATGTGTAGGTTTGATTTTTTTTTTATTGATTTATTTTGAATGGGGCGAAAGGGGGGTGATTTAAACTTTTATATTTTTTTTATTTTTTTCACATTTTTTTTTACTTTTTTTTTTTACTTTTGCCATGCTTCAATAGCCTCCATGGGAGGCTAGAAGCTGGCACAACGCGATCGGCTCTGCTACATAGCAGCGATCATCAGATCGCTGCTATGCAGCAGAAATGCAGGTGTGCTGTGAGCGCCGTCCACAGGGTGGCGCTCATAGCTACCGGCGATCAGTAACCATAGAGGTCTCAAGGACCTCTATGGTTACTCTGCAGAAGCATCGCTGACCCCTGATCATGTGACAGGGGTCGGCGATGCGCTCATTTCCGGCCGCTCGGCCGGAAGCGCCTGTTAAATGCCGCTGTCTGCATTTGACAGCGGCATTTAACTAGTTAATAGAGGCGGGTGAATCGCGATTTCACCTGCCGCTATTGCGGGCACATGTCAGCTGTTCAAAACAGCTGACATGTCCCGGCTTTGATGCGGGCTCACCGCCGGAGCCCTGCATCAAAGCGCGGTATCTGACCTCGGCCGTACTATCCCGTCCGAGGTCAGAAAGAGGTTAAGCAGCGTCGGTCCCAACTGACCGAACACCACAGGTGGCGTCACGAACATAGACATTACAAATCCCCTTAAGGACCTTTCCCTTTACTTGGACGCCCAGGGCCACGGACCAGGTCGCAGCCACCGTGACATCTCCTTTAAGACCGGACCCGGTACCGAGTACCCCACTGGACTGGTTGGGGTGCTCCACATGTATGCATTAACAATACTTGGGAATCATGATACAGTGTGCAACGCATGCTATCATGATTCAGAAGTTTGCAGTGATAAAGAGTGACTGTAGACTTTGCTCTCAAATTGGTCAATCTCTTCAATGGCCAAGGATACTAATTTTTTACAACGGTTATTATAAGCTCACAAAAAGTAATGCAAAGGAAATGCAAATCTCCAGTGAACGAGAACATCCTTTTAAACTTTTTGCAGAAACAATTAGCAATATAATTTTTCTGACCCATACATTTTGAACTCGAAAAATGATAGAATCTATCTGGATAAATGAGAATTTAGGACCAGACCAACAATCAAGTTGTAATACCTGTCAGTAGTGGAATTTTCACAAGGTTTAATAAACCTATAATACCCAACTAGATACATGAGTTTACTGGCGGCTGACACATGGTGCAAATACTGAAGTGTCCAGATTTGCCACAGAAGAAACAGTCCTAAAGTACTACATATGTCTCTGTTTTTGATTGGACTGAGTAATCTGAATCTTAATAGGCTTCTACATAGCCTTAGCACCTATGGGATAGGAACTGAGCTTTCATGGTGTCTTTCCGCTAACGCCGGTCTAGCCTGACGGCAAAGAAGATGGCTAACTCTAAGGCTATGTGCACACGTTGTGGATTTCCTGCGCATCCGCAGCGTTTTTTTCTGTGCAGAAAAGCTGCAGATCCACAAGTGATATACAGTACAATGTAAATCAATGAAAAAAAAAATGTTGTGCTAATGGTGGGGAAAATTCCGCGCGGAATCGCTGCGGATTAAAAGAAGTAGCATGTCACTTATTTTGTGCTGATCTGCAGCATTTTTGTACCCATTCCATTATAGAAATCCGCAGGGGTAAAAACGCAAGAAATCCTCACAAAATCCACAGTAAATCCATATAGAAAACGCATCAAATCCGCACCTGCGTTTTCTGCCAAGAGATGCAGAATCCACACAAAAAATTCCAGAGGCTAATCCGCAATGTGTGCACATAGCCTAAAGAAGCTGGTGGAGAATGATGCACCAACATATCCTAATATCATCAGATAATCCTACATGGAAATGGTAAGGCGGATGTATTTCGAAGAGAGCCACACCTTATCTTTTGGCTTGAAGGATGGTGGATCCAAGCATCTCTTGTCAGTATGCCTCTGCATCCAGTCCCAAGGACTCTCTTCAGAGACAGCATTGGCCAGGGCCGGACTGGCCATCTGGCAAATGCCAGAAGGGCCTGTCTGGTTGTGGGCCACAATGCCTGTTACAGAATCAGGTTTCTCAAGACACCCATAATGTTAAGAGTTATGATGGAGGTATCATTAGAAATATTGGTCTTGTAGTAAATCTTGCTTTCCTCCACGGAGGGTAAAATTAGTAATATATCCCATCTGGTGCTTGAAGATGGGGACAGCATGGGCCCAGGGCCGGACTGGCCATCGGGCAGTTCTGGCAAATGCCAGAAGGGCCGGTGGCAGTAGTGGGCCGCTCGAGTGTGCCGCTGTTGGCACACTCTCCCTGCTGTCGGCGCACTCCCGGCCCCGCATTCAACTATACCGGCGTCATAGACGCCGGTACAGTTGAAGGCAATGATGGAGGAGAGAGCGTCTGCTGACGCTTCCTCTCCCATCATTCCCCGCTCTGCCTGCCGCTGACACTGCGAGTGCGTGATGATGTCATATCATCACGCACCTGCTGTGTGACCGGGCGGGCAGACTGCGACTGCTGAGACCAGAGCCAGAGCAGCGCGGGGCAGGAGGAAAGGTGAGTAGAGTGTTTTTTGTTTTTTTTTTATCAATGAGTGATGACTGGATTGTGGAGCTATTGGGGGGGGGGCTGTGCTGCATTCCATTCTATGGGCCTCTGCTGCATTATATTCTATGGGGCTGGCTGCAATGCTGGATACAGCTGTAATTATATGTTATATAGTCGTGTTACACTCCCCTCACTTCTTGTAGCCTACAAGTGTACAAAGATATTATACAGTCACCATGTGACAAGTGGGCCTGTGTGACTTCAAATGCCAGGGCTGAATTTTAGTCCCAGTCCGGCCCTGCATGGGCCTGTGCATACCTCCCAACTTTTGAAGATGGGAAAGAGGGATAAAGTTTGCGGCGCGCGAAGCGATCACACACCCACACACACGCAGTCATCACACACACACACACACACACACAGCCATCACACACACACCCAGCCATCACACAAACACCCAGCCATCACACACACCCAGCCATCACACACACCAGATACCTCATACACACATGACACACACACAAATGCAGCATCACACACACACACAATGACACACACATGCAGCATCAGACACACACACACACACATCTCACACACACACACACATCACACACACACATGCAGCATCAGACACACACACACATCACACACACACACACACACACACACACACACACACACAATCTCCTCTGTGGTGCAGGGGCGGCTGATCTGTCCATGTGCAGCTCTTCAGTTTCTCCGGCTGCTCACAGCTCTGCACTGTCCCGGCACCTCCCCAGTCTCTCCTTCTCTGCCGGGATAGCAGCTAAGAGCAGGAGAAGCCGGAGCTCCGTGCACACACAGGAGGGAGGTGAGTCGCTGACCTCTCATCTTGATCGCTGCTGGCTCTCTGCCTCAGCGTGGCAGCGCCGCACAGGGGGCGGCGGCGGGGGCGGGGGGGGGGGGGGGCGGGATCGGTCGGGAGGAGACCCAGCATGTATAAGAAAAAAAAAACAGCCACAAACCTAAGCTACTCAGGTGCCGCCCCCTGCATTGTCCCTGCCCTAGGCACGTAGTGCGGGACATTAGTGTCCCGCCCGGGATCCCGGGGCTGACTGTCAAAATCAGGACAGTCCCGCGGGATCCGGGACGGTTGGGAGGTATGCTGTGTGATTTCAAATGCCAGGGCTGAATTCCAGCCCCAGTCCGTACCTGGCATCGGCTGCAGGTACTCCAGTAGCGACCAACACAAGAAGGGGAATACCAGTCCGGTGACCATAAACGATAAATAATGGTGTTTTTGCGGAAGACTCACACGATTATTGTAACGGAATTCTGGCCAAGGTAACAGCTTGACCCAGTCAACATGGTGCACATTGGTGAAATGCCGCAGAATGTTGGATAGGATTTGGTTGACTCTCTCCACCTGACCATTGGACTGGGGATCGTATGCGGATGAAAAATCCAATTTCACATTTAACAGTTTACAAATAGCCCTCCAGAACCTGGAAGTGGACTGGATGCCCGTGTGGGACAAAATGTGAAGAGAAAAGCCATGAAGACGGAAGATGTGCTATATAAATCTCACAACAAGCTCGGCAGCAGACAGAAGTCCAGGCAGCGGAGTAAAGTGAGCCATTTTTGAGAAGCAGTCTACCACGACCCAGATGATGGAGCAACCAGAGGACACAGGTAGGTCCATAATAAAGTACATTACGATGTGCATACCAAGGAGCTGAAAGAACATGAAGCGGAAGAAGATGTTTAGGGGTCTTGTTATGAGCACAGGAAGGGCAGGCAGAAACATACTCCTAAATATCCTTTCTCATCATAGGCCATCAATAATGGTGAGAAAAGAGTTGAGTAGTCTTCCTTTGCCTGGCATGACCAGCCAACTTAGAAGAGTACCCCCACTGCAGAACTCGGTTCTTATCAGATTACTGCACTAAACTCTTCCCAGGAGGAATCTGAGACATGCTCACCAAAGCTGTAGTCACCATCCTGGAGGGTTCAATAATATGCAAGAGTTCTTCCTATTGGTCAGGAGGTAGAAAGGCCCTTGAGAGGGCATCTGCCTTGACATTCTTGTCGGCTGGACAAAAATGTAATACGAAATCAAAGCGGGCAAAGAATCGCAACCAGCTCGTGTCACGGTTCACAGCGTGCTGCCAACACTATGTCACGGATCCCAGCAGTATGTCAGGGATCCCGGGGAGGATATCTTTATCGTCCCCACTACTCACACAATTTGTCTCAAACCGGGGTTGTTTGATTGCCCCTGGTTCCTTCTGCAGGGGATTTATCTATATCCCACTTCCCATTTCCGGTTTGGAACTTGCAGCTCTCTGGCGCCCCCTTACCCTCAGGTCAGACTAGGTACTGCACCTAGGGTAATTAGTCGCCAGCAAGGCTGCCTGCTATGTACTGGCTATTGGGCACGCTGCAGCGAGGGCAATATAACTACTCCCACACAGGTGGGAACAATAATGATCAACGCCGCCATCGCTGCAAAGATTCCCAATCGCACAGAACAAAGTATGCTGCCATCAGCTCCGATTCAACCAAAGGTTAACGGGTCTGGAGCCAACCCAAATAAGAAGCGCAATTCACTTCAGAGGACGCACAGTCGTATAGAGCAGAAGAGACAAGTTAGCAATTAAATATTTTACTCCATTAAAAATTAGGCAGTGTTTATAAAGTATAAAAAGATATTAGAAAGGAGATGATTCGTATATACATTACAGATTACAAAATAAAATAGGATTGACGGAAGAAAAACACACTTACAGGTTATGTCATGGTATCATCTTGGCTGGCCTGTTATCAGGACTAAGGAAGTGGACCCTCTGGGTCACGGCTTCAGAGCCCCCGAGGACGAGTGAACCAGATAATGCCTCCCCCTGTACAGGGAGAGTTAGGGACAGGCCCAAGGAGGGTGAAGCCGCCACTGCCGGAGCCAAAGGGACGACTGAAGGTAGAATACAGAGAGAACGAAAGACGGAGGGAAGACGGAGCTAGTGAAGTGACTAGAATGGCGGTGACACTGGACAGATAGAGGCAGCAAGGACAAGGTACTGACCGGTAAGATGCAGGCACACGAGAGACGGTGACAATGGAGACACAAGACAGGCAGGAAACGGCAGGTACTCTGGATTGGCAAGGTATGGCAGGAGCACAGGACTGGCAGGAGACGGAAGGAACACAGGACTGGCAGGAGACGGCAGGAACACAGGACTGGCAGGAGACGGCAGGAACACAGGACTGGCAGGAGACGGCAGGAACACAGGACTGGCAGGAGACAGCAGGAACACAGGACTGGCAAGGTACACAGGACTAGCAGGGATGGCAAACAAGACAGTCAGAGTCACAGCAGAGATTCAGGGATCAGAGCCTAGGAACCTAAGGAGATGCTGGCGGCAGCCAGCGAACGCAATAGATGCAAAGGCGTCTGAGCAGGGCAGGCGCTGGGAAGAAGTACTCGACGGGCGCCACCATATTGGAGGCGGAGCCGCTGGGTCACGACCTCCCAGAGGCCCCGGCGTCGAAAGGAGTGCGTCTGCGCATGCGCGGACCGCAGAATGGACGAGCGCCGGAGAAGCAGGAAGACACAAAGCTGGAGGGAGCATTGGGAGCGCGCCGGCCGGACAGGTAAGTATTAGGTAGTGGCGTAACAATACCCCCTCTCTTACCCCCCCTCTCTTCAAAGCTGGAAAGGAATCTTTTCAAGATTACAGGAGCATTGATATTCTCCAGGGGTTCCCAAGATCTTTCTTCGGGACCAAAGTCTTTCCAATCAATTAAGTAGAAAAGCTTACCCCTAACAAATTTCCTAGCGAGAATATCCTTAACCTCAAAAGAAGCATCGGAAGAAATAGGTAAAAGAGAATGCGACGGAGCAGAACGAAAATGATTAAAAATTGCGGGTTTGAGGAGTGATAGGGCATATCTAGAGAGCACGGTTGTTAGTTTTGTCATGTTTGTGGTTGTGTCTATGGTTTTAACCAATAAAGTATTGTTTTATATATATAGCTAACTGAGAGTTATAGGTTATTTGGTTATACTTTGAGGAGTGATACATGAAAAGAGTTAGGAATACTTCAACTTGTAGGCTACATCATTAATTCGACTAGAAATCTCAAAGGGACCGATGTATCGTGGACCTAATTTTTGAGAGGGAATCTTGAGTCTAATGTAGCGAGAGTATAACCAGACCTTGTCACCCGGACGATACAGAGGAACATCTAAACGCCTTTTGTCAGCATACTCTTTCATTCTGCAACTAGCCCTCTGAAGCGCCTCCTTAGCCTCCTGCCAAATTTTGGAGAATTCCAAAGACAAGGAATCCGCCGCCGGTACACCTGAGGTGGGGGAATCAGGGAGAGGAATGCCAGGATGTTGCCCAAAAACAATAAAAAAAGGAGATTTACATGAAGATTCACTTGTATGGTTATTATAAGCGAATTCAGCCCAATGAAGAAGAGAAACCCAGTCAATCATGATGAGCATTAGAAAAATGGCGAAGATAAGATGTAAGAATTTGATTTACACGCTCCACTTGTTCGTTGGACTGGGGATGGTATGCAGAAGAAAAATTTAATGATACCTTCAAAAGTCCACAAAGAGCTCTCCAGAAACGAGAGGTAAACTGAACTCCACGGTCGGACACGATATGCTGAGGGAAACCATGAAGTCGAAATACTTGATGTAAAAAGACCTTTGCTAGCTCAGGAGCTGAAGGTAAACCAGGTAGAGGGATGAAGTGAGCCATTTTGGAAAATCTATGTACCACCACCAAAATTACAGTGCAATTAGAAGATTTCGGTAAGTCGGTGATGAAATCCATTGCAATATGACTCCAAGGAACCGAGGGCACAGGAAGTGGATGCAGCGGTCCAGAAGGAAGCTGTTGAGGAACTTTGTTCCTGGCACATGAGGAACAAGAGGCAACGAAATCCAGGACATCTTGGCGAAGCGAAGGCCACCAGTAATGGCGAGAAATCAGGGTGAGAGTTTTCTTGATCCCAACATGTCCAGCAAACTGGGAAGAATGACCCCAACGTAAAACTTTCATTTTGTTACGATTTGACACGAAGGTTTTTCCCAGGGGTGTAGTGATCACTTTCAGAGGGGCCAACGAGACAATCTTAGCAGGGTCAAGGATATGCGCTGGTCTCTCCTCTTGATCCAGAGGTTGAAAAGACCTAGACAGAGCGTCAGCTTTAATGTTCTTATTCCCGGGTCGGAAGTGTAACTCAAAGTCGAAACGTCCAAAAAACAAAGACCATCTGGCTTGTCGAGGGTTTAGCCTTTGGGCGGACTGGACATAAGACAGATTCTTGTGATCTGTAAAAATAATGAAAGGATGTACAGACCCTTCTAGGAGGTACCGCCACTCCTCCAGAGCCAATTTTATGGCCAGTAACTCCTTGTCACCAATGGAATAGCTTAGCTTGGGAGGAGAGAAAGCCTTAGAGAAGAACCCACAGGTGACTAAATGACCCGAGTTAGATCTCTGAAGTAGAACCGATCCAGCTCCAGTTGAAGATGCATCAACCTCAAGGATAAATGGTTTGTTGGAGTCTGGCCGATGGAGCACTGGTGCTGAAGCAAACTCTCGCTTCAGAGTTTGGAAAGCAACTTCAGCCTCAGGAGGCCAGAGATTTGAGTTTGCCCCCTTGCGGATCAGAGCTGAGATTGGTTTGGTCAAAAAAGAGAAATGAGGAATAAACTGTATATAATAGTTGGCGAAGCCAAGGAATCGCTGAATAGCCTTTTCTCCCGAAGGACGTGGCCAATTAAGAACGGCCGATACTTTCTCAGGATCCATCTTCAGACCCTCCTCAGAGACGATATAACCCAGGAAGGGTACCGAGGGCTGTTCAAAGACACATTTCTCAATCTTCGCGAAGAGATGATTCTGTCTTAAACGAAGCAAGACCTGACGAACATCACGTCGATGAGTGGATAAATCTGGAGAAAAGACGAGGATGTCGTCCAAGTAAACCACGACACTGGTATAGAGGCAATCTCGAAAAATATCGTTGACGAACTCTTGGAACACCGCAGGAGCATTACAAAGTCCAAAAGGCATTACCAAATACTCGTAGTGACCATCCCGAGTGTTGAATGCGGTTTTCCACTCGTCCCCCGCATGGATACGAATCAAGTTGTAGGCTCCCCGGAGGTCCAGCTTGGTAAAAACTCGTGCTCCCCTCAGGCGGTCGAAGAGTTCAGAAATAAGAGGTAATGGGTACTTATTCTTCACAGTGATGTTATTTAACCCTCTGTAGTCAATACAAGGACGAAGGGTACCATCCTTCTTTTTCACAAAAAAGAAACCTGCCCCAGCTGGAGACGAAGATTTTCGAATGAAACCTTTGGTAAGGTTCTCTTGAATATATTCCGACATAGCTTGAGATTCAGCAGGCGAGAGAGGGTAGATTCTACCTCTAGGGGGAGTGGTACCAGGTACAAGGTCTACAGGACAGTCGTAGGGTCGATTTGGCGGAAGAGGAAGAATATCCGCCTCCTTTTTGTCAAAAACGTCCGCAAAAGAAGCATAAACAAAGGGCAACCCAGAAGGGATGGGGAAGGGAGAGGGTACACCAACAGGATGCACTGGCTGCAGGCTACGAGTCCGACAGGAATCCCCCCAGCGAAGAATGTTACCTCTATGCCAATCTAAGAAGGGTTCGTGGAGCCATAACCACGGAAGACCAAGAAGAATGGGATGAGAGATGTTGGCTAAAACAAAAAACGAGATTCTCTCCCTATGAAGAGCCCCTACCTGAAGCTCAACTAACTGGGTAACCTGAGTGACAGTCTCTTGCAGAGGTCTCCCGTCCCCCGAGTGTGGGAGTAGGCAGCCATGTCCTTCTGAAGCTGAACTTGCAATATGACATTTTTGGCATCATCGTGACACCTTGCCATGAGTTTACCATGACAGAACAGAGCCAGAAGACCAAAGCATCTGATTTCTCCTACTCCTGCTCTAATTAGAAGCAATTCACCTTCATATTAAACAGAGTAAAAAAAAATTAAGCAGTGTAGGGGTTAATCTGCTCAGTGGAGAGCTCCTGGTGCTTTAACCCCTTTCTGACATCAGACGTACTCTCCCGTCGAGGTGACCTGGGCCCGTATGACCATCGACGGGATGGTACGTCATACGTGATCAGCCGCCCTCTCAGGGGGAGCGCGGCCGATCTCGGCCGGTTGTCAGCTGATTATCACAGCTGACATCCGGTACTATGTGCTAGGAGTGGTCACGGACCGCTCCCGGCAATTTAACCCCCGGAACACTGTGATCAAACAAGATCGCAGCGTTCCGGTGGCAGAGAAGCATCTTGCAGGGAGGGGGCTCCCTGCATGCCTCCCTGAGCCCATCAGAACAACGCGATGTGATCGCGTTGTTCGGAAGGTCTCCTCCCTGCAGGCCCCTGGATCCAAGATGGCCGCGGGTTCCTTCCTGGTCCTGCAGTGAGGTGGCTTTCTCAGTGCCTGCTGAGAGCAGGACCTGAGAAGCCTCCTACACTGCCTGTCATATCGCTGATTTGACACAGTGCTGTACAAAGTGTCAGATCAGCGTTCTGACTTTATATAGTGTAAAAATACTGTGTAAAAATATTTAAAAAAATCCTAAATAAAGAAAAAAAAATATTGTTTCAATAATTACATTTCTTTATGTAAATAAAAACAACAATAAAGTACACATATTTAGTATCTCCGCGTCCGTAATGACATGATCTATAAAACTGTCCCACTAGTAAAATCCCTTCAGTGAACACCGTAAAAAAAAACAAACAAACAATGCTTTATCATTATACCGCCAAACAAAAAGTGGAATAACACGCGATCAAAAAGACAGATATAAATAAACATGGTACCGCTGAAAATGACATCTTGTCCCACAAAAAGGAGACACATACAGCACCATCAGCAAAAAAATTAAAAAGTTATAGCTCTCAGAATAAAGTGATGCAAAAACTATTATTTTTTGTATAAAATAGTTTTTATTGTATAAAAGCGCCAAAACATTAAAAAATGATATAAATGAGGTATCGCTGTAACCGTACTGACCCGAACAATAAAACTGCGTTATCAATTTTACTACACGCGGAATGGTATAAACGCCCCACCCAAAAGAAATTCATGAATTGCTGTTTTTTGTTCATTCTGCTTTCCAAAAATTGTAATAAAAAGCGATCAAAAAATGTCATGTGTCCGAAAATGGTACCAATAAAAACGTCAACTCGTCCCACATAAAAGAAGACCTCAATTGACTCCGTGGGCCAAAATATAGAAAAATTATAGCTCTCAAAATGTGCTGATGCAAAAACTATTTTTTTGCAATAAAAAGCGTCTTTTAGCATGTGACAGCTGCCAAACATAAAAACCGATATAAAAACCTGCTATATATATTAAATCAAACCCCCCTTTAACACCCCCTTTATTAGTGAAAAATAATAAAATAAAAAAAGTATTTATTTCCATTTTCCCATTAGGGTTAGGGTTGGGGCTAAAGGTAGGGTTAGTGCTAAAATTAGGGTTAGGGTTGGGGCTAAAGTTAGGGTTGGGGCTAGAGTTGGGGTTAGGGTTTGGACTACTTTTATGGCTGGGATTGGGGTTAGTGTTGGGATTAGGGCTGGGATTAGGGTTAGGGGTGTGTCTGGGTTAGGGGTGTGGTTAAGGTTATGGTTAGTGTCATGGTTCCCTGTTGTGAAATTGGATTTTGGGCTCCCCCGGTGGCCACTGGTGGAATTGAACTGGTGTGCATCATCCTCTCTGTTCACCTGTTTCCATCAGGATGTGGGAGTCGCTATTTAGCCTTGCTCCTCTGTCACTTCCATGCCGGTCAACATTGTAATCAGAAGCCTTTCTGTGCATGTTCCTGCTGCTAGACAACTCCCAGCTAAGTTGGACTTAGTCCTTGTTTGTTTTTGCATTTTGTTCCAGTTCACAGCTGTAGTTTCGTTTCTGTGTCTGGAAAGCTCTTGTGATCTGAAATTGCCACTCTGATGTTATGAGTTAATACTAGAGTCTTAAAGTAATTTCAGGATGGTATTTTGATAGGGTTTTCAGCTGACCATGAAAGTGCCCTTTCTGTCTTCCTGCTATCTAGTAAGCGGACCTCAATTTTGCTAAACCTATTTTCATACTACGTTTGTCATTTCATCTAAAATCACCGCCAATATTTGTGGGGGCCTCTGTCTGCCTTTCGGGGAAATTTCTCTAGAGGTGAGCCAGGACTATATTTTCCTCTGCCAGGATTAGTTAGTCCTCCGGCCGGCGCTGGGCGTCTAGGGATAAAACGCAGGCTACGCTACCCGGCTACTGTTAGTTGTGCGGCAGGTTTAGTTCATGGTCAGTTTAGTTTCCATCCTTCCAAGAGCTAGTTCGTATGTTTGCTGGGCTATGTTCTCTTGCCATTGAGAACCATAACAGTTTGACCGGCCCAAAAGGGTTAAATTAATTGACAGAGAAAGGAGAGAAAAGAGAAGTCTGCTGAAGATTTTTTTTTTTATTTTTTCTCAGTTCTGAGTGTGCTTGTAATTGAATCTCTTGCAAGTCTGCCTATATTGCAGCCTTTCTCTCTCTCTCTCTCCTTCTAATCCTGGAATGGCTCTGTGTTCACCTGTTTAAAATGGATATTCAGAGTTTAGCTGCAGGTTTGAATAATCTCACCATGAAAGTTCAAAACTTACAAGATTTTGTTGTTCATGTTCCTATATCTGAACCTAGAATTCCTTTGCCTGAATTTTTCTCGGGGAATAGATCTTGCTTTCAAAATTTCAAAAATAATTGCAAGTTGTTTTTGTCCCTGAAATCTCGCTCTGCTGGAGATCCTGCTCAGCAGGTCAGGATTGTGATTTCTTTGCTCCGGGGCGACCCTCAGGATTGGGCTTTTGCATTGGCTCCAGGGGATCCTGCGTTGCTCAATGTGGATGCGTTTTTTCTGGCCTTGGGGTTGCTTTATGAGGAACCTCAGTTAGAACTTCAGGCGGAAAAGGCCTTGATGTCCCTATCTCAGGGGCAAGACGAAGCTGAAATATACTGCCAGAAATTCCGTAAATGGTCTGTGCTTACTCAGTGGAATGAGTGCGCCCTGGCGGCGAATTTCAGAGAGGGTCTCTCTGATGCCATTAAGGATGTTATGGTGGGGTTCCCTGTGCCTGTGGGTCTGAATGAGTCCATGACAATGGCTATCCAGATCGATAGGCGTCTGCGGGAGCGCAAACCTGTGCACCATTTGGCGGTGTCTACTGAGAAGACGCCAGAGAATATGCAATGTGATAGAATTCTGTCCAGAAGTGAACGGCAGAATTTTAGACGAAAAAATGGGTTGTGCTTCTATTGCGGTGATTCAACTCATGTTATATCAGCATGCTCTAAGCGTACTAAGAAGCTTGATAAGTCTGTTTCAATTGGCACTTTACAGTCTAAGTTTATTCTATCGGTGACCCTGATTTGTTCTTTATCATCTATTACCGCGGATGCCTATGTCGACTCTGGCGCCGCTTTGAGTCTTATGGATTGGTCCTTTGCCAAACGCTGTGGGTATGATTTGGAGCCTCTTGAAACTCCTATACCCCTGAAGGGGATTGACTCCACCCCATTGGCTAGCAATAAACCACAATACTGGACACAAGTAACTATGCGGATTAATCCGGATCACCAGGAGATTATTCGCTTTCTTGTGCTGTATAACCTACATGATGTGTTGGTGCTTGGATTGCCATGGCTGCAATCTCATAACCCAGTCCTTGACTGGAAAGCTATGTCTGTGTTAAGCTGGGGATGTAAGGGGACGCATGGGGACGTACCTGTGGTTTCCATTTTATCATCTATTCCCTCTGAGATTCCTGAATTCTTGACTGAATATCGTGACGTTTTTGAAGAACCTAAGCTTGGTTCATTACCTCCGCACCGGGAGTGCGATTGTGCCATAGATTTGATTCCGGGTAGTAAATACCCTAAGGGTCGTTTATTTAATCTGTCTGTGCCTGAACATGCTGCTATGCGAGAATATATAAAGGAGTCCTTGGAAAAGGGACATATTCGTCCTTCGTCATCTCCCTTAGGAGCCGGTTTTTTCTTTGTGGCTAAGAAAGATGGCTCTTTGAGGCCGTGCATTGATTATCGGCTTTTGAATAAAATCACGGTTAAATATCAATATCCGTTGCCACTGCTGACTGATTTGTTTGCTCGCATAAAGGGGGCCAAGTGGTTCTCTAAGATAGATCTTCGTGGGGCGTATAATTTGGTGCGAATTAAGCAGGGGGATGAGTGGAAAACCGCATTTAATACGCCCGAGGGCCACTTTGAGTATTTGGTGATGCCTTTTGGTCTTTCAAATGCCCCTTCAGTCTTTCAGTCCTTTATGCATGACATTTTCCGTGATTATTTGGATAAATTTATGATTGTGTATCTGGATGATATTTTGATTTTTTCGGATGACTGGGACTCATGTCCAGCAGGTCAGGAGGGTTTTTCAGGTTTTGCGGTCTAATTCCTTGTGTGTGAAGGGTTCTAAGTGCGTTTTTGGGGTTCAAAAGATTTCCTTTTTGGGATATATTTTTTCCCCCTCTTCCATCGAGATGGATCCTGTCAAGGTTCAGGCTATTTGTGATTGGACGCAACCCTCTTCTCTTAAGAGTCTTCAGAAATTTTTGGGCTTTGCTAACTTTTATCGTCGATTTATTGCTGGTTTTTCTGATGTTGTTAAACCATTGACTGATTTGACTAAGAAGGGTGCTGATGTTGCTGATTGGTCCCCTGCTGCTGTGGAGGCCTTTCGGGAGCTTAAGCGCCGCTTTTCTTCCGCCCCTGTGTTGCGTCAGCCTGATGTTGCTCTTCCTTTTCAGGTTGAGGTCGACGCTTCTGAAATCGGAGCTGGGGCGGTTTTGTCGCAGAGAAGTTCCGATTGCTCCGTGATGAGACCTTGTGCTTTTTTCTCGCGTAAATTTTCGCCCGCCGAGCGGAATTATGATGTTGGGAATCGGGAGCTTTTGGCCATGAAGTGGGCTTTTGAGGAGTGGCGTCATTGGCTTGAGGGGGCTAGACATCAGGTGGTGGTATTGACTGACCACAAAAATCTAATTTATCTTGAGTCCGCCAGACGCCTGAATCCTAGACAGGCGCGCTGGTCGTTGTTTTTCTCTCGGTTTAATTTTGTGGTGTCCTACCTGCCGAGTTCTAAGAATGTTAAGGCGGATGCCCTTTCTAGGAGTTTTGAGCCTGACTCCCCTGGTAATTCTGAACCTACAGGTATCCTTAAGGATGGAGTGATATTGTCTGCCGTTTCTCCAGACCTGCGGCGGGCCTTGCAGGAGTTTCAGGCGGATAGACCTGATCGTTGCCCACCTGGTAGACTGTTTGTTCCTGATGATTGGACCAGTAAAGTCATTTCTGAGGTTCATTCTTCTGCGTTGGCAGGTCATCCTGGAATCTTTGGTACCAGGGATTTGGTGGCAAGGTCCTTCTGGTGGCCTTCCCTGTCTCGAGATGTGCGAGGCTTCGTGCAGTCTTGTGACGTTTGTGCTCGGGCCAAGCCTTGTTGTTCTCGGGCTAGTGGATTGTTGTTGCCCTTGCCTATCCCGAAGAGGCCCTGGACGCACATCTCGATGGATTTTATTTTGGATCTTCCTGTTTCTCAGAAGATGTCTGTCATCTGGGTGGTGTGTGATCGTTTCTCTAAGATGGTCCATTTGGTTCCCCTGCCTAAGTTGCCTTCTTCTTCCGAGTTGGTTCCTCTGTTTTTTCAAAATGTGGTCCGTTTGCATGGTATTCCGGAGAATATCGTTTCTGACAGAGGTACCCAATTCGTGTCTAGATTTTGGCGAGCATTCTGTGCTAGGATAGGCATAGATTTGTCTTTCTCGTCTGCTTTCCATCCTCAGACTAATGGCCAGACCGAGCGGACGAATCAGACCTTGGAGACATATTTGAGGTGTTTTGTGTCTGCAGATCAGGATGATTGGGTTGCTTTTTTGCCTTTAGCGGAGTTTGCCCTCAATAATCGGGCCAGTTCTGCCACCTTGGTGTCTCCCTTTTTCTGTAATTCGGGGTTTCATCCTCGATTTTCTTCTGGTCAGGTGGAATCTTCGGATTGTCCTGGAGTGGATGCTGTGGTGGAGAGGTTGCATCAGATTTGGGGGCAGGTAGTGGACAATTTGAAGTTGTCCCAGGAGAAGACTCAGCTTTTTGCCAACCGCCGGCGTCGGGTTGGTCCTCGGCTTTGTGTTGGGGACTTGGTGTGGTTGTCTTCTCGTTTTGTCCCTATGAGGGTTTCTTCTCCCAAGTTTAAGCCTCGGTTCATCGGCCCGTACAAGATATTGGAGATTCTTAACCCTGTGTCCTTCCGTTTGGACCTCCCTGCATCTTTTTCTATTCATAATGTTTTTCATCGGTCATTATTGCGCAGGTATGAGGTACCGGTTGTGCCTTCCGTTGAGCCTCCTGCTCCGGTGTTGGTTGAGGGCGAGTTGGAGTACGTTGTGGAAAAAATCTTGGACTCCCGTGTTTCCAGACGGAAACTCCAGTATCTGGTCAAATGGAAGGGATACGGTCAGGAGGATAATTCTTGGGTGACTGCCTCTGATGTTCATGCCTCCGATTTGGTCCGTGCCTTTCATAGGGCTCATCCTGATCGCCCTGGTGGTTCTGGTGAGGGTTCGGTGCCCCCTCCTTGAGGGGGGGGGTACTGTTGTGAAATTGGATTTTGGGCTCCCCCGGTGGCCACTGGTGGAATTGAACTGGTGTGCATCATCCTCTCTGTTCACCTGTTTCCATCAGGATGTGGGAGTCGCTATTTAGCCTTGCTCCTCTGTCACTTCCATGCCGGTCAACATTGTAATCAGAAGCCTTTCTGTGCATGTTCCTGCTGCTAGACAACTCCCAGCTAAGTTGGACTTAGTCCTTGTTTGTTTTTGCATTTTGTTCCAGTTCACAGCTGTAGTTTCGTTTCTGTGTCTGGAAAGCTCTTGTGATCTGAAATTGCCACTCTGATGTTATGAGTTAATACTAGAGTCTTAAAGTAATTTCAGGATGGTATTTTGATAGGGTTTTCAGCTGACCATGAAAGTGCCCTTTCTGTCTTCCTGCTATCTAGTAAGCGGACCTCAATTTTGCTAAACCTATTTTCATACTACGTTTGTCATTTCATCTAAAATCACCGCCAATATTTGTGGGGGCCTCTGTCTGCCTTTCGGGGAAATTTCTCTAGAGGTGAGCCAGGACTATATTTTCCTCTGCCAGGATTAGTTAGTCCTCCGGCCGGCGCTGGGCGTCTAGGGATAAAACGCAGGCTACGCTACCCGGCTACTGTTAGTTGTGCGGCAGGTTTAGTTCATGGTCAGTTTAGTTTCCATCCTTCCAAGAGCTAGTTCGTATGTTTGCTGGGCTATGTTCTCTTGCCATTGAGAACCATAACAGTTCCCAATGGCAAGGGAACGTAAGAAACATATAAATAACGAACGAGCTCTCGGGTGATGGAAACTCGAGTTGACCGTGAGCTAAATCTACCACACAACTAACAGTAGCCAGGGAGCATACCTACGGCTTCCTAAATGCCACGCGCCAGCCGGAGGACTAACTACGCCTGGTAGAGGAAGAAACAGACCTGGCTTACCTCTAGGGAAATACCCCAAAAGATGATAGCAGCCCCCCACATGTAATAACGGTGAATTAAGGGGAAAAGACATACACAGTATGAAAGTAGATTTAGCAAAGAGAGGTCCACTTACTAGATAGCAGAAGGATACAAAAGAGGACTTCACGGTCAACTGAAAACCCTTTCAAAAACCATCCTGAAATTACTTTAAGACTCCTGTGTCAACTCATGACACAGGAGTGGCAATTTCAGCCCGCAAGAGCTTCCAGCTACAGAGAATTACAAAACTGCAAACTGGACAAAAGGTACAAAACAAAAGGACAAAGTCCACTTAGCTGATCAGCAGACTAGTAGCAGGAACATGCAACCGAAGGCTCTGGTTACAATGATGACCGGCAAGGAAATGACTGGAGAGCAAGGCTAAATAGGAAACTCCCAAACACTGATGGAAGCAGGTGAACAGAAGCAGCAAAGTGCAAACAAGTCACCAGTACCACCAGCAACCACCAGGGGAGCCCAAAAAGCGGATACACAACAGGTTAGGTTTGGGATTAGGGTTAGGGGTGTATTGGGGTTAGGGGTGTGTTGGGATTAGGGTTGTGGTTAGGGTTGGGATAAGGATTAGGGATATGTTTGGGTTTGGGGTGTGTTGGGGTTAGGGTTGTGGTTAGGGTTGGGATTAGGTTTAGGGGTGTGATTATGTTAGGGTTGGGATTAGGTTTGGGGTGTGTTGGGGTTAGGGTTGGAGTTATAATTGGGGGGTTTCCACTGTTTAGGCACATCAGGGGCTCTCCAAACACTACATGGTGTCTGATCTCATTTCAGCCAATTCTTCATTGAAAAAGTAAAACTGTGCTCCTTCTCTTCTGAGCTCTGCCGTGCGCTCAAACAGTGGTTTACCCCCACATATGGGGTATCAGCATACTCAGGACAAATTGGACAACAACTTTTGCAGTCCAATTTCTCCTGCTACCCTTGGGAAAATAAAAATTTGGGGGCTAAAAAATAATTTTTTGGGAAAAAAATGATTTTTTATTTTCACGGCTCTGCGTTATAAACTTTAGTGAAACACTTGGTTGTTCAAAGTTCTCACAACACATCTAGACAAGTTCCTTGGGGGTGTCTAGTTTGCAATATGGGGTCACTTGTGCAGGGTTTCTACTGTTTAGGTACATTAGGGGCTCTGCAAACACAACGTGACACCCGCAGACCATTCCATCAAAGTCTGCATTCCAAAACGGCGCTCCAAACTTCCCTTCCAAACTCTGCCATGTGCCCAAACGGTGGTTCCTCCCCACATATGGGGTATTGGCGTACTCAAGACAAATTTCACAATAACTTTTGGGGTCCAATTTCTCCTGTTACCCTTGGGAAAATAAAAAATTGGGGTTGAAAATATTATTTTTGTGAAAAAAATATGATTTTTATCTTTACGGCTCTACATTATAAACTTCTGTGAAGCACTTTGGAGTGCAAAGTGCTCACCATACATCTAGATAAGTTCCTTAGGGGGACTACTTTCCAAAATGGTGTCACTTTTGTGGGGTTTCCACTGTTTAGGCACATCAGGGGCTCTCCAAATGCGACATGGCGTCCGATCTCAATTCTAGCCAATTTTGCATTGAAAAGTCAAATGGCACTCCTTCCCTTCCGAGCTGTGCCATGCGCCCACACAGTGGTTAAACCCCACATATGGGGTATCAGCGTACTTAGGACAAATTGCACAACAACTTTTGGGGTCCAATTTCTCCTTTTACTCTTGGGAAAATAAAAAATTGGGGGCGAAAATATCATTTTTGTGAGAAAAATATGATTTTTTATTTTTAGAGCTCTACATTATAAACTTCTGTGAATCACTTGGGGGTTCAAAGTGCTCACCACACATCTAGATAAGTTCCTTAGGGAGTCTACGTTTCAAAATGGTGTCACTGGTGGGGGGGTTTCCACTATTTAGGCACATCAGGGGCTCTACAAACGTAACATGGCGTACGATCTCAATTCCAGCCAATTTTCCACTGAAAAGTCAAACGGCGCTTCTTCCCTTCCAAGCTCTGCCATGCGCTCAAACAGTGGTTTACCCCCACATATGGGGTATCAGCATACTCAGAACAAATTGTACAACAACTTTTGTCATTCAATTTCTCCTGTTACCCTTGGTAAAATGAAACAAATTAGATCTGAAGTAAATTTTTTGTGAAAAAAAGTGAAATGTTCATTTATTTGTAAACATTCCAAAAATTCCTGTGAAGCACCTGAAGGGTTAATAAACTTCTTAAATGTGGTTTTGAGCATCTCGAGGGGTGCAGTTTTTAAAATCATGTCACTTTTGGCTATTTTCTATCAGATAGACCCCTCAAAGTGACTTCAAATGTGATGTGGTCACTAAATAAAAATGGTGTTGTAAAAATGAGAAATCTATGGTCCAATTTTAACACTTATAACTCCCCAATAAAAAAAAATTTGGGTTCCAAAATTGTGCTGATGTAAAGTAGACATGTGGGAAATGTTACTTATTAAGCATTTTGTGTGACATATTTGTGCGATTTAAGGGCATGAAAATACAAATTTGGAAAATTGCAAAATTTTCAAAATTTTTGCCAAATTTCCGTTTTTTTTTTCACAAATAAACACATGTGATATCAAAGAAATTTTACCACTATCATGAAGTACAATATGTCATGATAAAACTATGTCAGAATCACCAGGATCCGTTGAAGCGTTCCAGAGTTATAATCTCATAAAGGGACAGTGGTCAGAATTGTAAAAATTGGCCCGATCATTAACGTGCAAACCTCCCTCGGGGGTAAAGGGGTTAAGGCACTCAGCTGTACACTGTTAGCCACTCCCATCTCCTATATAAACTGGGTTCTGGCTAGCACTCATTTTCAGAGTAGCTTATGCTGCATGGCTGGAGGTTGTTGTTGGAGAAGTCGTTTGGTGAATTTATCTGAGACCGTTGCAAGGTTTTGAAAGTGTGATAATTCCCTTTCTTCTCCTACTTTGGGTTAACCCCATCCTCCATTCCCTAGTGTTTACCTGTGTTGTTTATGTGTTTATATTTGCATGATTGGTATTTTTCGCTATCCCTTTTCGTATTACCTTGTTAGTCTGGTTGGTGTATTAGAGTACACTAGTACTCCCCTGATCCCTGGGTGGGGGAAAGGTACAGACTGATGACGGATTCAGGAGCTAAAGCAAGTTATGTGGCCCCTTTATCTTCACCATCAGACACAATCCGGGGAACAGGGTGAGCTAGGGCGCCCCTAGAGTTAGGGACAGGGAAGGAGCCCCTGGTCTCGGGACACCCGACAACCGAGTCATGACACCAGGATGGGGAACATATATACCAGGATGGAGGATATACAGCTCTGGCAAAAAGTAAGAGACCACTGTAAAATGATCAGTTTGTCTGATTTTTCTCTTTTTAGGTACATTTTTGAGTAAAATGTAAATTGTTCTTTTATTCTATAAACTACTGACAACATGTCTTCGAAGTTCCAAGCAATACATTTTTTATTTATTTTCTCAAAATGAGAAATGGTCAAAATAACCAAAAAAATGCATTGCTTGCAGACCTCAAATAATGCAAAAAAAGAAAAACAAGTTCATAATCATTTAGAAACAACAATACTAATGTTTTAACTCAGGAACAGTACTGAAATCAATATTTTGTGGAATAAGGCCGGCGTCACACTAGAGAGTTTTACGGACGCATGAGAGGAGCAAAAACTACGCATTGCACACGGACCAATGATTCTCTATGGGGCAGCTCCTATCTGCCGTATATTTCTCAGCTGTATTTTACGGGCGTAGAAAATCGCAGCATGCTGCGTTTATCAGCGTATTGCACAAAAAATCTGCCAATGAAAGTCTATGGGGGCGAGAAAAATGCAGATTACACACGGACCATCAGTGTGACTTGCGAGAAATACGCACCGGTGTTCTATAGAAAAGCCGTCAATTCAGTGCGGTGTACAGAAAATCACACTGACAGGTTAGAATAGAATAGATAGAATAAATGTCTACACATAGTATAGGTATATATATATATATATATATATATATATATATATATATATATATATATATATATACAGTATGTATGTCATTGAGACACATATATATATATATATATTTATATTTCATACAGCTCTAGATAGCAGAAAAGCCGGTAATTTTGCTTTTGCTATCTCCTTTCAAACCCGACAGGATATGAGACATGGTTTACATACAGTAAACCATTTCATATCCCTTTTATTTGCATATTCCTCACTAATAATGTTAGTAGAGTGTGTGTGCAAAATTTGGGGGCTCTAGCTGTTAAAATAAAGGGTTAAATCACAGAAAAAACTGTCATGGGCTCACGCGCAATTTTCTCCGCCAGAGTGGTAAAGCCGGTGACTGAGGGCAGATATTAATAGTGCAGCGCCCCAGAGTCCTGGTCTTTGCAGTAATGTAATTCTTCCACCAGGGGGAGTGATGTTACGTCTGAAGGCAATAAAGGAGATCACTTTACCAGGTATCACAAACCACACAACACACTTCACACTCCATGCCGCCAGGGGGAGCTACGCTCCTATCTACTAGGGCACTCCTCACAATTAGGTAAAACTGGTGGTCTGGACAGGAAGTTAGGCAGAAGCGAGCTGGGCTTCACCTAGTGAGCTGCTACCTGAGCTCCTCTCATGGAGTGGGTCCCTGACAGGGGTGGGATCCTGTCAGAGGCCTAGACAGAAGGCCACGGAGCTGTGCCTGCCCCATGTGTGGCAGCATCCTAAGGAAGAGCCATTAGAAGGGAATTGTATTGCGGAGGGTGAGAAACAAAGTCATAGCAAAAGGAGAGGAATCCAGAAGGAGTTCTGCCCTGCAAAAGGCTGCCTCCTTTCTGAGGCGCAGGAATCCGGTAACCAGAACACCGAGGGAGTAAGGATCTCTACGCTTTACTTCAGAGACTCGCAGGACAGTTAATTCCACGTTAGCTGCCCGACCTTATACCCAGGAGGCACGGTGGCAACTTGTGGGGGCTGGGGCGTGATAGAGTCCCTGTAAAAAGCCTCAGGCCTTCAGTCATATGGGTTTGTCCTATCCTATCCATCAGGGGGACAGAGAGAAAGAGACATAACATCTACAATAGTTGTGAGGACCTTACCGAGAAGCTCAGCAGGGAGGTACTACAACACCCAGGCGCTAGAGGAAGGGTACTGTGTCATGATCTCAATGGCAAGAGAACATAGCATAAGCATATATAGGAACTAGCTCTTGGAAGATGGGAACTGAGCTGACCATGAACTAAACCTAACGCACAACTAGCAGTGGCCGGGTAGCATGCCTACGTTGATTCTAGATGCCCAGCACCAGCCGGAGGACTAAATAAAACTAGCAGAGGAAAATATTAGTCCTAGCTCACCTCTAGAGAAATACCCCGAAAGGAGACAGAGGCCCCCCACATGTATTGGCGGTGAGTTGAGATGAAATAACAAACGTAGTATGAAAATAGGTTTAGCAAATTTGAGGTCCACTTACTACATAGCAGAAGACAGAAAGGACACTTTCATGGTCAGCTGAAAACCCTATCAAAAACACCATCCAGAAATTACTTTAAAACTCTGGCATTAACTCATAACACCAGAGTGGCAATTCCTGTTCACAAGAGCTTTCCAGACACAGTAACGAAACTACAGCTGTGAACTGGAACAAAAATGCAAAAACAAACATGGACAAGAGTCCAACTTATCTAGTAGTTGTCTAGGAGCAGGAACAAGCACAGAGAGGCTTCTGATAACATTGTTGACCGGCAAGCAACTAACAGAGCAGCAAGGTTATATAGCGACTCCCACATCTTGATGGGAACAGGTGAACAGAGAAGATGAAGACACCAGTTCAATTCCACCAGTAGCCACCGGGGGAGCCCAGAATCCAAATTCACAACAGTACCCCCCCCTCAAGGAGGGGGCACCGAACCCTCACCAGAACCACCAGGGCGATCAGGATGGGCCCTATGAAAGGCACGAACCAGATCGGAGGCATGAACATCAGATGCATTCACCCAAGAATTATCCTCCTGGCCGTATCCCTTCCACTTGACCAGATACTGGAGTCTCCGTCTGGAAACACGAGAGTCTAAGATTTTCTCCACAACGTACTCCAACTCACCCTCAACCAACACCGGAGCAGGAGGCTCAACGGAAGGCACAACCGGTACCTCATACCTGCGCAATAATGACCGATGAAAAACGTTATGAATAGAAAAGGATGCAGGGAGGTCCAAACGGAAGGAAACAGGGTTAAGAATCTCCAATATCTTATACGGGCCGATAAACCGAGGCTTAAACTTAGGAGAAGAGACCCTCATAGGGACAAAACAAGAAGACAACCACACCAAATCCCCAACAGAAAGCCGAGGACCAACACGACGGTGGCGGTTGGCAAAAAGCTGAGTCTTCTCCTGGGACAACCTCAAATTGTCCACCACCTGCCCCCAGATCTGATGCAATCTCTCCACCACAGCATCCACTCCAGGACAATCCGAAGATTCCACCTGACCAGAGGAAAATCGAGGATGAAACCCCGAATTACAGAAAAACGGGGACACCAAAGTGGCAGAGCTGGCCCGATTATTGAGAGCGAACTCCGCCAATGGCAAAAAAGCAACCCAATCATCCTGGTCAGCAGACACAAAACACCTCAGATATGTCTCCAGGGTCTGATTAATCCGCTCGGTCTGGCCATTCGTCTGAGGATGGAAAGCGGACGAAAAAGATAAATCTATGCCCATCCTAGCACAGAATGCCCGCCAAAATCTAGACACGAATTGGGTCCCTCTGTCAGAAACGATATTCTCAGGAATACCATGCAAACGAACAACATTTTGAAAAAACAGAGGAACCAACTCGGAAGAAGAAGGTAACTTGGGCAGAGGAACCAAATGGACCATCTTAGAAAAACGGTCACACACCACCCAGATGACAGACATCTTCTGAGAAACAGGCAGATCTGAAATAAAATCCATCGAGATGTGCGTCCAAGGCCTCTTAGGAATAGGCAAGGGCAACAATAATCCACTAGCCCGAGAACAACAAGGCTTGGCCCGAGCACAAACGTCACAAGACTGCACAAAGCCTCGCACATCTCGTGACAGGGAAGGCCACCAGAAGGACCTTGCCACCAAATCCCTGGTACCAAAAATGCCAGGATGACCTGCCAACGCAGAAGAATGAACCTCAGAGATGACTCTACTGGTCCAATCATCAGGAACAAACAGTTTATCAGGTGGGCAACGATCAGGTCTATCCGCCTGAAACTCCTGCAAGGCCCGCCGCAGGTCTGGAGAAACGGCTGACAATACCACTCCATCCTTAAGGATACCTGTGGGCTCAGAGTTACCAGGCGAGTCAGGCTCAAAACTCCTAGAAAGGGCATCCGCCTTAACATTCTTAGAACCCGGTAGGTATGACACCACAAAATTAAACCGAGAGAAAAATAATGACCAGCGCGCCTGTCTAGGATTCAGGCGCCTGGCGGTCTCAAGATAAATCAAATTTTTGTGGTCAGTCAATACCACCACCTGATGTCTGGCCCCCTCAAGCCAATGGCGCCACTCCTCAAAAGCCCACTTCATGGCCAAAAGCTCCCGATTCCCAACATCATAATTCCGCTCAGCGGGCGAAAATTTACGGGAAAAGAAGGCACAAGGCCTCATCACGGAGCAGTCAGAACTTTTCTGCGACAACACTGCCCCAGCTCCGATTTCAGAAGCGTCGACCTCAACCTGAAAAGGTAGAGCAACATCAGGCTGACGCAACACAGGGGCAGAGGAAAAACGGCGCTTAAGCTCCCGAAAGGCCTCCACAGCATCAGGGGACCAATCAGCAACATCAGCACCCTTCTTAGTCAAATCGGTCAATGGTTTAGCAATATCCGAAAAACCAGCAATAAATCGACGATAAAAGTTAGCAAAGCCCAAAAATTTCTGAAGACTCTTAAGAGAAGAGGGCTGCGTCCAATCACAAATAGCTTGAACCTTGACAGGATCCATTTCAATGGAAGAGGGGGAAAAAATATATCCCAAAAAGGAAATCCTCTGTACCCCAAAAACACACTTAGAACCCTTCACACACAAAGAATTAGACCGCAAAACCTGAAAAACCCTCCTGACTTGCTGGACATGAGAGTCCCAGTCATCCGAAAAAATCAGAATATCATCCAGATACACAATCATAAATTTATCCAAATAATCGCGAAAAATATCATGCATAAAGGACTGGAAAACTGACGGAGCATTAGAAAGACCAAAAGGCATCACTAAATACTCAAAGTGGCCCTCGGGCGTATTAAATGCGGTTTTCCACTCATCCCCCTGCCTGATTCGCACCAAATTATACGCCCCACGAAGGTCAATCTTAGAGAACCACTTGGCCCCCCTTTATGCGAGCAAACAAATCAGTCAGCAACGGCAATGGGTATTGATATTTAACAGTGATTTTATTCAAAAGCCGATAATCAATACATGGTCTCAAAGAGCCGTCTTTTTTTGACACAAAGAAAAAACCGGCTCCTAAGGGAGATGACGATGGACGAATATGTCCCTTTTCCAAGGACTCCTTTATATATTCTCGCATAGCAGCATGTTCAGGCACAGACAGATTAAATAAACGACCCTTTGGGTATTTACTACCCGGGATTAAATCTATGGCACAATCGCACTCTCGGTGCGGAGGTAACGAACCAAGCTTGGATTCTTCAAAGACGTCACGATAGTCAGACAGGAACTCAGGAATTTCAGAGGGAATGGATGATGAAATGGAAACCACAGGTACATCCCCATGAGCCCCCTTACATCCCCAGCTCAACACAGACATAGCTCTCCAGTCGAGGACTGGGTTGTGAGATTGCAGCCAAGGCAATCCTAGCACCAAATCATCATGTAGATTATACAGCACCAGAAAGCGAATAATCTCCTGGTGATCCGGATTAATACGCATAGTTACTTGTGTCCAGTATTGTGGTTTATTATTAGCCAATGGGGTGGAGTCAATCCCCTTCAGAGGAATAGGAGTCTCCAAAGGCTCTAAATCATACCCACAGCGTTTGGCAAAGGACCAATCCATAAGACTCAAAGCGGCGCCAGAGTCGACATAGGCGTCCGTGGTAATAGATGACAAAGAGCAAATCAGGGTCACAGATAGAATAAATTTAGACGGTAAGGTGCAAATGGAAACAGATTTACCAAGCTTTTTAGTGCGCTTAGAGCATGCTGATATAACATGAGTAGAATCACCACAATAGAAACACAACCCATTTTTCCGTCTAAAATTCTGCCGCTCGCTTCGGGACAGAATTCTATCACACTGCATACTCTCTGGCGACTTCTCAGTGGACACCGCCAGATGGTGCACTGGTTTGCGCTCCCGCAAACGCCTATCGATCTGAATAGCCATTGTCATGGACTCATTCAGACCCGCAGGCACAGGGAACCCCACCATAACATCCTTAATGGCATCAGAGAGACCCTCTCTGAAAGTCGCCGCCAGGGCGCACTCATTCCACTGAGTAAGCACAGACCATTTACGGAATCTTTGGCAGTAAATTTCCGCTTCATCTTGCCCCTGAGATAGGGACATCAAAGTTTTTTCTGCCTGAAGCTCCAAATGAGGTTCGTCATAAAGCAACCCCAAGGCCAGAAAAAACGCATCCACATTGAGCAACGCAGGATCCCCTGGTGTCAATGAAAAAGCCCAGTCTTGAGGGTCGCCCCGGAGCAAGGAAATCACAATCCTGACCTGCTGTGCAGGGTCTCCGGCAGAGCGAGATTTCAGGGACAAAAATAATTTGCAATTATTTCGAAAATTCTGAAACCCGGATCTATTCCCCGAGAAAAATTCCGGCAAAGGAATTCTCGGCTCAGATACAGGTGCATGACAAACAAAATCTTGCAAGTTTTGTACCTTCGTGGCGAGATTATTCAAACCTACAGTTACACTCTGAAGATCCATTACAAACAGGTGGACACAGAGCCATTCAAGGTTTAAGAGGAGGTAAGAAGCAGCTAGACAGCAATTAAGGGCTAGGCAGCAAAACTCTGAGGGGAAAAAAAAAAAAAAATTTCCCTTCAACACTTCTTTTTCTCCTGCTTCAGCCCAAACAATTAACACTTTGAGGGCCGGTCAAACTGTCATGATCTCAATGGCAAGAGAACATAGCATAAGCATATATAGGAACTAGCTCTTGGAAGATGGGAACTGAGCTGACCATGAACTAAACCTAACGCACAACTAGCAGTGGCCGGGTAGCATGCCTACGTTGATTCTAGATGCCCAGCACCAGCCGGAGGACTAAATAAAACTAGCAGAGGAAAATATTAGTCCTAGCTCACCTCTAGAGAAATACCCCGAAAGGAGACAGAGGCCCCCCACATGTATTGGCGGTGAGTTGAGATGAAATAACAAACGTAGTATGAAAATAGGTTTAGCAAATTTGAGGTCCACTTACTACATAGCAGAAGACAGAAAGGACACTTTCATGGTCAGCTGAAAACCCTATCAAAAACACCATCCAGAAATTACTTTAAAACTCTGGCATTAACTCATAACACCAGAGTGGCAATTCCTGTTCACAAGAGCTTTCCAGACACAGTAACGAAACTACAGCTGTGAACTGGAACAAAAATGCAAAAACAAACATGGACAAGAGTCCAACTTATCTAGTAGTTGTCTAGGAGCAGGAACAAGCACAGAGAGGCTTCTGATAACATTGTTGACCGGCAAGCAACTAACAGAGCAGCAAGGTTATATAGCGACTCCCACATCTTGATGGGAACAGGTGAACAGAGAAGATGAAGACACCAGTTCAATTCCACCAGTAGCCACCGGGGGAGCCCAGAATCCAAATTCACAACAGTACTGATTTCCACCTGGATAAGAGGACTCTGGATTTGCCTTCAGACCGGACGGACTCTGCCTACCCTGTGGTCCGTACCATGGACTGTGGACACTGAAGCCTTCAGTAAAGGTAAAGAGACTGCAACCTTGTGTCCTCGTTCTTCACTGCGCCTCGCACCATCCACCATCTACACTCTGGGAAGCCCTGGGGATACACTTCACCTGTGGGAAGGTATACCATCTAGCTGCCATTACATCACCCCAGCGGACCTCTAAGCAGCATCGGTCACCCTGACCGAATACCACAGATGGCGTCACGAACATTATCCCTTTAAAGACCTTTCCCCCATTTATCAACGGACGTTCCCTAGGGCCACGGACCGGGTCAGCCACCGTGACATCCATACCGAGAACCGACGGGCCCGGTACTGAGTTCCCTTTGCCCTTGGGGGCGCTCCAAAAGCCTAGGGAGGGACCATGGTTATTGGCCCCCCCTGGCTAAAAACATCTGACCCCAGCCACCCCAGAAAAGGCACATCTGTAAGATGAGCCTATTCTGGCACTTAGCCACTCTCTTTCCACTCTCCTGTAGTGGTGGGATATGGGGTAATAAAGGGTTAATGTCACCTTGCTATTGTAAGGTGACATTAAGCCTGTTTAATAATGGAGAGGTGTCAATAAGACACCTATCCATTATTAATCCAATAATATTAAAGGGTTAATAATACACACACATTAAGAATAAAGTATTTTATTGAAATAAAAACACACATGGGGTTGTAAAATCTTTATTATACACTTAATCCACCTGAAGACCCTCGTTCTGTAAAACAACAAAAATAAAAAAGCAACAATATCCCATACCTTTCCGGCGCTCAGTCATGTCCGACGCTGTAAATCCATCTGAAGGGGTTAAATAATTTTACAAGCAGGAGCCTGCTAATGCAGCTGTGCTCCTGGCTGTAAAATTTGGGGAATTAACTGAAAGCAGGGGAACGTAGCATCGTAGATTTGCGGTGTTGCGCCCCCTGCTGGCATAAACTCATATGAACTCTAGCGTGAGAAAATAGAAAAAGTCCTATGCTAGAGTTCATATGAGTTTATACCAGCAGGGGGCGCAGCACCGCAAGTCTACGATCCTATGTTCCCCTGCATTCCATTAATTCCTCAGATTTTACAGCCAGGAGCACAGCTGCATTAGCAGGCTCCTGGCTGTAAAATTATTTAACCCCTTGAGATGGATTTACAGCGTGGGACATGACTGAGCACCGGAAAGGTATGGGATATTGTTGTTTTTTTATTTTTGTTCTTTTACAGAACGAGGGTCTTCAGGTGGATTAAGTGTATAATAAAGATTTTACAACCCCATGTGTGTTTTTATTTCAATAAAATACTTTATTCTTAATGTGTGTGTGTATTATTAACCCTTTAATATTATTGGATTAATAATGGATAGGTGTCTTATTGACATCTCTCCATTATTAACCAGGCTTAATGTCACCTTACATTAGCAAGGTGATATTAAGCCTTTATTACCCCATATCCCACCGCTACAGGGGAGTGGGAAGAGAGAGGCTAAGTGCCAGAATAGGCGCATCTTACAGATGTGCCTGCCTTTTCTGGGGTGTCTGGTGGCAGATGTTTTTAGCCGGGGGGGGGGGGGCAAAAACCATGGTCCCTCTCTAGGCTATTAATATCTGCCCTCAGTCACCGGCTTTCCCACTCTGGCGGAGAAAATTGCGTGGGAACCCACGCCAGTTTTTTCCGTGATTTAACCCTTTAGGCTACTTTCACACTAGCGTTAACTGCAATCCGTCACAATGCGTCGTTTTGCAGAAAAAAACGCATCCTGCAAAAGTGCTTGCAGGATGCGTTTTTTCACCATAGACTAACATTATGCAACGTATTGCGACGGATTGACACACGTCGCAACCGTCGTGCGACGGTTGCGCCGTGTTGTGGTGGACCGTCGGCACAAAAAAACGCTACATGTAACTTTTTTGCCGCCGACGGTCCGCTTTTTTCGACCGCGCATGCGCGGCCGGAACTCCGCCCCCACCTCCCCGCACTTCCCCGCACCTCACAATGGGGCAGCGGATGCGCTGGAAAAATGCATCCGCAGCCCCCGTTGTGCGGCGCAGAGAACGCTAGCGTCGGTAACCTCTGCCCGACGCACAGCGACGGGCCGAGCCCGACGCTAGTGTGAAAGTAGCCTTATTTTAACAGCTAGAGCCCCCAAATGTTGCACACAGACTCTACTAACATTATTAGTGAGGAATATGCAAAAAAAAGGGATATGAAATGGTTTACTGTATGTAAACCATGTCTCATATCCTGTCGGGTTTGATAAGGAAATAGCAAAAGCCGGCAATTACCGGCTTTTCTGCTATCTAGCTCTGTATGAAATCCGCAGTAGTTTTCCATGAGTTTACAGTACCATGTAAACCTATGGAAAACAGAAACCGCTGTGCCCATGCTGCGAAAAAAAAAGCGCTGAAACGCTGCAGTTTACATTCCGCAGCATGTCAATTCTTTGTGCGGATTCTGCAGCGGTTTACACCTGCTCCACAATAGGAATCCGCAGGTGTAAAAGGCAGGTGGAATCTGCACAAAATCCGCGGTAAATCTGCGGTAAATCCGCAGGTAAAACGCAGTGCCTTTTACCTGCGGATTTCTCAAATCCGCTGTGGAAAAATCCGCAGACGTAAAAAGTATGTGTGCACAGCCTTAGATGACCAGGTGCTGATCTGGGGATGCTTCAGCAAGGCTGGATAAGGAATATATATAACTAGATGGGGGATATATATACAAGTATGGGGGGCCAGGATAAGGGACATATATACCAGGATGGGGACCAGGGTAAGGGACATATATCACAGAAGAAAATCCAGCTCACCACCTGCAATTTCACAATTCTGGAGCACGGATAGCACCTGGCAGGGTGCAACATCTAATGAAGAAAGCAGAAAAATCCAACTCGCAGATGAAGTTCAAAAAAGTGCACTTTATTTTACAAGGTACATGAAGCAAAATTTAAAATTGTGTGTTCACAAAAAAGAGTGTACAGGCATCCTTTGACACGTTTTGAGGGACAGTCACCTGCTGCCCATGCCTCACTCGTGTCACCTGCTGCCCATGCCTCACTTGTGTCACCGGCAGCTCATGCCTCACTCATGTCATCTGCAGCCTGTGCCTCACTCGTGTCACCTGCAGCCCATGCCTCACTCGTGTCACCTGCAGCCCATGCCTCACTCGTGTCACCTGCAGCCTGTGCTCACTCGTGTCACCTGCTGCCCATGCCTCACTTGTGTCACCTGCAGCTCGTGCCTCACTCATGTCATCTGCAGCCTGTGCCTCACTCGTGTCACCTGCAGCCCATGCCTCACTCATGTCACCTGCTGCCCATGCCTCACTTGTGTCACCTGCAGCTCGTGCCTCACTCATGTCATCTGCAGCCTGTGCCTCACTCGTGTCACCTGCAGCTCGTGCCTCACTCATGTCATCTGCAGCCTGTGCCTCACTCGTGTCACCTGCAGCCCATGCCTCACTTGTGTCACCTGCAGCTTGTGCCTCAATTGTGTCACCTGCAGCTCGTGCCTCACTCTTGTCAACTGCAGCCTGAGCCTCACTCGTGTCACCTGCTGCCCATGCCTCACTTGTGTCACCTGCAGCTCGTGCCTCAATTGTGTCACCTGCAGCTCGTGCCTCACTCGTGTCACTTGCTGCCCATGACTGACTTGTGTCACCTGCAGCCTGTGCCTCACTCGTGTCACCTGCAGCTCCTGCCTCACTCGTGTCACTTGCAGCCCGTGCCTCACTCATGTCACCTGCAGCCCATGCCTCACTTATGTCACCTGCAGCCTGTGCCTCAGTCATCACTTGCAGCCCATGCCTCAGTCGTGTCACCTGCAGCCTGTGTCTCACTCATGTCATCTGCAGCCTGTGCCACAATTGTGTCACCTGCAGCCTGTGCCTCAATCATGTCACCTGCAGCCTGTGGCTCAATCGTGTCACCTGCAGCCTGTGCCTCACTCGTGTCACCTGCAGCCTTTGCCTCAATCATGTCACCTGCAGCCTGTGCCTCAATCGTGTCACCTGCATCCTGTGCCTCACTTGTGTCATCTGCAGCCTGTGCCTCACTCGTGTCACCTGCAGCCTGTGCCTCACTTGTGTCACCTGCAGCCTGTGCCTCACTCGTGTCACTTGCAGCCCTTGCCTCAGTCTAGTCACCTGCAACCCATGCCTCACTCATGTCACCTGCACCTCGTGCCTCATTCATTTCACCTGCAGCCTGTGTCTGTGTCACACGAGTGAGGCACGGGCTGCAAGTGACAACTGTGGCACAGGCTGCAGGGGACACCAGTGAGGCACAGGCTGCAGATGACAAGACTATGGCAAGGGCTGCAAGTGAGGACTGAGGCACAGGCTGCAGGTGACACGAGTGAGGCACAGGCTGCAGGTGACACGTTGAGGCACGGGCTGCAGGCGACACGAGTGAGGCACGGGCTACAGGTGACAT
Organism: Ranitomeya variabilis; assembly: GCF_051348905.1. Classification (NCBI taxonomy): domain Eukaryota; kingdom Metazoa; phylum Chordata; class Amphibia; order Anura; family Dendrobatidae; genus Ranitomeya; species Ranitomeya variabilis. The sequence goes on along the minus strand of NC_135236.1, from coordinate 410,505,598 downwards.
GAGTGAGGTATAGGCTGCAGGTGACACGAGTGAGGCACGAGCTGCAGGTGACACGAGGAAGACAAGGGCTACAAATGAAACTAGTGAAGCACAGGCTGCAGGTGACACAAGTGAGGCACAGGCTGCAGGTGACATGAGTGAGGCACAGACTGCAGATGACACCAGTGAGGCACAGGCTGCAGGTGACACGAGTAAGGCACGGGTTTCAAGTGACAGGAGTGAGGCACAGGCTGCAGGTGACACGATTGAGGAACGGGCTGCAGGTGACACGAGTGAGGCACAGGCTGCAGGTGACACAAGTGAGGCACAGGCTGCAGGTGACACGAGTGACGCACAGGCTGCAGGTGACACGACTGAGGCACAGGCTGCAGGTGACAAGAGTGAGGCACAGGCTGCAGGTGACACGAGTGACGCACAGGTTGCAGGTGACACAAGTGAGGCACAGGCTGCATGTGACATGAGTGACGCACAGGCTGCAGGTGACACGACTGAGGCACAGGCTGCAGGTGACAAGAGTGAGGCACGGGCTGCAGGTGACACGAGTGAGGCACAGGCTGCAGGTGACACGAGTGAGGCACAGGCTGCAGGTGACACAAGTGAGGCACAGGCTGCAGGTGACACGAGTGACGCACAGGCTGCAGGTGTCACGACTGAGGCACAGGCTGCAGGTGACACGAGTGACGCACAGGTTGCAGGTGACACAAGTGAGGCACAGGCTGCAGGTGACACGAGTGACGCACAGGCTGCAGGTGACACGACTGAGGCACAGGCTGCAGGTGACAAGAGTGAGGCAGGAGCTGCAGGTGACACGAGTGAGGCAGGAGCTGCAGGTGACACGAGTGAGGCACAGGCTGCAGGTGTCAGGAGTGAGGCACAGGCTGCAGGTGTCAGGAGTGAGGCACAGGCTGCAGGTGTCAGGAGTGAGGCACAGGCTGCAGGTGTCAGGAGTGAGGCACAGGCTGCAGGTGTCAGGAGTGAGGCACAGGCTGCAGGTGTCAGGAGTGAGGCACAGGCTGCAGGTGTCAGGAGTGAGGCACAGGCTGCAGGTGACACGAGTGAGGCACAGGCTGCAGGTGTCAGGAGTGAGGCACAGGCTGCAGGTGTCAGGAGTGAGGCACAGGCTGCAGGTGTCAGGAGTGAGGCACAGGCTGCAGGTGTCAGGAGTGAGGCACAGGCTGCAGGTGTCAGGAGTGAGGCACAGGCTGCAGGTGACACGAGTGAGGCACAGGCTGCAGGTGACACGAGTGAGGCACAGGCCACTAGTACTGGAGCAGGAGAATCCTAGGTTCACATTGCGTTAGGGCAATCCGTTTAGTGCATACGCTAGTGGATTGTGCTAACGCAATGTCCCAAAAGGGATCGCGTTTGGCGATCCCGCTAGCGCAGATGCCTGATCTGCGCTAGCGAGGAACGGACCTCGGATGCTGCAAGCAGCGTTCGAGGTCCGTTTGAAAATAATGAGACATCGCTAGCGCGTGCCGAAAATTGCATGTGTCAGCGATGCGTTAGCGACCCGTTAGTACATTGCGGTCAATGGGTGCGCTAACGGACCCGTTACATAGCGTTAATTGCACCAATTGCGCCATGTAACGGGAGTCCGCTAGCGGACACCCATTAACGCAATGTGAACCTACCCTAAGGCTGCCGTCACACTAGCAGTATTTGATCAGTATTTTACATCAGTATCTGTAAGCCAAAACCAGGAGTGGGTGATAAATACAGAAGTGGAGCATATGTTTCTATTATACTTTTCCTCTATTTGTTCCACTCCTGGTTTTGGCTTACAAATACTGATGTAAAATACTGTCCAAATACTGCTAGTGTGACGGCAGCCTTAGTGAGAGTCCGTCCACGCATGCGCAGTGTGGTGGGCCGTAGTGTGGTGACGTCACTCGGGCACTCCCCTCCTCCCTCTTTACCATAGTGGGAAGCGGCATCTCCCAGCTCCGCCAGGCGGCCCCGAGTTCGGACACACGGCGGAGTTCATCCCGGAGCAGCCCCAGGAGCCGAGCGCCGACTGCCCGGTAGTATGGATTAGGAGCGACTCTCCGTGGGAGAACATGAGTTCTGGTGAGTGCTGGCAGGGGTGGCCGGTGCCAGGGTCACAGCAGTGCTGGGCTGCCCCCATACAGTGCGGGGACGAGAACTTCAGCTCTTCTCAGGAGTTCTATAGTATTAGTCATAGTGACAAGTCCCTGTACATGGGGGGATGCTGACGTGTGTGCTGGCGCCCCGCTCTCGGGATAGCACATCGGGGATACACTTGTGGTCTATCGGGATATGCCATACATGCCCATGACGGGAATGGTCGCTCTCATAGTGATTGCTGTGGCGTCCTGCTTTTCTTTCTGCCTCTTCGGATTGGCACGTCTCCTTGTGATTGGTCGGGTTGTGCCCGGTAGCGCCGGTGTACCCGCTCTCAGTAGGTACGGATGGAGTTAGCCTAGTTGTAGATTGGCATGGCGTCCGGTGATCGGGAACCAGCAGTATATTAGTCCATTGGTGCCTGTTGTTCTGGTTTTCCTTTTGTACCAAATCCATCTTTCTATTTGTGCCTATTTTAATTCTATTTTATGTATTTAATTTTTTTTAAGCTTGTCACTGCGGATTAGGGCTTTCTGATGTGTCTAATCTGAACTTTTTAAAAGTTGCAAAATGTGTTACAAATGTCCAGTCCTTCCTCTCTGAAGAGGCAATCTGTCTTCTGTTCATCAATTTCTGCAACATTTTTGGATATGTAGTAAATCCCAAGAGGAGGACCGCGGGAGGTCACTATATGTATGACTGCATTACGAGATCTATGCCTTCAGAAGGCACTACTAAATATCTAAATATAGATGTGTTATTAAAATAAAGTGTTTGTATATGAATTGCCCAGGACATTATGCAGACAGGACAGAGTGCGAGGTGGGCCCAATGAATCAAAAGTTTAATAATGACATGCATCATTGGCAGACATTATAAGATACATATAAAGTGCCTGGTGCCAATACAGTTCTCAAGGATAGGGAATGGACATTTTGCGAAATATGCTATTTATTACACTAAAAAGTCGGAAATACAGTTCAAATCATGAAAAAACTCACAATTTTTTATTTTGTGCAATATTCACAAATCACATGCGCCATGTTGATGAATTTGTAGCAAAAAATGCCACCGCTGTAAAAAAAAAAAAATCTTAAAACTCCCCCCACATGATGAATCTGGGCCATGGTGTTTTGTCTGGTCACAGGAGGTGCCATTCTTTTACCCTGTGAGTGGTCATGTTTCTGGATTGGTCATGTTGGAAATGTGTGCAGGGCATTACAGGCAATCCAATGTCTTCAGGAAGGAAATGTTTAGAATGACTGTCTGTCTGTATCATGGATGTAGGGGGTCACACTTTGAAGGTGAAGTGCTTCCCCTTGTGTGCAGGCTTGTAGACCACAGGATGTTTATTTGATATATTCCAGGCTGTAGTTTGCTGGTTCCAGCTTCAGTCACTTCCACATGTTCCTGCAAAACATTGGGAAAAAAAAGTGCTGCGCTTACTGTACATCAGTATAGCAGATGGCTGAGAACTCGGCATTGCGATATGAGCACTACTGTAAACTGAATTCCTCCATAGTTTATACAGGGCTTCGTGTAGTGTATGGGGTGTCTCCTTGGAAAATGGTTCTACATGGACAGACCAATGGCTCTGCTCTCTGGCTATTCTAATTCTATTTATTTGTTTATTGAACATTAGCTGACTTTATGGCAGTAGGACAAATAATGTATAGATAATGCGCCTGAACTAGACATACCACACAAGTTTTATTTAGAAAACAAACAAAACACATAGTCTTAAGTGGTTAGAATGGAGACATCGAACTTCCAAAGCCACAGACAGAAACTTTCATTTGTATTCAAGTAGCCAAAAAAGGAAATGAGAATTTGGTTTGAAGACTGATGTTTGTTCCTGGGATCGTTTTCACACATTGACAACGAAGTCAGCGTGGGAATTGAGCACATCAACCATAATTTAAAGGGAATCTAGTCTTACCACCTAATCTGAGAGCAGCATAATGTAGAGAACGATCCTTTTGCTTTTGCTCTCACCTTCCCAAACCCGACATGATGATATGACAAATAGAACTAAATGGGGGCACCACGGTCAGTGGGACTCAAACCAAAGTCTGAACAGTAACCAAATATGAAAAAAGAAAGAAAAAGCAGACTTTATAGACGGGAGTCACCACCGAAATAGTATGAAAACAGCAGCTTTATTAAACATGTATCAAACAAGACAGAGCATGCTAAAAACATTTAAAAACAGCAGAGGGATATCTTGCCTTACGCAGGCGTGTACTATGGAGGACAGAGAATGAACTTCAATCCAATATTGCAGCCAGTGGGTAAGGAAAGGGTGAATCAAACACCCGAAATCCCCGCCCATATGACTGAAAATTGTTCCCTCCAAATTCAGGTGACAGAGTCCCTTTAAGGGCTGCCCGGTACTCAAAATTTCTTATATCCTTGATGTGAGAGTATAGATCTAGTTGGTAAGGTGGAGCGGTTTGCTTCCAGTGGTAGGCAATCAAACAGCGTGCTGCTGTCAGCATATGTAAGAGCAGTCTAATGGATCTCTTAGGCCGGGTGCACACGATCCGGAAGTGACAGCACTTTGGACACAACGTATGTTCTCTGCGTCCAAAGCGCTGCCATCTATTGAACGCAGGTGAATCCGCATGTGTTTACTGAACCGTGCAGAATCACAGCGTCCAATACATTGTATGTGTGATATTTATCTTGCGGAGACTAGAGAGAAATTGACATGTGGGCTGGAAAGTCACGCCGCATGTCCGTCTCCACGTGTGAGCCTGGGCATCTCTGGACACATAGTAGACATGAGATTTCTTGAAATCCCATCCACCATGCTGTAACATCTGGCCACTTCGGGTTAGATGCTGCACAAGTGTGTAGCGTCCAACCTGCAGCTTTTACTGATCGTGGGCACGTACCCTTAGATATGGACACAGGGAAAATATTTTATAGAAACAGCTGAGGATCTAGACAGACTTCTGCTCCAAACAAAAATTTGCTAAGTTAGGAGTTGGACTTTCACCCAAAACAGTTTAATCATAGGACAGTCCAAAAAAACATGAAAAATGGAACCTCTAGATGGGGCGCACCGACAGCAAAGGGAAGGAATAGATGGTTCCATTTTATGTAAAAATTCAGGCGTACGGTACCAGAGATGAAGGATTTTGTACTGATTTTCTTTGTATGAAATACAAGATGCAGTCTTGGTGCTTTGGTCCAAACATTTCTCCATTCTACCACGGTCAGTGTTTTACCCAGGTATTCCTCCCATTTGTGCATATAAGAGCGTCTAGTTAGGGAATCTGTGTTTGGAATTTGTAGAATATTGTAATACTAGATATTAAACCTCTTGTTGTTGAACTATTCTTGAACATTATCTCGAAGGAGGTAGGAATGGAGACATGTAGACCGTGGAATAATAAGGCAAAGTGCCCGATCTTAGTGTATTGGCATAATGAAAGAATGGAGAACTTTGTTTTCAGCTCATAAGAATGTGAAATTCACGTTTTATAGTTTGTCGGCGCTTTCTGAAGTTTTGATAAAATCACTGTTTTATTAGCAGGAGATTATCACTAGAGGGCCATTAAACGTGCTGCCGTGTAGTCTTCCATATTTATGGGCTCTGGATAGCCATGCCCCCACCTCTGATTGGCAGCTTTCTGTCTATGCACAGTGTACACAGTGGTGTGGGCGGGGTTATACAGAGCCCTGCATTCAGAGAACTGGTAGATCTGAAGCAGCTAAGGCCCGTTAGTTTTTTACCGTCAGTCACAATCCATTGGATCGACGGGTCCGTCTCAGATTGTAGAATACTGATGCAATGGATCCATTTTTTGGACAGATCCGACTAGCGGATCTGGCCAATTGGATCAGAGCATGCTCAGATTAAAAATTGAATCCGTCACCATATTCCTTCATTTGACGGGTCCGGCGCCATAGGCTTCCATTCTAGCAAACGATGGACAGCAAAGGATTCATCGCTGTTCGCTTTTTTTTTGACGGACACAAAAAAGTTACTTTGTCCGTTGTCTCCGGCCGCCGGAACAAAATTTTCGACGGATCCGGCGAACTACGGATGAAACGTGAGGCCATCTGTCGCTAATACAAGTCTTTGAGAAAAATTGGATCTGGTGGCATCACTCGCCGGATCCGTTTTTTTCAAAATTCGACTAATGGCAAAAAACTGATGTGTGAAACGGGCCTTAAACAGGGCTTTTATCAAACGTGGTTTTGGCTTACAAATACTGATGTAAAATACTGACCAAATACTGCTAGTGTGACGGCAGCCTAAGTGGTAAATCTCTGGAATCAGGGTCTATAGGGCAGCACGGTGGCTCAGTGGTTAACACTGCAGCCTTGCAGTGCTGGAGTCTTGTATTCAAATCCCACCAAGGACTACATCTGCAAGGAGTTTGTATGTTCTCCCCATGTTTGCGTGGGTTTCCTCCGGTTTCCTCCCACATTCCAAAGACATACTGATAGGGAATTTAGATTGTGAGCCCCATCAGGGACAGCGATGGTGATGTCTGTAAAGTGCTGTGGAATATGTTGGCGCTATTTAAATAAAGAGATTATTATTTATTATGATGCTCTCAGGTTAGCAAAAACCTCGTGACAAACTCCATTTAAGTATTCCTGGGAGATGCAATTGGATCTTAGAAATTGGGTTGTTTTTTTCTTTATCAGTTTGCATGGGACAACACAGTAGCTTATTGTGTACAAGTAAATGGAAAGTCAAACCAACATTTAACAGCTAGAAAGCAGACTCTCCTGCTCCCTTTGGGAATGAATTAAAAAGTAGCACTTATTTCTTTTCGAACGACAACTTTGCTCTGGAAACATTTGAAAAATCCTGGACAACCCCTCTAAGCTTGTTTACCCTGGCAAGTTGTTACAATTTGCTGGTTTCTGAGCAATCGTAGCAATAATTCTTCAGTGTAAGGTCTCAGTTAATATCAGTATTTTTCATGTACGCAAAAAGAAATGGTACAAGTGTTATCAGTGTTTTTCACATATGAATGAATAAATAAATTACCAATCTTCTCCTATCGTACACCATGGCGTGCCATCTGTGCGCTGTACATGGTTTTCATGGACTCATAGACTTGTATTGTCACTTTTCATCTGCCAGAAAAATATAGAATTTCTCAGGGAGTTTTGCATGGACACAGTGTCTATAAAAAAAAAACAACAACACAGGCATGTGAATAGCTCCATAGATTATAATGGGGACGTGTTGTATCTGTGAAAAACACTGATAGAACTCATGTGCAACGTGGATGTCTGAATGAGACCTTCACACTCGGAGGTCTCCCTGCGGGTGAAAGCTGTGAACTGATGCACTTCTTAGGCTATGTGCACACGTTGCGGATTTTGCTGCGGATCTGCAGCTGCGGGTCCGCAGCAGTTTCCCATGAGTTTACAGTACAATGTAAACCTATGGAAAACAGAAAACGCTGTGCCCATGCTGCGTTAAAAAAAACGCGCGGAAACGCAGCTGTTTACATTCCGCAGCATGTCACTTCTTTGTGCGGATTCCGCTGCAGTTTACACCTGCTCCACAATAGGAATCCGCAGGTGTAAAACCGCAGGGGAATCCGCACAAATTCCCCCCAAAAACGTGGTAAATTCGCAGGTAAAACGCAGTGCCTTTTACCTGCGGATTTCTAAAATTCACTGGAAAAATAAGCAGAGGTCCATTCTACGTGTGCACATACCCTAAGCCGGCTGTCAGTCTGTGATGGCACACTATGTACTGAGCGGAGACTGAAAGCCAGAGGCCCTGGGAAGAATAAAGCTCATTTCTCCCTGGCAATCTGGTGTTCAGTGCGGTGGCCACATGGCTTCAGAACGCCATCAACCTGCAGGTTTTTTCACAACAGGTTCCCTTTAAAAAAGTAATCTGGTGAATCACTGTGACCTTGTGCCTGCAAGTAAATTACAGTATGCCATTTTTGCCCTTTAAAAAGATGGGTGACATCCCTAAGTTACAATGACGCTCTATTAGTACAATACCACTACTTGCTTCTTATTCTGTGTTCCTCATTAATATAAAAAGATAAGTTTTCATTACAGACCTGTTTTTGAATGCAGATTTTTACTAAAATAAAACAATTCATCTTTTGTTCTAAGGATTGACCAACAGCCATCTAGTATGTATGACAATCGTTCGGCCGACAGCCATCTTAGCTAACACTCCTCACAGGAGCGCTTCTTTGGCCGAGTGCTTCTGTGTTCTCTATGAGAGAGCCTCTGGCTGACATGGCGGCAGCTAGTCTCAGGGAGAACAATGCAATCAGCAGTCTGAAATTGGACATGCGTGATTGACACCTCTTCCAACCATCAATCGACCAGTGCCCCCAGAAAAATTCGACTACTGGCCCAACTTGTCAACATCGGCGGATTCAGACCACTTAAAGCACCACTCCAGCGTTTTTTTTAATTATTGCACCTTTTGGCTTGGTGATTTAAATGTAATTACCCTTCCACCGCCTTCACCCTTTTCCCGGGACGGTCTCTGGCGAAGAGTGACCTGCAACATCTCCATTGTTTCCTGGAGCTCTGCGGAGGTCCTTTTTTCATACATTTTTGAGAGAGCTTCGTTCTGGCTCTAATAGACTTTGATTGAGCTCTTGTGACGTAGCTTCTAACGTCTGGCCAGTCAGAAGTTATGGGCACAAGATGGTGCCACAAGACCGAAGAGGTATTGGTAAAGGGTAAAGTCGCTGGAAGGTGAGTATAAGAAGCACCACTCTAGCGCCCCACTTCCCCTCCCTCCCACAAAAAAACAACAAATTATGTAGTGGCACTTTAAAGGGGTATTTCCATCTCCGAGATCCTATCCCAATATGTAGTAGTAAGAGATAGGAAATACCCCTTTTTAAGTCTAATGTGTATGGGGGCCTTTACTCTGTAGTGCGTTATTCCTCCAGAAATTACAGTATATTTGGTTGACTTGTCAACGGTTCTTATCCGTACACAGTCTGATACTGCCCAATCAATGCTGACAGGTATTATTTATCGCTCACCTAATAGTATTTGGCATCACTGTGGTTGTTTTATCAGACAAATTCCTGTTCATGGAATTCATGGATGTACTAGTCAAGAAAAATATACCAAGCCCATTTATTGTCTATATGCCTGATAGGGCGTATAAATAGATGTTGTCTTAATGATACAACTCCATTTAATGTGTTTTTAGTAAGACTAGATCCAGTCACTAAATAGCTTTGTTCAGATTAAGTAAACTTTAGGGATAGTGGTTAATGTATGGCTAAAATATAAAATTTGTATAGTGCACACTATAACACGCACGCACGCACGCACGCACGCGCACGCACACACTCTGTAATTTTTCTCATGGGAACACTTCAACTGTGAGAGACTGAGTCGTAAAAGACAGAGCACCATTGTATGATTTTTCCATAATTAGTTTGCACTATGTAAAACTCCAGGATCTTGAAATGCTTCTTACGGACCACTCCTGTGTGTTTCGGGTCATTGTCATGCTGGAAGACCCAGCCACGACCCATTTTCAATGCTTTTGCTGAGGAAAGGAAATTGTTGGCCAAAATCTACATGACCCATCCATCCTCTCTTCAATACGCTGAAATCGTCCTATCCCCGATGCAGCAAAGCACCCCAAAGTTTGATGTCTCCCCACCATATTTCACAGTTGGCGCTGTGATTTTGGGGTTGTACTTGTCGTTCTTCTTCCTCCAAACACAGGGAATGGAGTTGATACCAAAAAGTTCTATTTTGATTTCATCTGGCCACATGACCTTCTCCCATTCCTCGTCTCAATCATCCAGATGATCATTGGTGAACTTCAAATGAGTCTGGACATGTGCTGGTGTGAGCAGGGGGACCTTATGTGCCCTGCAGGATTTTAATCCGTGACGGCGTAGTGTGTTACTAACGTTATTGTTTGAGAATGTTGTCCCAGCTCTCTTCAGGTCATTGATAAGGTCTTCCCATGTAGTTCTGGCCTGATTCCTGTCCTTCCTCAGAATCCTCCTTACCCCACAAGGTGAAATCTTGCATGAAGCCCCAGGCCAAGGAAGATTGACAGTCATCTCGTGTTTCTTCTATTTTCTAATAATTGCGCCAATAGTTGTTTCCTTCTCACCAAGTTGCTTGTCTATTATCTTGTAGCCAATCCCAGCTCTGTGCAGGTCTACAGTTTTGTCACTGGTGTCCTTAGACAGCTCTTTGGTCCTGGCCATGGTGAAGAGGTTGGAGTGTGATTGATTGTGTGTGGACAGGTGTCTTTTATACAGGTAACGAGTTTAAACAGGTGCAGTTAATACAGGTAATGAGTGGAGAGTAGGTTGGCTTCTTAAAGAAAAACTTACAGGTCTGTGACAGCCAGAATTCTTACTATTGGTAGGTGATCAAATACTTATTTCATGCAATAAAATGCAATTTAATTATGTGAAAATCATACAATGTGATTTTCTAACTTTCATCCTTAGATTTTGTCTCACAGTTGAAGTGTACCTACACTAAAATTACAGACATCTGCATTCTTTGTAAGGGGGGGGACTTTCAAAATCGCTAGTGTATCATATACTTATAGATTTTTATTTTTGTCTCCAAGAACAGTTTGAGAATCTAACCATATGTGTGCCTCATTTCACATTTGAATTTTCAGCTTTTCTATGTGTAGTTTTATTTCACTTTCCATTCTCCACATGCCCATGTAGACGGCTTAGGAAAGTTCATCTTACTGACCGATTCCATTTAACAACTATAAGGCTGCCATCACACTATCAGTATTTGGTCAGTATTTTACATCAGTATGTGTAAGCCAAAACCAGGAGTGGGTGATAAATACAGAAGTGGTGCATATGTTTCTATTATACTTTTCCTCTATTTGTTCCACTCTTGGTTTTGGCTTACAAATACTGATGTAAAATACTGACCAAATACTGCTAGTGTGACGGCAGCCTAATAGTTGATACTTATTTAATCCCTTTCCGACACTGGGCGTAATAGTACTCCCAGGTCAGACTCCCCGTTTGGTGCTACTGCGCAGGTGCCGCTGGCGCCATCTTAATGGAGGTAATGTGTTTTTTCTCTAGCAAAATGATTAGTGGATTCTGAAGTACCAGGTAGGATTTTCACTAAGGGAAATAATGTTTAGGAATAGGATCTGTAGATTGTAGGTAGCTCTATATGCATATGTTAACTATTTGATGCAAACATTTCTGAATAAAAAGTGTGCCTTGACTGGAAAAATGCTGCATCAAAAAATGTGTTTTTGATGCATTTTTTTTTTTTCATGCATTAGAATGGGTGAAAAAATCAAAAATGCTGTCTTTAAAGAGTTGATATGATTCAGATGTGAAACTGCTTCAAATCTGCGGGGAAATAGTAAGCGGCATGTGCATGAGACTTCATAAATCTCATTCACTTCGCTGGCGCCGTAAAATGCTGCATTTTTTTGTGTGGCCAAAATGAAACGTGTGAACATATCCTTAGGCTACGTTCCCACGATGCTTATTTAGTAAGTTTTTAACATATATTAATCAGTATGTAAACTAGGGGGGCAGGTTAGTGAGGGATCAGTGACTTGTCAGCAGTCTGCATTATGAATATATAATCAGAGCACCACATAAAGCCCACCCCACAGACCGCCCCCAAGCACGAGAATCTCATGAACTGAAAATAAAGATTAAACAACATTCACAAGATGAGTTTCATCAAACAAGATATAATTTTATTCAGTATATCGGCACCGACCTGACACTGTCTGTAGGTTAATGTGCACAATCCAGCTGACAGGTTCCCTTTAAAACATAAACATCATGCCACAATCCAAAGATATTCTATCAGTCTGGAAAAGGTTATAAAGCCATTTCTAAAGCTTTGCGACTTCAGTGGACCACATTGAGAGCCATTATCCACAAATGGTGAAAACATGGAGCAGTGGTGAATCTTTTCCCAGCCAGGGGACCAAAGTTACCCCAAGAGCACAGCAATGTCTCCTCCAAGAGTTCACAAGAGACCCCACAACAACATTCAAAGAACTGCAGGCTTCACTTGCCTCAATTATGGTCAGTGTTTATGACTCCACCATAGGAAAGAGATTGGGCAATGATGGCCTGCATGGCTGAGTTCAAAGACTAAAACTACTGCTAAGCAATAAGAGCATAAAGACTTGTCTCAGTTTTGTCAGAAAACATCTTGATGATTCCCAAGACTTTTGGGGGAATACTCTGTGGACTGATAAGACAAAAAGTTTAAATTTTGGAAGGTGTATGTCACATTACATTTGGTGTAGGAGTAACACATTTCAGAAAAGAAACATCATACTAACAGTAAAATATGGTGGTGAAATTATGATCTGGGGCTGTTTTGCTGCTTCAAGACCTGGAAGACTTGCTGTTCTAAATGGAACCATAGATTCTGCTGTCTGCCAAAAAATCCTGGAGGAGAATGTCTGGCCATCTGTTCATGACCACAACCTGAAGCGCACTTGGGTTAAGCAGCAGGACAATGGTCCAAAACACACCAGCAAGTCTACATCTGAATGGCGTAAGAAAAACAAAATTAAGACTTTGGAGTGGCATAGTCAAAGTCTTGACCATGTGGCATGACCTAAAAAAAAAAAAAAAAAAAAAAAAAAAAAAAAAGCACTTCCTGCTCGGAAACCCTCCAAAGTGGCTGAATTTCAACAATTCTGCAAAGATAAGTGAGCCAAAATTCCTCCAGAGTGTTGTAACAGACTCATTGCCAGTTATTGCCTTTTCTTGATTGCAGTTGTTGCTGTTAAGGGTGGCCCAACTAGTTATTAGGTTTAGGGGGCAATCTCTTTTTCACAAAGGGCCCTGTAGGTTTGGATTTCATTTTCCCTTAATAATAAAGACCTTTATTTAAAACTGCATTTAGTGTTTACTTTTGTTATATTTGTCTAGTAGTTCATTTTGTTCGGTGATCTGAAACACTTACGTGTGACAAGCATGCAAAAGAGTAGGAAATTGGGAAAAGGGCAAATGCTTTTTCACACCACTGTGCCAGGATGAAGCCCAGGATAAGGGACATGTATACCATAAATAAATAAATATATATATATAGTATAAAAAATGGAACAGCACAAATCCTTTACTTATATTCGGGTGCAAGGCCCCCAAACAACCCGTCCACTGGTTGTTCTTAGTCCATATACTTCACAAAAATAGGCAGCACTCCATATTCTTTAAGACAATGTGCAGGAATTTATTTAACCCACATCTCCATGCGACGTTTCGGCTCTGAATGAGCTTGAGAAAGGCTGGAGTGCTGCCTATTTTTGTGAAAAGTGTGTGTGTGTGTGTGTGTGTATATATATATATATATATATATATATATATATATATATATATATATATATATATATATATATATATATATATATATATATATATATATATATATATATATATATATATATATGTATCTCTAATATATAAAGCTGAATGTGTGTGTGTGTGTATGTATGTATGTATGTATGTATGTCCGGGATTGGCATCTGAACCGTAGCAGCTACAGCCACAAAATTTTGCACAGTCACACGTCTGGACCCCGAGAGCGTCATAGGCTATGTTGTGAGGTGAAATTTTAACCCCGCGCTTTCCAATTCACCAAACAATTTTGCCCCTATCTACATAATGGGGAAAAAGTGAAAGGAAATGTGTTGGAGGCGTCGCAGCTACAGGCACAAAATTTTGCACAGTCACACGTCTGGACCCTGAGAGCGTCAAAGCTATATTGTGAGGTGAAATTTTAACCCCGCGCTTTCCAAGTCACCAAACAATTTTGCCCCTATCTACATAATGGGGAAAAAATGAAAGGAAAAGTGTTGGAGGCAAATTAACAGCTGCCAGATGTGAACAAGGGGGACTTAAAGAATGACAGCGATGGCACCAAAGAGTATATACTGTACAGTTGCTAAGGTGGGGCCCCAACATGGGATAATCACACCACCACGGGGATATGAACACACACACAAAATGCGCCACACACTACCACGTGCTCGAACACATATACCACCCTCAGTGCACATTTCACCACACATACACCAACCTCGCCACATAAAAGTAGAAACACAAAAGTCGCCGCTCAAAACTCGCCACGCGCAAAACTCTCCACATGCAAAACTCGCCACACGTGCAAAACTCGCCACACGCAAAACTTGCACACGCAGAAAAATTGCCACACGCAGAAAAATTGCCACATGCACAAAAGTTGCAACACATGCAAAAGTTGCCTCACACAAAACTTGCACATACTCAAAAGGCACCACACATAAAACTCGCCACGCGCAAAACTCGCCATGCGCAAAACTTGCTGCACACAACTTGCTACACTAACCTGTCACATGCAACTCGACACACAAAAAGTTGCTACACGCATGTCGCCACACAAAACTCATCTCACAAAAGTCCCTACATGCATGTCGCCACACGCAACTCAACACACACAACTTGACACACGAAACTCGCCCTAAAACACACACAAGTCTGGTATCCTTCAAAAATAAAAATCTGATTAATAAGCAGACAAACTACAAGAGCAACAAATGTACCATATAGGAATCCGGCAGCTGTCAGTCACATGACCAGTCTATTATGTGTATGTGTGAGCTAATATATACTGCCAGGGGGTGGGCTTACTGTTGGCTGGGGATTTATCAGGCTGCCATTTTAGCTTACAAATACTGAGGTAAAAATACTGACCAAATAACGTGTGAACGAGGGCTAATACAGGAGGAGATGGCATACAGCTATATACTATATACAGGAGATGACACAGGTATATACTATTTACAGGGGAGATGACACACAGGTATATACTATATACAGGAGGAGATGACACACAGATATATACTATATACAGGAGAGATGACACACAGGTATATACTATATAGAGGAGGAGATGACATACAGGTACATACTACATACAGGAGGAGATGACATACAGGTATATACTATATACAGGAGGAGATGACACACAGGTATATACTATATACAGGAGCAGATTACCTACAGGTATATAGTATATACAGGAGGAGATGACACAGGTATATGCTATGTATAGGAGGAGATGACATACAGGTATATACTATATACAGGAGATGACACACAGATATATACTATATATAGGTGAGATGACACACAGGTATATACTATATACAGGAGATTACATACAGGTATATCTAATATATAAAGCTGAATGTGTGTATGTATGTATGTGTGTATGTCCGGGATTGGCATCTGTACCGTCGCAGCTACAGCCACAAAATTTTGCACAGTCACACGTCTGGACCCCGAGAGCGTCATAGGCTATGTTGTGAGGTGAAATTTTAACCCCGCGCGTTCCAATTCACCAAACAATTTTGCTCCTATCTACATAATGGGGAAAAAGTGAAGGGAAAAGTGTTGGAGGAAAATTGACAGCTGCCAGATGTGAACAATGAGGACTTAAAGAATGAGAGCGATGGCGACAAAGAGTATATACCGTACAGTTGCTAAGGTGGGGCCCCGACATGGGATACTCACCACACACGGGGATATGAACACAAACACAAAATGCGCCACACACTACCACGTGCTTGAACACATATACCACCCTCAGCACACATTTCACCACACACACACACCAACCTCGCCACATAAAAGTCGAAACACAAAAGTCACCACTCAAAACTCGCTACATGCAAAACTCGCCATATGCAAAACTAGGCTCACGCAAAACTCGCCACACGTGCAAAACTCACCTCATGGAAAACTCACCTCATGCAAAACTTGCACACACAGAAAAATTGCCACATGTACAAAAGTTGCACCACATGCAAAAGTTGCCTCACACAAAACTTGCACATACTCAAAATGCACCACACATAAAACTCGCCACGCGCAAAACTCGCCATGCACAAATCTTGCTGCACACAACTTGCTACACTAACCTGTCACATGCAACTCAACACACAAAATGTTGCTACACGCATGTCGCCACACAAAACTCATCTCACAAAAGTCGCTACATGCATGTCGCCACACGCAACTCAACACACACAACTTGACACATAAAACTCGCCCTAAAACACACACAAGTCTGGTATTGTCCTTCAAAAATAAAAATCTGATTAATAAGCAAACTACAAGAGCAACAAATGTACCATATAGGAAATACGGCAGCTGTCAGTCACATGACCTGTCTATTATGTGTATGTGTGAGCTAATATATACTGCCAGGGGGGAGGGCTTCCTGTTGGCTGGGGATTTATCAGGCTGCCAATAGCAACCAATCACAGCTCAGCTTCTATTTTGCTACAGTTAATTAACCTGAGCTCTGATTGGTTAATATAGGCAACAAAGACATTCTCAGTATAACAAAGCTAATATATGTTGTGAAATGCTTCTATTTGCTTAGTTTTTGCCTTTTAATAATTACATTTCTATCTATTTGTTTTGTGGTTTTTGTGTGCAGAATAAATTTTTGTTAACACATTCTATTTTGCTAACAGCAGTCATTAACCCGGGCGAAGCCGGGTAGTACAGCTAGTATATATATATATATATATATATATATATATATATATATATATATATATATATATATATATATATATATATATATATATATATATATATATATATATATATACATACAGTGGGGCAAAAAAGTATTTAGTCAGTCAGCAATAGTGCAAGTTCCACCACTTAAAAAGATGAGAGGCGTCTGTAATTTACATCATAGGTAGACCTCAACTATGGGAGACAAACTGAGAAAACAAAATCCAGAAAATCACATTGT
The DNA here is from genome assembly GCF_051348905.1 of Ranitomeya variabilis. NCBI lineage: Eukaryota > Metazoa > Chordata > Amphibia > Anura > Dendrobatidae > Ranitomeya > Ranitomeya variabilis. The sequence continues at coordinate 410,488,735 of NC_135236.1, read as the reverse complement.
CTGTTTTTTTATCATTTTATTTGCATATTATGGTGGAAAATAAGTATTTGGTCAGAAACAAAATTTCATCTCAATACTTTGTAATATATCCTTTGTTGGCAATGACAGAGGTCAAACGTTTTCTGTAAGTCTTCACAAGGTTGCCACACACTGATGTTGGTATGTTGGCCCATTCCTCCATGCAGATCTCCTCTAGAGCAGTGATGTTTTTGGCTTTTCGCTTGGCAACACGGACTTTCAACTCCCTCCAAAGGTTTTCTATAGGGTTGAGATCTGGAGACTGGCTAGGCCACTCCAGGACCTTGAAATGCTTCTTACGAAGCCACTCCTTCATTGCCCTGGCGGTGTGCTTTGGATCATTGTCATGTTGAAAGACCCAGCCACGTTTCATCTTCAATGCCCTTGCTGATGGAAGGAGGTTTGCACTCAAAATCTCACGATACATGGCCCCATTCATTCTTTCATGTACCCGGATCAGTCGTCCTGGCCCCTTTGCAGAGAAACAGCCCCAAAGCATGATGTTTCCACCACCATGCTTTACAGTAGGTATGGTGTTTGATGGATGCAACTCAGTATTCTTTTTCCTCCAAACACGACAAGTTGTGTTTCTACCAAACAGTTCCAGTTTGGTTTCATCAGACCATAGGACATTCTCCCAAAACTCCTCTGGATCATCCAAATGCTCTCTAGCAAACTTCAGACGGGCCCGGACATGTACTGGCTTAAGCAGTGGGACACGTCTGGCACTGCAGGATCTGAGTCCATGGTGGCGTAGTGTGTTACTTATGGTAGGCCTTGTTACATTGGTCCCAGCTCTCTGCAGTTCATTCACTAGGTCCCCCCGCGTGGTTCTGGGATTTTTGCTCACCGTTCTTGTGATCATTCTGACCCCACGGGGTGGGATTTTGCGTGGAGCCCCAGATCGAGGGAGATTATCAGTGGTCTTGAATGTCTTCCATTTTCTAATTATTGCTCCCACTGTTGATTTCTTCACTCCAAGCTGGTTGGCTATTGCAGATTCAGTCTTCCCAGCCTGGTGCAGGGCTACAATTTTGTTTCTGGTGTCCTTTGACAGCTCTTTGGTCTTCACCATAGTGAAGTTTGGAGTCAGACTGTTTGAGGGTGTGCACAGGTGTCTTTTTATACTGATAACAAGTTTAAACAGGTGCCATTACTACAGGTAATGAGTGGAGGACAGAGGAGACTCTTAAATAAGAAGTTACAGGTCTGTGAGAGCCAGAAATCTTGATTGTTTGTTTCTGACCAAATACTTATTTTCCACCAGAATATGCAAATAAAATGATAAAAAAACAGACAATGTGATTTTCTGGATTTTTTTGTCTGTTTGTCTCCCATAGTTGAGGTCTACCTATGATGTAAATTACAGACGCCTCTCATCTTTTTAAGTGGTGGAACTTGCACTATTGCTGACTGACTAAATACTTTTTTGCCTCACTGTATGTATGTATGTATATATATATATATATATATATATATATATATATATATATATATATATATATATATATATATATATATAATGTCTAAGGGTTTTTCCGTCTCTGTCTGTCCTTGGAATCCCGCGTCTCTGATTGGTCGAGGCCGCCAGTAGATGTCCGCCAGTAGATGTCATAATGGTTGCCATGGCGACGATGATGTCATAAAGGTTGCCTCGACCAATCAGCGACGGGCAGTGTGCCGCGAATTCTGGAATCATCATTGTCCATATACTACGGGGACATGCATATTCTAGAATACCCGATGCGTTAGAATCGGGCCACAATCTAGCAGGGTGGATTTGATTTAAATCTAACTGATTTAAATCACTAGTCAGTAAGGCTTGATTTAAATCAGTGATTTAAATCAAAGTTTCTACCTAAACTAGTTCTTGCTACTTTAACATGCAAGTAGATGAAGATTTTTAGAATCACTTTTTATATTGCTTTTTTCTCCCCAGTTTAATGGGTTAATCATTCATATTTGGACACCACTGTTCTGTTGTACTTAGGAAGGAGAAAAATTATCCTGACCTTAATAACAATTTAAATAGATTTATTCAACTGAAACAATAACAACATTACAGCATAAGTTATTTGCTTAAACAAACATCCATGTTTGTTAACTAATTTGGCTAAACAAAATATATATATATTTTTTAAGAAACTTAGACTGTCAGCCCAGCCGACACATGAAAAACTTAAATACTACTGTCCCTGCTGTCCTCTGTAGCTCACTTGTCGTCATCTTCACCATCATCTTCTTCTTTGTTCCTATTCATAATCTGGAAAAGAAAAACAAGCTTTCCTGCTTTATTGGGTCCCAACCGATTTCTCAATTTAGAATGAATGAGTCCAAAGGAAGAGAATATTCTTTCAACGCCTGCAGAAGAAGCTACTGCTGTTAAAAGTGAAATCATTACTTGAACAGTCTCTAAATCCAAGCGCTTAAGTGACTTCCACCAGTTTACTGGTGTGACCTTCCTTAAAATATCTTCAGCAAATATATATTTCTTGAATGGTTCCCCCTTAGCTCTGAAGTTTATTATAGTTGGCATTAAAGATGGATGATTGCTGGATACCCATGTCATAGCTAACTCCTCTTCCTCAGCACTTAGGTTTTGACCCTGATATTGGATATTGACAATATTTGCCAAAAAATGAGCTGGAGTCAGTGCTTGTCCCATTCGTTTGTTTACTGCTTGTAATTTAATTCTGTCCATGTGTAGTTCTGTTTTTAAGTGTTCACTCAGTTCCTTCCAAATTTCAACAGCATCTGCAATAAAACAGCTATTTTTCTGTATTTTGTTTAAAGCTTGAGAGATGGGTTTCAGGAAGCTCAGCATATGTTCAACATTTCTCTTAAGCCCAATGTTGAGGATTTTGGCCGTGACAGTGCCATCTATTTTATCTCGATTTTCTTCACAAAGTGTCATCAGAATAGGCCAGTTTTTGATATACTGCTCAAAACAGTCCACCACAGAGTTCCATCTAACATCTTGTGGGAGCGTTAGCTTGGTTCCACCCATCCTTTTCAGAGCTGCTGCAGCAAAATGATTATTACGGAAGTATTTAGCAATTTCAACAACATTAGCCTTTATTTCTGGAACACTTAAGTCTTTGGCTAAGAGGTGCAGCAAATGAGCACTGCAACCATATGTTATTAGCAGCTTTGTATTCCCTCCCTGCTCTTCTAAGGGTACTGTCACACAGTGCAATTTTGATCGCTACGACGGCACGATTCGTGACGTTGCAGCGTCGTATAATTATCGCTCCAGCGTCGTATACTGCGGTCACACGTTGCAATACACTGCGCTGGAGCGATAATTTCATGACGTATTTGCGATGTAGAAGCCGTTGGTTACTGTGCGCACATCGTATACAACCTGTGTCACACGATGCAATCATGCCGCCACAGCGGGACACTAGACGACGAAAGAAAGTTTCAAACGATCTGCTACGACGTACGATTCTCAGCGGGGATCCGGATCGCAGTAGCGTGTCAGACACAACGATATCGTAACGATATCGCTAGAACGTCACGAATCGTGCCGTCGTAGCGATCAAAATTGCACTGTGTGACAGTACCCTAAATCTCTTCTCATCTTGGATACGTTTGCAGCATTGTCAGTGACCAAACTGCGTACTAGACATTTGAATTTTTGTTCACATGTCGTTATAGCTTTTACTGCCACTTCTTGTAAGTATTCTGCTGTGTGTGCATTTCCTGACGTATCAGTTGTTTGTGCAAGGAAGACTTTACCTTCTTCTGTTGTTATACAAGCACATACAATAGGATCATTGTGGACATTACTCCACCCATCAATACTTAGGTTAACAATTTTACCCTCCAGAGCTGTTGCACATTGCTCCATTTCTCTCTCATACACTTGATCCAGCAGTTTCCCTGCAACATCAGCTCTGCTGGGTGGACTGTATCCTGGTCTCAGTGACTGAACCATATTAATGAAATGTGGGTTCTCAGTCAGACGGAAAGAAGAGTTCGTTGCATAAATAAACTGGGCAATTTTTTCATCAATCAACTCTTTTTCTAATCTGCTAGTTCTTATCACAAACCTATCTATGGTGGTTCCAGGAGGTAAAGGTTTTTTCTTCCTTTTGGGTGATGGTGATATGTGGCTGTGGGTGTCTGATGATGATGCTGCTGCTAATGAAGCACTATCCTGGATGGATAACTCTGAAACTGTAGAACAGGATGGTGATCTTGGAGGTGGATAATTTCCAGAATCCATGAATTCCCCTAAACAAAAGAAGTCAATGCTGTTATTTTATTGTTTATACAATTTCTGCTTATTGTACACAACACATCACTGCCCCAAAAGGAATATTTGTTTTCTTCAAAACTGTACCAAATGACAGTAACATGCAGTAATAATAAGAAATATAATTTTTCTCACACAACAGTTCAGTCTTTAGAAATAGGATTCAATAAAAATGTTTACCAACCTGAAGATCCTGCCTGTTCAGAAGTGTTTCTTTGGTCATCTTCATCACCGCACTTCTCATGATGTTGCCTCATTCGCGCCACCAGGCCTTGCATCTCTTTGTTGCATCGTTTGCATTTTGCACGCATGCCTGCCTTACCGATAGGCGAAGGAGCTTCATTAAAATATTCCCAAACTGGGTCTCTTTTACGGCCTGCTGCCATTATAAGGAAAGAATGTAATAAACCTCAGATCGTACACACAAACAGATCCAGACTTGTCTGTCTGTGGCTATGCTGCAGTATTGTGCTCAAAGTTTCACTTTAATTTTCTTGTCTGCTTGCCCTTCCTCCTCCTCACACTTAGATTCACATTCTTCTTGTGTTGTGCAGATCTATTCCACTCCAAACAATCAGAAACATATTGTCTAACTTCTTGGACTTGGCACTGAAGGGGTTGATTCTGTATTCATAGGTTTGTAGAACAATAGGATTAAGGTCTTTTTCTCAACTCTGTTCATGTTGTAACATTTTTGCCGTGAAGAAGAGGCTGGGACCTCTGCGGAGTCAAATTCAGTTTTGAGAACTGCGTAAGTAAAGCGAGCGTCTGTGATAATATAGGAGAGAAACTGCCCACTAATCCTACAGAAACCTCTGGAAGAGCATGGCATTGTGAATGTTACACATATACAGCCTTTATTCTACTGAGTTAAACAACTCAGCTTTATCTCATGATGGAAGAACCTTTGGATGGTAAAATATTTTCCTCAAAAAGCAGTTTATTGAAAAAAATCCGATTTAAATAAAAAAAATCCGATTTTTTTTTTTTTATTATTTTTTTTAAAAAAAAACATTGATTTTTATCCACCCTGCAATCTAGTGTGTGTGTGTATATATGTATATGTGTATGTATACATATATATAGATATAGATATAGATATAGATATAGATATATAGATATAGATAGATATAGATATAGATATATATATATATATATATATATATATATATATATATATATATATATATATATATATATATATATATATATATATATATATATATATATATATATATATATATATATATATATATATATATATATATATATATACACACTCACCGGCCACTTTATTAGGTACACCATGCTAGTAACGGGTTGGACCCCCTTTTGCCTTCAGAACTGCCTCAATTCTTCGTGGCATAGATTCAACAAGGTGCTGGAAGCATTCCTCAGAGATTTTGGTCCATATTGACATGATGGCATCACACAGTTGCCGCAGATTTGTCGGCTGCACATCCCAAAGATGCTCCATACAAGGCAGGATGGATCCATTCTTTCATGTTGTTTACGCCAAATTCTGACCCTACCATCCGAATGTCGCAGCAGAAATCGAGACTCATCAGACCAAGCAACGTTTTTCCAATCTTCTACTGTCCAATTTCGATGAGCTTGTACAAATTGTATCCTCAGTTTCCTGTTCTTAGCTGAAAGGAGTGGTACCCGGTGTGGTCTTCTGCTGCTGTAGCCCATCTGCCTCAAAGTTCGACGCACTGTGCGTTCAGAGATGCTCTTAGGCCTACCTTGGTTGCAACGGGTGGCGATTTGAGTCACTGTTGCCTTTCTATCAGCTCGAACCAGTCTGCCCATTCTCCTCTGACCTCTGGCATCAACAAGGCATTTCCGCCCACAGAACTGCCGCTCACTGGATTTTTTTTCTTTTTCGGACCATTCTCTGTAAACCCTAGAGATGGTTGTGCGTGAAAATCCCAGTAGATCAGCAGTTTCTGAAATACTCAGACCAGCCCTTCTGGCACCAACAACCATGCCACGTTCAAAGGCACTCAAATCACCTTTCTTCCCCATACTGATGCTCGGTTTGAACTGCAGGAGATTGTCTTGACCATGTCTACATGCCTAAATGCACTGAGTTGCCGCCATGTGATTGGCTGATTAGAAATTAAGTGTTAACAAGAAGTTGGACAGGTGTACCTAATAAAGTGGCCGGTGAGTGTGTATATATATATATATATATATATATATATATATATATAACACCGAAACTTTTTCTTCACTCATGGTTAGTAGTTGGGTGAAGCGATTTATTGTCAAACGACTGTGTTTTCTCTATTTAAATGAAAATGACAACCCAGAACATCTAAATGACCCTGATCAAAAGTTTACATACCCCATTTCTTAATACCGCGTATTGCCCCCACTAACATCAATGACAGCTTGAAGTCTTTTGTGGTAGTTGTGGATGAGGTTCTTTATTTTCTCAGATGGTAAAGCTGCCCACTCATCTTGGCAAAAAGCTTCCAGTTCCTGTAAATTCCTGGGCTCTCTAACATGAACTGCTCGCTTGAGATCTCCCCAGAGTGGCTCTTTGATATTGAGGTCAGGAGCCTGAGATGGCCACTCCAGAACCTTCACTTTGTTCTGCTGTAGCCAATGACAAGTCGACTTGGCCTTGTGTTTTGGATCGTTGTCATGTTGGAACGTCCAAGTACGTCCCATGCGCAGCTTCTGGGATGATGATTGCAAATTTGCTTCCAGGATTTGCTGATAACATTCATCTTTCCTTCAACTTTGACCAAGTTTCCTGTGCCTTTGTAGCTCACACATGCCCAAAACATCAGCAATCCACCTCCGTGCTTTACAGTGGGAAAGATGTTTCTTTCATCATAGTCTTTGGTGACCTCTCTCCAAATGTAATGTTTATGGTTGTGGCCAAAATGTTCAATTTTGGTCTCATCACTCCAAATTACCTTGTTCCAGAAATGTTGAGGCTTTTCTCTGTGCTGTTTTGCGTATCGTAGGCTATATACTTTGTCATTTGTACAGTAATGGCTTTCTTCTGGCAACTCGACCATGCAGCCCATTTTTCTGCAAGTGCCTCCTCATTGTGCATCTTGAAACAGCCACACCGCTTGTTTTCAGAGAGTCCTGTATTTCAGCTGATGTTATTTTTGAGTTTTTCTTTGCATCCTGAAGAATTTTCCTGGTAGTTCTGGACGACATTTTTGTTGGTCTGCCTGACCGTGGTTTTGTTTTTACAGAGCCCCTGATTTTCCATTTGTTAATCACAGTTTGAACGCTGCTGACTGGCATTATCAATCCCTTGGATATCTTTTATATCCCTTTCCTGTTTGATACAGTTCAACTACCTTTTCCTGTAGATCCATTGACAATTCTTTTGCTTTCCCCATGACTCGCAATCCAGAAATGTCAGTGGCTGGATGAAAGATGCAAGAATCTGTCTGGATCCCAGAAACTTGCTCAGCTTTTAGGCACACCCTGATTACAAGCAAACAGGTCACAGGTGAGGATGTTACCTTTAGTAGCCATTCAAACCACTTTGTCAACGTCTGTGCATGTTATCAGGCCAAAATCACCAGAGAATGTGAACTTTTGATCAGGGTCATTTGGATGTTTTGGGTTGTCATTATGATTAAAAAGAGAAAACACAGTAGTTTGACAGTAAATGGCTTCACCCAACCACTAACCATGAGTGTTGAAAAAGTTTTGGTGTTATCATTCACATTCTCTGAAATGCCAATAAAGCAAAAATTCTGCCGGGTATGTAAACTTTTGAGCACAACTGTACATGTTGCTGTACGTCCTAAGGAGGGGACAGTGACGCCAGGGCTGATTGGGCGCCGAGCATCATGTGTCATAACAACCACATGTGAGCCTTGGGTATGTGAGTGTTCACCTTGCTGGAATGGCACCGGCACGATCAGTGAGTATATTGAGGAGGAGTTGTCCTAGCAGTGTACAACTCCTTTTGTAAGAGCATATAAACTTTGATGGGAGTGCTTCTTTATGAAAAGAGTTAATACTTTTCCATCCCATTCATTTTTAAGTGAGAACCATCCATACTTACACACACCTTTGAATCGCTACATATTATATCTATAATATAACGGTGGGAGTGTCACTCTGGCCGAAGCCTTTATAGACTGCGCAAGCGCGACACACCACACCTGCGCAGTCTGGACCAAATAAAGTGACGCTTCCGGCACAACTTACTTATCCCCCAATATACCGGCCATGGGGGCTCCGTGCTCCCCTGCATACCCCCAATATACTGGACATGGGGGCTTGACACACCCCTGTATCCCCCCAAAATACCGGCCATGAGGGCTCCGTGCTCTGCAGCTCAGGTCAGGGTAGATGTAGATCCCAGTGGAGCTCCAGGACCTTCGATGATGTCACCACCATGTGACCAGTGACGCGAGTGGGCGGAGTCAGCCCTCCACAGTGCTGGCTGCAGGGGTGCTGTATCCATTATAACCGGAGCCGCACTCAGGCAGTAAGTAAAGCCGCGCTCAGTACAGCCACACTCAGTAAAGCCGCACTCTGTACAGCCACGGGCAGCAGCACATGACAAAATGGGGGCGCAGGATGGCAGCAGCACTTTACAGAATGGGGGTGCAAGATGGGAGCAGCACGTTACAGAATGGGGGTGCAAGATGGGAGCAGCACATGACAGAATGGGGGCTCAGGATGGCAGCAGCACATGACAGGATTGGGGTGCAGGATGGGGGCAGCACATGACAGGATGGGGGTGCAGGATGGGGGCAGCACATGACAGGATGGGGGTGCAGGATGTGAGCAGCACATGACAGGATGGGGTGCAGGATGGGAGCAGCACATGACAGGATGGGGACACAGGATGGGAGCAGCACATGATAGGATGGGAGCAGCATATGACAGGATGGGGGCACAGGATGGGAGCCGCATATGACAGTATGGGGACCATATACCAATATAATTGCTCGCCACCCGGGCGTAGAACGCGTTCAATATCTAGTACATGTTATATGCATGTTTGTGCATATGGAATTTGATACACATGACCCTATGTATGTATTCCTTGTCTGTTTTTGCAACTGTATATAAATCTTCTGTCTCTGCATAGGACACAGTTACAAGGCCTGTGCATGGGTTGGTTCTGACCTGAAGTTTGGGGAAACACAGTGACTTTGGGAGTGACACATGTCCAAAGGTCACTACATCCTACATCATAGGTTAACAGGGTTACTTTGACACCCACAATATACTTCAACCATGGCATACTTCAACCATAACAAACAAGTTGCTGAAAATTCAACTGGTTCCTGCTCTTTGCATATTGTGTGACTGTCCCTCGTGGGTTGCAATTCTTAACCATTCATCAGCGTTACGCTGCGCAGTGGCACAGAATGATCTTTGCCCACATGACCATTGTCACAGCCAAAGTTGCCTTGTAGCCCCAGCTTAGTCACTGTAGCTCCAAATAACTGGCTTTATTCCTGTAAAAATCCCAATATAGCCTGCACCTTATTAGGTTACATATACTTGTAGGGTACAATGTAACAAGTGATGATATTCCATTGTAATAATAATAATAATCTTTATTTTTATATAGCGCTAACATATTCCGCAGCGCTTTACAGTTTGCACACATTATCATGACTGTCCCTGATGGGGCTCACAATCTAAATTCCCTATCAGTATGTCTTTGGAATGTGGGAGGAAACCGGAGTGCCCGGAGGAAACCCACGCAAACACAGAGAGAACATACAAACTCTTTGCAGATGTTGTCCTTAGTGGGGTTTGAACCCAGGACTCCAGCGCTGCAAGTTTGCATGGTAACCACTGCGCCACCGTGCCACCCCAATTGTAATGAACTCGTGCACGCCGGTGTCATTTAGGGTTAAAACATTTCCGTTTAGAGAATTTGTTTGGTGTATATGAAGGCAACAGTTCACTGAAGGCTTTTTATTTACCATGCAAACATGTATCATAAGTGTGGTAAAACTGGTTTTCTAAGGCTGGTTTCACACTTGCGTTTTGATCTGCAGCGTTTTTAAAAAAAAAAAAGCATGAGGTGAAAAAACGCATGCAAACGCTGCGTTTTTTAGACGCATGCGTTTCTGCATGCGTTTTAAAAAACGCAGCGTTTTACCGCGTTTACATGCGTTTTTGCATGCGTTTGCGTTTTTTTTGCGCAGTAACAGAAATTTCACAACACAAAAACAAGATAACCAGACACCACCAATGGGACTACAGTGGGCGTATATGATGGGAACTCCATATTTAGACCCTACGACTACTTAAATTTTAACAGCTTGTTACTGTATCCTGTGTCATGATGGATCTTCGCATGGAGAGCTTTTATTTCAACCTGGATTTCAGCTTCAAGATGTTCCTGGCCTGTGCTTTTGCTTGGGAGCAAGACCGAAACCGCGAAAGATGGAGAAGGAGACAACGTAGGCGTTTTTGGAGGCACCCCATTATTGAATTGCGTGAGAGCTGTGGATCCTATCACACGCTGTATGCCGAGCTGAATTCCAACCCGGAGAAATTCCAGGAGTACACGAGAATGTCGCAAGAATCGTTCCGGGGTTTGCTGTCTCGTGTCCATGGAGCCATACGGCGACAGGACACCCAGCTCCGTAGAGCGATTCCACCCGAGGAACGTCTGCTGGTGACATTAAGGTACGTTCAAAATCTAAACAAATGACAGTCTAAATTTTTTATTCTTCCTTTTTTGGGGGGTATTTTCCTTTTTTTTTTTTTTTTTTTGATTTTTCAATTTTTAACCACACCATAAAAAGAGTAGATTGTAATGTTGTTTTTTGTTTGTGTTTTTCTTCTAGATTTCTTGCCACAGGGGAGAGTTTATCTTCCCTCCACTTCCAATACCGGATTGGAATATCCACCCTGTCCGGAATAGTTGTGGATACCTGTCGGGCATTATGGAATGCACTCCGTGAGGAGTTTATACCACTACCCACCACGGACATGTGGCGTGAAATTGCTGACAAATTCTGGAATGTGTGTGATTTCCCTAACTGTTTAGGAGCGGTGGATGGAAAGCACATCCGCATTATCAAACCTGCCAGAACCGGATCGGAGTTTTTCAACTACAAAAAATATTTTTCTGTAGTGCTCATGGCAATAGCTGATGCGGACTGTCGCTTCATCGCCGTGGACATTGGAGCTTTTGGCCATGGCAACGATTCCCAGTCTTTCAAAAGCTCGGATATGTGCCGGCGTGTGTATGGTAAAAATTTTAATTTTCCCCCTCCACAGCCTCTCCCCACCACTCAAGGCCCACCGCTGCCATTTGTTATGGTTTGGGATGAGGCCTTCCAGATGTGTAAAAATCTCCTGAAGCCCTATTCCAGTCGTGACTTGGACCACACTAGAAGGATCTTCAACTACAGACTGACCAGGGCCCGAAGAACAGTAGAGTGTTCCTTTGGCATTCTGGTCGCTAAATGGCGCATTCTTGCATCAGCCATAAATTTAAAAGTGGAAACCGTTGACGAGGTGGTCAAAGCCTGTGTGGTTCTCCACAATTACATAATTACTAAGGAACGACCCCACATTGAACTGGATGAACCAGTTTCACACCCTCTGCCTGATTTCCAGCATCACCCGCTGCGGTCAACTGCAGCCGTTGGTCTCATGCGGGACCAATTTGCTGCTTACTTTGATTCAGATATTGGACGGGTGTCATGGCAGGACAATGTTGTGTAAATGTCCTGTTGGATCTTTATCTGTACCAGTAATTTTCTACAATGAAAATAATGTTTCACATTAATAAAATTGTTGGTTGTGTTGACCGTGTCTCCTATCATTTTCCTCTCCAAACCAAGGTTACCCAAAAACGTGCAGTAAACCATGTCATATCCCCCTTATTTTTGCATATTCCACACTACAAATGTTAGTAGTGTGTATGTGCAAAATTTTGGCGCTGTAGCTTTTAAAATAAAGGGTTAAATCACGGAAAAAATTGGTGTGGGCTCCCGCGCAATTTTCTCCCGCCAGAGTGGTAAAGCCAGTGACTGAGGGCAGATATTAATAGCCTAGAGAGGGTCCATGGTTATTGGCCCCCCCTGGCTACAAACATCTGCCCCCAGCCACCCCAGAAAAGGCACATCTGGAAGATGCGCCAATTCTGATCTGACACTTGGCCTCTCTTCCCACTCCCGTGTAGCGGTGGGATATGGGGTAATGAAGGGTTAATGTCACCTTGCTATTGTAAGGTGACATTAAGCCAGATTAATAATGGAGAGGCGTCAATTATGACACCTATCCATTATTAATCCAATTGTATGAAAGGGTTAAAAACACACACACATTATTAAAAAATATTTTAATGAAATAAACACACCAGTGGTTTAAATATTTTATTGCGCTCTCAATCCACCTGAAGACCCTCGCTTTGCAAAAAAATAAACTAACAATATACATACCATCTGATGATCTGTCACGTCCCACGAGGTAAATCCATCTGAAGGGGTTAAAATATTTTACAGGCAGGAGCCCTGCTAATGCAGCTGTGCTCGTGCCTGTAAACCCCGGGGACTGAAGGAAATGTAGGTCAATGACCTATAGTTACCTTCAGTTGCGGTGATGAGCCCCTGCTGGCTGTCCTCATGAACTGCAGCCTGGGAACTTTTTCCCACGCTCGAGGTCATATGAGGACAACCAGCAGGGGGCGCATCACCGCGACTGAAGGTAACTATAGGTCATTGACCTACATTTCCTTCAGTCCCCGGGGTTTACAGGCAGGAGCACAGCTGCATTAGCAGGGCTCCTGCCTGTAAAATATTTTAACCCCTTCAGATGGATTTACCTCGTGGGACGTGACAGATCATCAGAAGGTATGTATATTGTTGGTTTATTATTTTGCCAAGCGAGGGTCTTCAGGTGGATTGAGAGAGCAATAAAATATTAAAACCACCAGTGTGTTTATTTCATTAAAATACTTTGAAATCAAGTGTGTGTTTTATTAACCCTTTAGTACTATTGGATTAATAATGGATAGGTTTCATAATTGACGCCTCTCCATTATTAACCTGGCTTAATGTCACCTTACAATAGCAAGGTGACATTAACCCTTCATTACCCCATATCCCACCGCTACACGGGAATGGGAAGAGAGAGGCCAAGTGCCAGAATAGGCACATCTTCCAGATGTGCCTTTTCTGGGGTGGCTGGGGGCAGATGTTTGTAGCCAGGGGGGGCCAATAACCATGGACCCTCTCTAGGCTATTAATATCTGCCCTCAGTCACTGGCTTTACCACTCTGGCGGAGAAAATTGCGCGGGAGCCCACGCCAATTTTTTCCGCGATTTAACCCTTTATTTTAAAAGCTACAGTGCCAGAATTTTGCACATACACACTACTAACATTTGTAGTGTGGAATATGCAAAAATAAGGGGGATATGACATGGTTTACTGTATGTAAACCATGTCTCATATCATGTCCGTTTTGTAAATCCGGGAATTCAATTTCAGGCTTTGAACATATATCGCGCTGAAGTAAGTATAAATGTATGCATATGTGTGTGTGTGTGTGTATATATATATATGTGTGTATATATATATATATATATATATATATATATATATATATATATATATATATATATATATATATATATATATATATATATATATATATATATATATATATATATATATATAGAAACCAGACTTTGTAGCAAAGATCGCCGTCGTCAGACCCGATCCCACAGTGAGATCGGGTGGGGTTTCACCAAACCCGACTTTGGCAAATGTCAACGACTTGTGAAATTGGCAGATCTTTTTCGCTCAACCCTAGTGGTTATACAAGGCAGTTATCAACTCAACAGGTCAGGTGTCATAACTTTTGAGTTTATGGACACCTGACCTGTTCAGTAGAGGACTGCACTGTATTTCCACCATTTTCTCTTAATACTGCCAAACTAGGCATATACAAAAAGAGATTATGGATATACATGTTATATTTTTGGGGCCACCTCATATCTGTATACTAAAGACACACATATAGCTGCAGTCTTGTATGTTTAACTACTGGAGATACGTTGTGGCCCAAAAAATAAGTGTGTGGTGAAGTTTCTTGGCGCACGATGTGTGTTGCCGGCGGCTATAGACACAATAAACCAAACAAGATTGTGGCAAAGCAAACTTTTTTTATTTAGTTAACAATGTATAAAAAAATTATTTTTTTGTACCACGCCGGCTTGGGGTTGAGTGATGTAAACGGGGGGTGTGAAGAACTGAGGCCTGGCTAACCATGGACGACGCAGAGAAGGCAGGAGAAGGGGAAATAAAACTAGAAGGGTCTGGAAGTTCGGGGATGGGGCTTGAAACATGAGAGGCTTGAGACACACTGGAAGGGTGAGACAAAACTGACAATACAGACACATCGGTAGCCCAAAAAAAAGGGGGCAGTGGAAGAGGACTGGGAAAGGGGAATACCTGACGGGCCAGCTCCCTGGTCTCCAGTTAGTGTGGAAGGCCCACCTGCTGCTGCGCTGCTGGATGGCTGGGATGGTCCGTGGCTGCCGGCTGAAGGACCGCTCCAGAACCTGGCTCGACAGTCGTGCTGTGTGTGCTGTGAAAAAAGGAAACATGAAATTAATAACAAAAAATAACCAGACGCTAAATCCTGTGGAATTTTAAAATACAGATTATGTCAATACAATACAACCAAAAGCATGTGAGAAAAACTTACGCTCTCTGGGCAAGGACCGGTCTTAAAAATGACAGCACGCGATGATACTTGTACGGTCTGATCCTTGCTCCTGAACCACTGGCAGCACGACTCTCTTGGCGCAGGTCCTTGTTGAAGCGGTCCTTCATGGAACGCCAACGTGTTCTGACTTTGTCCACTGTTAATTTTTTTTTTTTATGGTCAGGACATTGAATTTTTGCCGATCAAATAAAACTGTGTGTGATGAGAGAAACTCCGGAGAGTTTCTTTCATCACACACAGTCAAGAGAGCACGGCAAAGGTCTCTGCTGCTTCACACTGCAGTGCAACACTTACCAAATGCACTACGGACCCGTGGCGGGGCATTGTCCCATCCATCCCACAACGCTTGGGCCACCTCATTCCACAGACGTCGGACAGTGGTGTTGATCGAATGCAGTGGATCCCGGCTGTCCCACAACGGAACTCGCTCCTGGACCAGGCTTATTAGGAGGTCGTTGTCAATAAGGTCATCGTCCCGTCGTGAAACCTAAAAATTAAAGACAATCATTACAGTTTGCTCAATCACATTAGGAAAAGAAAGAGAACAGATGATGAGAAATTGCATGAATGCGATAGTAAACATACAAAAGGATTCCCTAAAAAATTTTTAAAGATATACGAGTGTAAAGAAAGGAAGATTCAAGAATTTTACAATGAGGACAGTCAGCCTTGTATACATACCCGCTGCCGTCTTCCAAGCGGACCTTGACTCCGCTGCTCCTGCCCGGTCTGTGCCTCAGTAGAAGTGCTCTTAAAAAAAAAAAGGAAAAATCAAATTGTCACATGTGTCGATGTACAGTGAATACTTACCAATCTGACGAAGCAAACACTCACCTCACTGACATGCTCCACTTCCGACTGACGTGGCTCAAACTCCTCACCAGATGAAGACTCCGAAGAAGACATTCTGAGGCATGTAGAAAGAAAGAAATGGAAGAAATTAGGACATGTAGAGCCAAAAATTAGAAAATAAAGGCATTGGTAGGATATACTCACATTGAGCTGGGTCTTGTCCTCCAAAATGCGTCCTGCCAGTGTCCTGTCTTCTTCAGAGTCTGATGAGAAGTGTCCTGAAACTTCCCCCAACCTCCCTTTTATCACCTTGTTAGTAGGGGGTGTCTTATCAGTGTCTAGACATGGTTATCTTAATTGAAACGCATGCGTTCAAAAACGCATGCACAAACGCATGTACAAAAAAACGCATGCGTTTCCATAGACATCAATGTATTTTTTGACGCAAATCAAACGCAAATGAACGCATGCGTTTTTTTGCGGCAAATAAACGCCCCTGAAAATTACTACATGTTGCATTTCTGCAACATGCCGCATGCAGCCAAAAAACGCATGCGTCGTTAAACGCGGACAAAAGCTTACCAAAAAAACGCATGCGTTTTTAATGTTAAATATAGGGGGGAAAAAACGCATGCGTTTTTTTTTCCCAAAAACGCCGCAGATCAAAACACCAGTGTGAAACCAGCCTTATGTGCAAAATCAGTTTCCCATGGTCATATCATGAAACAAAGGAGGTAAGCAAAACTCAACTCCCATGAATTATGGTGTTAGACTGGAGACGTGTCCTCGGATGAAGACCTTTTTTTGAACAGCTGATTCCATTCGGTTTTGGGATCAGCTTTTATATTTTTAGCTGATGCAAGGGTCACCAAACTCCACTATATTTAGGGCTATTAAATGGCATTGTTATATATATATATCTCTACCTTGCAACAACTAAAATATATGTAGACCCCAGAACCGAATTGATATAGTAGTGATGTATGCTACTTACATGAATTCCCAATGCTGCATGTAATTTTAGTTTTCTCATTTATATAGCTACATTAATTCCTTAGCGCCTTATAGACATAATCATTGATGTCCACATTGGGGCTCACAATCGAAATTCCCTATCAGTATGTCTTTGGAGTGTGGGAGGAAACCCACTGAAACACAACTGTTGTCCTTGGTGGGATTGTACCCAGGACCCCAGAGCTGCAAAGCCACAGTGTTAACCACTGAGCCAATTACATTGTATTCCAACTATAGCTCCTAATAATCATTAGCATAGCCTGATGGCTTTATTGGTACAAATCACTTATTGCCCCCCTGTCCTTCCAGGGCATTATCCTAATGCTGCATTTATAGTCATCTGGATACTATATTATCTATGTTGGGAAGACCAAGGAAATAGAAGACGTCTCTGAGGGAGATAGTTATTTTAATATCAATACATAACTGAAAGAAAAATTTTTTTTCAATTATAATTTGGATGGTAACTGATTTATACATTTCATGTGTGAGCTAAAGACTGCTGAAGAAGTGGAAATTAGAATTTATTGGCGCTGACCCCCTGACACCTGCCCCTTCGGCTGGTGCTTTCTTCTTGACCTAATGAAAGCTGGTTAATCATCATCAAACGTTTCCTTGAGGCTATTGTATCTGGGTAAAAGAAAGCCATTGTTCTCACTAGTATCAAGAGTTCATCAAAGATCAGGCTATTTTCACAGTGGATGTAGGTTACTTCCTAACGTTTCTAAAAATAATTGGAAATCTGATGATATTTTCTCTATAGTCAGCAACCTGATGTAACAGGTTTACTATTATTTGTGTATTCTTTGCTGAGCGACATGGGGCATACATTTATCTCTCCAGATCATCAGCTTTAGGCTATATTCACACATTTATGTCTAGTCTTACATCTTTGTGAAATTGACAGTCTTTCTTTTTTATCTTTATTGCCTCTTTTTTTGCATGCTTTTTTTGCATCCTTTTTTTTCACTAAAAGACGTGAAATGTCTACATTTTTTTTCTTTCATCCATTGACTCTTAACAACTGAGTGATTTACAGATGGAAAACAGAAGTAAAAATTATGTCTTAAATTTTTCATCCCTTGTTTAATAGACTTTTTAATGGCTGATCTGCAAAGTGAATGAGAATAGGACATGCTTTGTAGTCTCACTGGTTTGAGACTCAAATCTCTTTTAAATGGATGTGTGTATGAATCAATGATACTCTACGGGTCCATGTACTGTTTGGGGGGCTGGGGGTGGAGGGGTTCATATCCTTACAGCACTAGGACATGTCACACATGAATGTAGCCTTATAGGTGGGATTTTTTTTTGTGTAGATGACATGCTAAACAATAAAGTTTAAATTATCTGAAAATACCATAATGATGCAGAAGTCAACTGATATTCTACTGTTATCTCACAGGCTTAATCTGGTTAACACATATTTACCATTCTGCAAAGTATTTACTTGTCCAGGAAATACCCACACAAATTTGAGAAGGTTTAGTCACTCTGGTATGAGTCAGTCTACCGCTACGACCCTGGCACCCCCTAGAATATTACCTAATGGGGTTTACATTTATTGGTAGCGGAGGAGTGGATGAGTGTGTATGTGTGTATACATGGGTATGTCTGGGTGTGATTGTGTTTGAATTTCCTTGAGTACTATTAGACATGTTTATCTGGAATTAACACATTGATTACTGTGAATCCTTCTTGTATATCTCTTCGTTATCCTCCTCTGTAGAGTAAAGGTACCTTCACACTAACCGATTTTGCAACGATAACGACAGCGATCCATGACGTTGCAGCGTCCTGGATAGCGATATCCTTGTGTTTGACACGCAGCAGCGATCTGGATCCTGCTGTGATATCGCTGGTCGTTGCTGAAAGTCCAGAACTTTATTTGGTCGTCAGATCGGCGTGTATCGTCGTGTTTGACACCCAAAGCAACGATGCCAGCAATGTTTTACAGTGGTAACCAGGGTAAACATCGGGTTACTAAGCGCAGGGCCGCGCTTAGTAACCCGATGTTTACCCTGGTTACCATTATAAATGTAAAAAAAACAAACAGTACATACTCACCTTCTGCTGTCTGTCACACGTCCCTTGCCGTCTCCTTCCCGCACTGACTGTGAGCGCTGGCAGTACAGAGCACAGCGGTGACGTCACCGCTGTGCTCTGCTTTTACTTTACGGCCGGCAATCACAGTCAGTGCGGGAAGGAGACGGCGAGGGACGTGTGACAGACAGCAGAAGGTGAGCATGTACTGTTTTTTTTTTTTTTTACATTTACGCTGGTAACCAGGGTAAACATCGGGTTACTAAGCGCGGCCCTGCGCTTAGTAACCCGATGTTAACCCTGGTTACCAGGGGACTTCGGCATCATTGGTCGCTGGAGAGCCGTCTGTGTGACAGCTCTCCAGCGACCACACAGCGACTAAACAGCGACGCTGCAGCGATCGGCATCGTTGTCTGTATCGCTGCAGCGTCGCTTAGTGTGAAGGTACCTTTAGTGTCCTAGGTACTCTTTTTTTTTTTTTTTGTTTAGATTTTTTTTTTTTTTTTTTTAATCTTTCTATATATTACTTGGAAATTTTACTTTTCATTATGAGTATGTGCACCAGATATCTTTTTCAGGAGTATTCCATTCCGAAAACAGACTGAAAATGCGGTAACTAAATTCTCAAAAGAATTAAAATATTCATTTCTATATTACAAAGACTTGCTGTTCATATGTTCTGTCTTTTGTACAACTTATAAATGGAAGTGGGATCAACCTTCCTAAGCCGTCAAGATGAGCATTTAGGTCATAGGAAGTTGAATAAAATGATACCTTGAGATCTTCTTTCTGCTGTCTTAATCTTGAGAAATCCACATTTTGTTAATACATAAATTAGCTCTTAAGTTCTATGGCCCAGACATACATTTTCTTTAGAATTTGACTCCAGAGCTTATTTTAAATAAAAGGTTTTTTTTTTTTACCAGTGTGAGACATGTAATGACGGACAGTCTGCGTTTCTGATCTACATCTCTCACACTGATAACTCTCCCGTTAATTTAAAATAAGCTCTGGAGACAGATTCCAAAGGAGATTAATGTCCAGCCTATAGATCTTAATAGCTCATTAATGTATTTTTTTTTTTTTTAAAGTGGATTTCACCTTCATATTAAATGGTGCAGGTTTCTTTTTAGCAGTGCAGGGGTTAATCTGCTCAGTTGAGAGCTCTTGGAAGCTTTCCTGCATTAAGGCTCTCAGCTGTTCACTGTTGGCCACTCCCCTCTCCTATATATTCTGGACTATGGCAAGCACTCATTGTCAGAGAGAGCTTCTAGCTTCATTCTGCATGGTTAGGAGATGGTGGTTTGTGAAACTTTGGTGGATTTATCTGAGACTGCTACTACTTCCCTCTTCCATAGGTGGGGGAAGGGTACAGATGGAGGGCAGATTCAGAAGGTAAGGTACATGGCCCCGGCATCTTCACCATCACAAGTAATCTGGGGAACAGGGTGAGCTAGGGTGCCCTTGGCGTTACAGGCAGGGAAGGAGCCCCTGGTCCCAGGACACACAACAGCGGAGTCGACACAATGTGAAAACCTCTAGTGGTTTCTTTATTGTTGACCGCCCTGAAGGCGGTCTAAACGTTGTTAAAGTGTATGAAAAAGAAACTTCATGGGGAAAAAAAGCATATTCTGCTTGAAAAACTTGGTGCATTCGTCCACCTGAAAAAAAAATGCTGTGTGTATTCAGTGATCAGTTTTTCCCATACAAGTGTTATCCGTGTTCTTCATGGATAGCACTTGTACCTATAATAGTCTATGGAATAGTTCACATGTTCCTTTTTTCCATTCGGAGTGGTCCACACAAGTTTTTGGAGATTTCTCCAATGTTGATCTAAGTGTCGGATCAAACTCTCCAATGTAAGTCTATGGATCTGGGAAAAATTTGAGGCACTTATGTCATCTGCTTTCTCTCTGCTGGTTAATAACATTTCAAGGGACCCTACGCAATTTTTTTCGGAAATTAGTTTGTTAAAATACATGTACAGTAAGTTACACACGCAAAGCACTGAATATATGTCACATATTTATAACTATCTTTCTATATCTAATTTAAAAAATATATATATCTATGTCTTGAATATTTATAGCTCTTGAATATTTCCTTTTGAAACCTGTGTAAATGACAGAGAAATTCTCCATGTAAAATCTCATGTTAAAATCTCATTGCAATCGGATCGCATTCACTTGTATATCGGATGTCATTCGACTGCTAGCTGTTAAAAATCGGATTGTACTCGCATGACACTCGTCCCACCTTTCAGGAACAAAATCGGACCAATTTTAAAAACTTTAGTGTGTCTCCGGCCAAACAGTGATGAAATATTGACCAAACTCTGAAAAACAGCAATGATAAAACTCGGACTGGTTTTTGGCGTACAAGAAAAATCACTGACATCTAGATGAGCCCTTATGCAAAGGTTTATACTCTCCAGCTCTGCATGGTGTCCACTCGGTAGGATCGTGCACACTACTGCTTTTTCTTTAGGACACAAACCCTACTAATGTGCTTTCTAATTTTTAAATTATGTCATGTTTAGTAACTCTTTTAAGACCTTGTGTAGCCAAATTGAGTGTTTTTTTTTTTTTTTTTTCATATTTGAGGAAAATCTGACAAACTAAAAGTGCAACTTCTAAAATAAAGTACATGATTGTGTAATTTCCTATAAAAGTAATTGTTTCCTTTGAAATTGATGAGCCACTGGAGACTCAGTCCTCTAGCCCTAGGGCATACATACTATGCTGGGGTTGTTTCACAGTAGTATTCTATTATTACCGTGCCCATATCCTTTGCTCAATAAGTTGAAGCCCTCTTTGTTTCCCCCTAGAGGTTTATTTATCATACACTGGTTTGTACAGTATTGTTCAGGGTGATAACAAAACCCTGGTTTGTAATTTCTGAATATTAGGAACATTTAACCCCTTACAGACCAAACCACTTTTCGTTCATATGTTTTTACTTGCCCCTCTTCCAAAAGATTTTTTTTTTCTTTTGCGAGACAAATTGTACTTTTTAATTATGCCATTCTTTTTGCAATATGCCATACTGAAAAATGGAAGAAAAAATCTTAAGTGGGATGAAATGGTGAGGATAAAAAAATATCACTGTTCTAACAAAATTGTAAATTGAACAAAAGGAGCAAATTCATATAGATTTGATGCTGCTAAAAACGAAAATGACAGATAAAATTGATAAGCTCTAGTTTTTTTTATTTTAGAAAGTGTCGATCTTGGAGAATTGTAGTTCCTTAAGGCCATGTGCACACGTTCAGGATTTTTCGCGTTTTTTCGCTATAAAAACGTGATAAAAACGCTAAAAAAACGCTTACATATGCCTCCTATTATTTACAGGGTATTCCGCATTTTTTGTGCAAATGTTGCATTTTTTTCCACGAAAAAATCGCATCGCGGAAAAAAAAGCAACATGTTCATTAAAAGTGCGGAATTGCGGGGATTCCGCACACCTAGGAGTGCATTGATCTGCTTACTTCCCGCACGGGGCTGTGCACACCATGCGGGAAGTAAGCAGATTATGTGCGGTTGGTACCCAGGGTGGAGGAGAGGAGACTCTCCTCCACGGACTGGGCACCATATAATTGGTAAAAAAAAAAGAATTAAAATAAAAAATAGTGATATACTCACCCTCTGATGGCCCCCGAAGTGTTCCCGCCTCTCCGGTGCATGCTTTCTCTTCCGTTCCTATAGATGGTGTGGTTCAGGACCTGTGATGACATCGCTGTCTTGTGATTGGTCACGTGACCGCTCATGTGACTCACGCGACCAATCACAAGCCGCAACGTCATCGAAGGTCCTGAACCACACCGGCATCTATAGGAACGGACGCCGATGAGGACATCGGCTGTCTGCAGAGGGTGAGTATAACCATTTTTTTATTTTTTTTATTATTTTTAAACATTCTATCTTTTACTATAGATGCTGCATAAGCAGCATCTATAGTAAAAAGTTGGTCACACTTGTCAAACACTATGTTTGACAAGTGTAACCAACCTGTCAGTCAGTTTTCCAAGTGATGCTACAGATCGCTTGGAAAACTTTAGCATTCTGCAAGCTAATTATGCTTGCAGAATGCTAAAAAAACCACGAAAAAAACGGAAAAAAATACAAAAAAAAAAAAATGCGGATTTCTTGCAGAAAATTTCCGGTTTTCTTCAGGAAATTTCTGCAAGAAATCCGGACGTGTGCACATACCCTAAAAGTATAGAGGCTAAGTCTTTTTTCATAGTAGGTTGGCAATTGAAAGATGAAAGGGTATCTTTTGTTGGCCCTCAGATTAGGGAGCTTTACAAGGACATTCAGTTTGATGACATACTTCAGGCTGTCCATAAGGGCTGTCCCACACGTCCAGATAATTCCGGTACCGGAATAAATCGGTACCGGAGTTATCCGTGTCCGTGTGCCTGGGAACTCACGGAGGCCATACGTGCGGCACACGTGTGCCGCCCGTATGGCGAGTGGGTACCACACGGAGCGTGTGGTACCCACTCTGCATGGTGCTGAAGCTGCGATTCATATCTTCCCTGCAGCAGCGTTTGCTGTAGAGAAAATATGAAGAATAGTGTTTAAAATAAAGATCCATGTGTCCGCCGCCCCCCCACCCCCTGTGCGCCCCCCCGCTGGTCAGAAAATACTTACCCGCTCCCTCGCTGCTTCCTGGTCTGGCCGCGGCTTCTCCTGCATACAGTCACGTGGGGCCGATCATTTACAGTCATGAATATGTGGCTCCACCTCCCATAGGGGCGGAGCCGACTATTCATGATTGTAAATGATCGGCCCCACGTGACCGCACAGGGGGTGGGGGGGCGGCGGACACCTAAATATTTATTTTTAACACTATTCTTCATATTTTCTCTGCAGCAAACGCTACTGCAGGGAAGATATGAATACCGGCTTCAGCACCATGTGGGGGGGACAGCGCTTACTGTAGCGCTGTCTCCTGCACGCACACGGACCCCAGACGGAGAATGTCCGTGTGAGGTCCGTGTTTTACGCGGACCCATTGACTCTATTGGGTCCGTGTAAAACGTGCGCTCCCACGAACACTGACATGTCTCCGTGTTTGGCACACGGAGACACGGTCCGCAAAAAATCAATGACATCTGAACAGATGCATTGATTTTTATGGGTCTACGTGTGTCAGTGTCTCCGGTACGTGAGGAAACTGTCACCTCACGTACCGGAGCCACTGACGTGTGAAACCGGCCTAAGCTAGTGTGGAATAGTTTTAAGTGTTTGTTCAGGATTTTTGGGAAACATGCGTCCAATTACAAAGAAGTGGTGGATGAGATGCTCATGTCTCTGAATTTTCACCATTCCCACCTCGACTTCTTCCCAGAGAACTGTGGAGCCGTCAGTGATGAACACGGTAAGAGACTCCATCAGGACATTGCTGCCAGTGAGAAAAGGTATGAAGGGAAATGGAGCCTAAGGGTATGTGTCCACGGTCAGTAAACGCTGCTTATTTGACGCTGCGCAGAGCTGCAGCGTCAAACACGCAGCGTCCAGATGTTCCAGCATAGTGGAGGGGATTTTATGAAATCCCGTGTCCACTATGCGTGGAAACACGCATCCGACTTCCCTGCGACTCCGGACATGCTGCACATCTTTTCAGATCGCAGCATGTCCGTGCTACCTGCGGCGACGCTGCGTCGCCGCAAGTAATATCACAGGGCGCTATGCGAGGGTGCGATGATCCCGGATGTGTACAGTTAACACATCCGGCATCATTGCGTCCCAGAAAGGGGGCGGGGCTTAGCGCCGAGCGGCTTCGCTGCTCCGGCGATACCGCCGGCCATCCTGACCGTGGACACGTACCCTAAGGCTGTGTGTCCACGTTCAGGATGGCCGGCGGTATCGCCGGAGCGGCGAAGCCGCTTGGCGCTAAGCCCCGCCCCCTTCTGGGACGCGATGATGCCGGATGTGTTAACTGTACACATCCGGGATCATCGCACCCCTCCCATAGGGCCCTGTGTTATGCCTTGCGGGGATGCTGCGTCCCCGCAAGGTGAACGGACATGCTGCGATCTGAAAAGACGTGCAGCATGTCCGGAGTCGCAGGCCCGCCGCGTGCGGGTTTCCACGCATAGTGGACACGGGATTTCAAAAAATACCCTCCACTATGCTGGAACATCTGGACGCTGCGTGTTTGACGCTGCAGCTCTGCGCAGCGTCAAACAAGCAGCGTTTACTGACTGTGGACACACACCCTAACAATTCTAGGAGGCTACTTCCGGACAAGAGAGACGCTCCAGAGCTACACTACAAACGGCAGGTCTAGATAAAGTGTCCAACTGGAAATTACAATCAATGTAGTTATCTATGTACTGTGGCCCATGTAATGATAGTTTGTCATAAAAATTCCCAATAAGTGTGGAAGGCTTTTGCAGATTTTACCTCGTAACCATAAATTGTGTATTTCATTAACTTCATTGTCCCACACCTCCTATTTTAAATACTAGAGATAATGATTTAGCGATTATGGTAATATTCTGTTCCCTTATGGTCATAGAAATGTATAAAACCTCCTCTTAATGCATTTAGGCTTCTTTTACAAATACCATTGTTTTGTGACCCGTTTTTGCGGCCCCAATAGATTTCTATGGGGCCACAAAAACGGGCCTTAATAATTTCACAGTGCGCCGTATGGCCGTGAGGGCCGTATTTACGTCCGTGAAAAGATCAAGCCTGCTCGATCTTTTTCTCGGCTTACGGACACGGTCCCCATTGAAAATCAATGAGGCTGCAAAAACAACGGAAGCTTGTTTTTCCGGTGCACCGCTTTTGCGGAATGCGGGGTTTTTTTTTCAATACTATTTCCATAGTATTGGAAAGCCGAAAAATGGCGATCTGCAAGGTTTTTGCAGACCGTCAAAATTGCGGCGATACGATACGACTCACAATAACGGGTCACAAAAAACCCGGTATGTGTAAACGAAGCCTTACAAAGAATTCATGAAAATGTGTTCAAGCAAACCTGTCACCAGGTTTGGCCGATAGAAGATACAGCCACCTTTCAGGACTTATCTACAGCATTCTATAATGCTGTAGATAAGCCCCCGGTCCGACCTAAAAGATAAGAAAAATAAGTTTTATTATACTCACCTGGGGTGGGGGGGAGGTCTGGTCCAATGGGTGTCACAGGTCAGGCGCCTCTCATCTTGTGATGCTGCCCTCCTGTTGCTTCATCACTCCGCGACAATCGCGCTCCTGCTCGGGTGTACTTATCCGCCCTGTTGAGGGCAGAGCAAAGTACTGCAGTGCGCAGGCGCTGGGAAAGGTCAGAGAGGCCTGGAACCTGCGCACTGCAGTACTTTGCTCTGCTCTCAACAGGGCAGATAAGTACACCTGAGCAGGAGTGCGATGCCGGGGAGTTATGAAGCAACAGGAGGACGGCATCACAAGAAAATGGGGAGGCGCCGGACCCAGATCTGCGACACCCATCGGACCGGACTGCAACAGACTGCCCCCCCCCCCATAGAATGCTGTAGCTAAGTCTTGACAGGCCGTGGCCATATCTTATATCGGCCAAAACTGCTGACAGATTCCCTTTAAACAGTGAAATGACACCCATTGGTTTTTTTTTTTTTTTGGGGGGGGGGGTTTCATCTCAAAAATTAAGCAACTTAGAGTTCCAGGAAAGTGGATGAGATTTATAGAAGCGTTATGCCCACACTGCTTTTTTAAAAAAATGTTTATACTCGTTATGAACTGAGCTGCAGTGCTTGTTTAAATCTCGCAACATGTCCATTACTCATATACAGTTTTATGCACAGATTTTTCCCATAGACTAGCATTAGATGTAGAAAATCTGCAGGTAAAAAATACAAATGCATTTTAGTGGGTGACTTTGACTTTGCATTTTGACGAATGACAGCCCGCATATTCTTGTTCTTCCTTTATTAAAAAAATATTGTAACAACGTTTATGATTCCCCTTAATGAGTAATATAAAAAGGAAGGTAAAGCAGTATGTTACCCTAAAGTACTTGATGAAACATATTCCTACTTTGTAGTCATTACATATCCTGTTTTGTACTTGGCTGTGCAGAGAGCCTTTATAGTGAATCACTTCAGATCCGCATAGTCTTACCTTATAATATTGTTCTAACTTGTATGTGCAGTGTTTCCTTATTTTCTCGTTACACAAGTACTTTGTATTTTTTGTAGTCAGCATGACCTGAAACCACAGTTCTGTATGTTTGTGTATTTTTTAATGTTTGTCTTATGATTGATTGTTCATAATAAAAAACTGGTCTGTCAGTTTTTTTTTTTCTCAGACTGTGAGTTGCAATGCCTGTAAAATGTCATACATGGGTCATGATGGTGATTGCAGCATTTGGGGGGCTAGGAGAGAGAGGGGGCACCCTCTCCCAATCAGCGCCCTCACGATGTCATAATGACATCCGGGTCACCCAGCTACAGCAAGCCTGTTAGACCATGCTGAGTGCATGGTCCAAGAGTAGAGATTAACGAACCTGAATTTAGGTTCTGGGTTCGTAACAGACAGTTAGTGTCTGGTGCTAAACGCCGAACACCGACTTCTCCTTGTAAAAAATATTTTTATCACAAAATAAATGTTAAAAAATGCACATTTTATACCAATAAATAGGTATTTATGTAAAACCAAAAAAGTACACATTTGGCATCACTGCGTCCAGGACTTCCCAGCTGATAAAACTTTCACACTAGTTAAATCCTTCAGTGAACACCGTAAAAAAAAAAAATGTAAAAAGGGAAAAACATTTTTTGCATTTTTCAGCATACTGCTGAACAAAAAATGGAATAAAACGCAATCAAAAAGTCGACTGTAAACAAAAATAACTCAGAACGTCATCTTGTTCCACAAAAAATAAGCAGCCATACAGCTCCATCAGCGGAGAAATAAAAAAGCTATAACTTTCAGAAGAGAGCTATGCAAAACCCATTATTTTCATTTGTGTAAAAGCAGCAAAACATAAAAAAAAAAAAAAAATGTAAATGTGGTTTCGTTGTAATCATATTGACCCAAAGAATAAAGCTGCCTTATCTTTTTTTTTTCCATGTGGTGAACAGCATTAAACAAAAAAATCCATAATTGCTGTTTTTTTTTTTAATTCTGCCTCCCAAAAATTGGAATAGAAAGCGATAAAAAAAAATGTTGTGACCAAAAATGATACCAATAAAAATGTCAACTCGTCCTCTAAAAAAGAAGCCCTAGCATGACTGTCTGCAGAAATATAGAAAAAGTATAGCTTGCAAAAAACAAGTGTTTTACTGTGTAATAGTAGCCAAGCATAAAACAATCTAAATTTGAGATCACTGTAATTGCACCATCCAAAAGAATAAAATCATCTAATTACTTATACTGTACAAGAAATGCTGTAAAAAATAAATGAAACCAATGCTTCACCTGCTGTTGATTTGTTCCTTCTGCCTCACAAAGGTCGCAGTAAGGCTCTGCTCACTTTTATGCTCAATCTATTTTATTAAACATTTTATAAACAAAAAATATATGAAAAATGATTATATATAGAATCATAGAAAATATCTAGTATTCAAAATGAGAATATCACTTTTAACAGTAAGTCAAACATACCACGGTAGACAATAACAGTAACCATATGGCAAACGCCAACAAGGTATTCAAGAAAGGAAGTATCCTCTATATTATGTAGAAGAAAGACATAGGATAAGAAAAAAAGGGTAAGACAGACAAGGGAATAATAAAAAAAGGGAACAAAAAGGGGTTATGGATAAAGGGGTCCTTAAAATCATGTATATTAATGCGCAAATTCTTATGTAACTATAAAAGTCAGCTTAACAAATTACGGAAATCAGGTGAGTCCTCAAATAAAATCTATCCACTCCAAATCCTACTAAATATAACATTTGTTTCATTGTCGGCTCACTTTTATTCTGCTCTCTGTGCTGAGCACTTACATCGACATTTCTATGTAAACCTCTGAAATAAGTGCTTCAGACGGAACCACCAGTAGAAGATTCCCTATAAGGCCAGTCTCACACGTCCAGATAATTCCGGTACCGGAAAAAATCGGTACCGGAGTTTTCCGTGTCCGTGAGCTCACGTAGGCCATCCGTGTGGCACACGTGCGGCAGCCCTGTGCCGCCTGGGTACCACACGGACCGTGCAGGAGAGACAGCGCTAAAGTTTAGCGCTGTCCCCTGCATCGTGCAGAAGACGCGATTCATATCTTCTGTGCAGCAGCGTTTGCTGTAAAGAAGATATGAATAATCCATTTTTTTAGTGGAGTTTCGTGTTTAAAATAAAGCCCCATGTCCCCACCCCCTGTGCGCCCCCCCGCTGTTCTGAAAATACTCACCCGCCTCCCTCGCAGTGTCCTGTCCTGGCCGCAGCTTCTCCTGTATGCGGTCACGTGGGGCCGCTCATTTACAGTAATGAATATGCGGCTCCACCCCTATGGGAGGTGGAGCCGCATATTCATGACTGTAATCGGCGGCCCCACGTGACCGCATGCAGTAGAAGGTGCGGCCAGGACAGGAAGCAGCGACAGCCAACGAGGGAGCCGGGTGAGTATTTTCAGAACAGCGGGAGGGGCGCACAGGGGGTGGGGACATGGAGCTTTATTTTAAACACGAAATACCACTAAAAAAATGGATTATTCATATCTTCTTTACAGCAAACGGTGCTGCACAGAAGATATGAATCGCGGCTTCAGCACCATGTGGGGGGGACAGCGCTTACTGGAGCGCTGTCTCCTGCACGGCACACGGAGAACGTCCGTGTGCGGTACGTGTTTTACACGGACCCATTGACTTTAATGGGTCCGTGTAATACGTGCGCTCCCACGAACACTGACATGTCTCCGTGTTTGGCACACGGAGACACGGTCCGCAAAAAATCAATGACATCTGCACAGATGCATTGATTTTAATGTATCTACATGTGTCAGTGGCTCCGGTATGTGAGGAAACTGTCACCTCACGTACCGGAGCCACTGACGTGTGAAACCGGCCTAAAGCAGGTGGAGACACTGGACGCCATCAGGCCTATGATCTGGCGGTGTCTGTCTTTTTAAATGTTCATAAAAGTTTGGTCGGCCACAGTTTTAAAAAAAGGACACAGCAGAACAGAGGCCAGATGGAGTGCAGAGTAACTCTGCTGCCTCATTATAGTGAATGGATCCCTCAGGGTTTTCATCAGTCATGTCATTCAGAGATTTATATGGAAAACCTGATGTCGGTGTAGGGCACAGGATAAATGTGAACCCAAACGTTATGGAAAATGTTCCCAATAAGGGCTTCAACTCAATCCCACCCCCCAAAAAAACAAGTCCCCATTCAGGTCCTAAATCTGTCAATGGAAATATAGGGGTCTTCCATGTTAATGATAGTACAAAGGCTCTGGAAAAGCGCTATGGCTCCTTGCCTACAAAAGAAATCCAGTTAATTCTGTGCTCGTAAATTCAAATCCCTCTCTCTCTTCTGTGCCTTAACAACTGTAAGGCTGGGGTCACACTTGGCGTAAGACAATACGCCACGTATTATACGTCCGTACTACGGCCGTAATACGGAGAAATGTTCCCAAAATATTGATCCGTAGTCAGGGTGTGTCAGCGTATTTTGCGCATTTTGCGCATGGCATCCTCCGTATGTAATCCGTATGGCATCCGTACTGCGAGATTTTCGCGCAGGCTTGCAAAACCGACATCTAATGGATTTATGTGCTCAAATGTTCATTAAAACATATATACAGTATATATATATATATATATATATATATATATATATATATATGTCATTGAGACACATATATATATATTCTGTATTTAGATTTCATTCAGCGCGATATCTGTGAAAAGTCGGTAATTCAATTGCCGGCTTTTCATTTCTCCTGCACAAACCCGACAGGATATGAGACATGGTTTACATACAGTAAACCATCTCATATCCCCATTTTTTTTTTGCATATTCCACACTACTAATGTTAGTAGTGTGTATGTGCAAAATTTCAGCGCTGTAGCTGCTAAAATAAAGGGTTAAATGGCGGAAAAAATTGGCGTGGGCTCCCGCGCATTTTTCTCCGCCAGAATGGTAAAGCCAGTGACTGAGGGCAGATATTAATAGCCAGGAGAGGGTCCATGGTTATTGGCCCCCCCTGGCTACAAACATCTGCCCCCAGCCACCCCAGAAAAGGCACATCTGGAAGATGCGCCTATTCTGGCACTTGGCCACTCTCTTTCCACTCCCTGTAGAGGTGGGATATGGGGTAATGAAGGGTTAATGCCACCTTGCTATTGTAAGGTGACATTAAGCCAGATTAATAATGGAGAGGCGTCAATTATGACACCTATCCATTATTAATCCAATTGTATGAAAGGGTTAAAAAACACACACACACACACACACATGATTTAAAAGTATTTTAATGAAATAAGCACAGCGGTTGCTTTAATAATTTATTGCTCTCTCAATCCATTTGCAGGCCCTCGCTTGGCAAAATAATAAACGCACAAGATACATACCCTCAGCTGAACCGTCACGTCCCACGAGGTAATCCATCTGAAGGGGTTAAAATATTTTACAGGCAGGAGCCCTGCAAATGCAGCTGTGCTCCGTGCCTGTAATCCCCGGCGAATGAATGAAATGTAGGTCATTGACCTACATTTCCTTCAGTCGCGGTGATGCGCCCCCTGGTGGATGTCCTCATATGACCTGGAGCGTGGGAAAAAGTTCCCAGGCTGCAGTTCATGAGAACATCCAGCAGGGGCGCATCACCGCGACTGAATGTAAGTATAGATCACTCTGCTTTCCTTTCAGCACCCGGGGATTACAGGCACGAGCGAGTGGTTTATCGCAGCTCGTGCCTGTAATATTAGTTAACCCCTTCAGATGGATTACCTCGTTGGACGTGATAGGACATCAGAAGGTATGTATCTTGTGCATTTATTTTGCCAAGCAAGGGTGTTGCTGATGGATTGAGAGAGCAATAAATTATTAAAGCAACCGCTGTGTTTATTAAAATACATCTTTAATAAAATTAAAATACTTTTACATTAAAATACTTTTAAATCGTGTGTGTGTTTTTTAACCCTTTCATACAATTGGATTAATAATGGATAGGTGTCATAATTGACGCCTCTCCATTATTAATCTGGCTTAATGTCACCTTACAATAGCAAGGTGGCATTAACCCTTCATTACCCCATATCCCACCGCTACAGGGAGTGGGAAGAGAGTGGCCAAGTGCCAGAATAGGCGCATCTTCCAGATGTGCCTTTTCTGGGGTGGCTGGGGGCAGATGTTTTTAGCCACGGGGGGGCCAATAACCATGGACCCTCTCCTGGCTATTAATATCTGCCCTCAGTCACTGGCTTTACCATTCTGGCGGAGAAAAATGCGCGGGAGCCCACGCCAATTTTTTCCGCCATTTAACCCTTTATTTTAGCAGCTACAGCGCTGAAATTTTGAAATTTTGCACATACACACTACTAACATTAGTAGTGTGGAATATGCAAAAAAAATGGGGATATGAGATGGTTTACTATATGTAAACCATGTCTCATATCCTGTCGGGTTTGTGCAGGAGAAATGAAAAGCCGGCAATTGAATTACCGACTTTTCACTAACACCGCTGCGTATTTCTCGCAAGTCACACTGCTGGTCCGTGTGGAATCCGTATTTTTCTCGCCCCCATAGACTTTCATTGGCGATTTTTTTGCGCAATACGCTGACAATCGCAGCATGCTGCGATTTTGTACGGCCGTAGAAAGCCGTATATTACGGATCCGTAATATATGGCTGATAGGAGCAGCCCCATTGAGAATAATTGTGCCGTATGTAATGCGAGTTTTACGGACGTAGTTTCTGCGCTCTTACGTCCGTAAAACACGCATGTGTGACCCCGGCCTAATGCTGCGGTAGCACCGTACGCAGTGAAGAGGCAGTGACCCACAAAGTTCAAATACAAAAGTCTCTTTAATGTGTTACTTCGCACATAAAGGTGTATAGCATTTTGTAGTACACGTAATCAAAGTTCAATACACACAGTTGCACCTCGTCTCAGTGCCCGTTTCATGGCGCTACACATCGTATGACTTTTAGATTGCAGTCCCTAAACACGCCGGACCTCTCCTTGTCCAGTATCCGTGGGGCGACCGCACACCATATTGCAGTCTCGAAATACAGCTTCACATGTTGCAGACACTACACACGCCAGTCCTCCTCTGACTAGTTCCCGTGGGTGTCCTTCACTGCTGTATCATACTCTTTACTCACACAGCCGTACACAGCCCAGGATATCCTCCGGATAGCAGCCGGGCACCATATCCACCTGTTTGCAATTGTTACACATGCCAGTCTTCTTTCAGGCACAGGACATCCACCTCTGGTACACCTCCAGGCATAGGACTGTCCACATCCGAGACCAGTTACCATGGACGACTTGCATCGCTATGTACGCTGCAGGTGCCAGGCTATTCAGCTGCTATAGCTGCTGGCTCCACTGTCCTGTGCTGCTTCACACACAGCCAGTGCTCTGCAGGCCTTTGCTCTGCACAACCTCACACACCAGACTGGCACTGACATTGCACCTGATACACCCACACCCCTTACTGCAAGGTTTTTAACAAACAAACGTGGCTTTCAGCCACATGGAAAACCCAGACCTGAAATCCATGACTGCCATGTACACCTATTGACTTCATCCGTCTCCATGCACAACCTGGGGAGAACACACAGCGACACCTACCTGTGACACGATTCACTGCCTCACACAACATTAAGCATCCACATGTTTGGCATTTTTGTAGTGATGAGGTCCGTCTTTCCAAAAGCATGAGCTGGGCATAATGTATAGGTTCTGCAATGAACTGGGCAATACAATATACTGGGAACTACACTGGCAAATTTACAAATTTCACTTGGCAACTTCCACTGCTGCTTGTTTCTGGAAAACGTCCATAGAGTCAAAATCATCACACCTGTAGATACATTCCTAGAGGGGTGTAATCTCCAAAATGGGGTCACTAGACAGGGGATTCAGCTTTTTTGGCACTTAAGGGCTCTGTATCTGAAGTTTGCAAATTATTCTACGATAATTTGTTCTCTAAGAGTCAAATAGTGCTCCTTCCCATCCGACTCTGGCTGTCTGGCTAAGCAGTACAGTCACATATGGGGTATTTGCACATTAAGCAGAAATTGTGTGACAAATTTTGGTGCCATTTTTACCTATTTCCCCATGTGAAAATATAAAATGTGGGGCTACAACAAATTTTTTGTGGTAAAAATGTAATTATTTTTTCTTTACTGCCCAATGGTATAACATTCTGTGACCCACCTGTAGTGTCAGTATGATCACTGCACCCTAAGATGATTTTATTGAGAGCTGTAGTTTGTAAAATAGGGTCACTTATGGGGGTCCTGATCTTCTGGAACCTCTTGGGCTCTTCCAGTGGGTCATGGCATCCGCAAACCATAACAAAATCTACACTATAATATGGCACTCCTTCCCTTCTGAGCTTTCCACTGTGCTTGAAAAGTATTTCCCAGTTACATTCCAGGTTTTTGACAGAGAAATTAATTGGGGATTGTAGTTTGTAAAATGAGGTCACTTATGGAAGGGTTCTGCATTTTCAGGAGCTTTGCCAATGTGACAACCATTCCATTAAGGCTAAGTGCACACGTTGCAGAATTGCAGCGGAAATTTCCTCGGCAATTCTGCAACTCCTGCCACGGGTATATCGCATGCGGAATTGGCATGCATATTCCCGCAGAAAATTAGCGTTTTGCAAGCATAATTAGCTTGCAGAATGCTAGCGTTTTCCAAGCGATCTGTAGCATCGCTTGGAAAACTGATTGACAGGTTGGTCACACTTGTCAAACATAGTGTTTGACAAGTGTGACCAACTTTTTACTATTGATGCAGCCTATGCAGCATCATTAGTAAAAGATAGAATGTTAAAAATAATTAAAATGGTTATACTCACCTTCCGCAAACAGCCGATCTCCTCAACGGCTTCCGTTCCTATAGATGGTGTGTGTGCAGGACCTTCGATGAGGTTGCGGTCACGTGACCACGACGTCATCGCAGGTCCTTCACACACACCATCTATAGGAACGGAAGCGGCCACGTGCACCGCTGAGAGGCGGGAGGACTACGGGGCCATCAGAGGGTGAGTATATCACGATTTTTTATTTTAATTATTTTTTTTTTTAACAATTATATGGTGCCCAGTCCGTGGAGGAGAGTCTCCTCTCCTCCACCCTGGGTACCAACTGCACATGATCTGCTTAATTCCCGCATGGTGGGCATAGCCACATGCGGGAAGTAAGCAGATCAATGCATTCCTATGTGTGAGGAATCCCCGCGATTCCGCAAATTTAATGAACATGCTGCGTTTTTTTCTGGAATGCAATTTCGCTCAGGAAAAAAATGCAGCATGTGCACAAAAAATCCGGATTGCATTCTATTAAATAGGAAGCTTTAATGTGAGCGTTTTTTTCGCGGTTTTATAGCGTTTTTATAGCGAAAAACCACAAAAAAAAAGTGACAAATCTGCTACGTGTGCACACAGCCTAAAATCTGAACTTCCAATATGGCCCATCTGAGCTTTGCACTGTGCCTCCAAAAGTAATTATTCACCACATGTGGGGTATTGACGTATTCGGGAGAAATTGTGTAAC
Source organism: Ranitomeya variabilis (assembly GCF_051348905.1). Lineage (NCBI taxonomy): Eukaryota > Metazoa > Chordata > Amphibia > Anura > Dendrobatidae > Ranitomeya > Ranitomeya variabilis. The sequence continues at coordinate 410,453,245 of NC_135236.1, read as the reverse complement.
AAATTGTACTGTTCATTTTCTCCTATTATCTTTTTTAAAAATTAATAACTTGGGGTCAAAGCAACATTTTAGTAAAAAAATTGTAATTTTTTCCCTTTACTCAGTCTGTTATAGAATTCTGTGAATCGCCTGAAGTTTAAAAATGCTCCATACACTCCTAGATGAATTCCTCGAGAGGTGTAGTTTCTAAAACGGGCTCATTTGTGGGGGTTTCCGCTTGTTTTGGCATGTCAGGGTCTTTTCAAATGTGACATAGCATCCGCAATCTATTCCAACCAACACTGAGCTCCAGAATGCAGTTGACATTCCTTCCCTTCAGAGACCTGCCGTGTGCTCAAAGAGGAGTTTTCCACTAAATATGTGGTATTGGTGTACTCGGGAGAAATTGCACAACAAATTGTGTGATCCATTTTCTCTTGTTACCCTTGTAAAAATACAAAATTTGGGACAAAACCAACACTCTTGCGGTAAACCAGTATTTTTTTTAATTTTTATGGCTCAACGTTCTAAAATTGTGTGAAGCACCTGTTGGTTCAAGGGCTCACTACACCTCTAGATAGGTTCCTTGAGGGGTTTAGTTTCCAAAATGGGCTCTTTTGAGGAGATTTCCACTTTTTAGGCATATCAGGGGCTATGCAATAGCAACATGGCCTCCTATCTTTTCCAGTCAGTTTTGCACTTCAAAAGTCAATTGGTGCTCCTTCCCTTCCAAGCATTACTGTGTGCCCAGAGTAGTTTTCCACCACCTATAGGTTATCGGCGTACTAAGGAGAAATTGCACAACAAATTATATATTCAATTTTCTCCTGTTACTCTTATGAAAATGCAAAATTTGTGGCAATTTTATTTTTGTGGGGGAAAAAAGTAAAGTTTAAATTTTTTCCTTTCCTTCCACGTTGCTTTAAATGCTGTGAAGCACCTGAAAGGTTAATAAACTTATTGAATGTGGTTTTGAGCACTATGTGGGGTGCAGATTTTGAAATGGTGGAACTTTTGGGTATTTTCTGTCAAATAGGCCCCTCAAAGTTTCTTCAAATGTGAGGTGGTTCCTACAAAAGACAGTTTTGTCAATTTTGTTGGAAAATTTAGAAACTGCTGTTCAAATTCTGCTTATGTAAAGCAGACATGTGGTAAATGTTATTTAACTATTTTGTGTGACATAGCTCCCTGGTTTAAGGGAATAAAAAGTAAATGTCATGTGCTTCAAGAAGATTAAAAAAAACTACATTCAGTTCTGCAAAAGGCATGTTTCCTTGTGGTTACATTAACCAAAAAATGGACGGTAAATGGAAAAGTTATGGTTTTCAAAAGTGGTGATACAGTAACTCCACTATCTTTTTATTTATTTATTTTTTTCCTTTTTGGGCAAATGCAGTAAAACTTAAAAAGGGAAGATCTTGCTGCAAGTTTAAGCTTTCACTATGGGGGGGAAAAAAAGAGTTTGAATTCTTTTTCTTGCTGGTTGGAAATTTTGGTGGAGCCCTTACCTAATAGTGCACTCACATCACACGTTAATGGAATACCGTAAACCTTAGTTCTACTAATTACAGGCAACGGTTTTAATCTATTGATGTATCCAGCCTCAGAAAGTGAGGTGTAAGATGTAACATTAGGAATGAATGAACTCTATACCCAGCTCTATATATAATCTACATGGAACAGATGCCTCATGAAACACCCCCGGTGTTGAGTGCATGACCGTGACAGCTGAGAGACCATTTTATCTTTTTGTCAAAGATTCAGGGTCAGTTTTCTAGGCGCTAAAGTGTAAGGGCTAAACTGAAGGGGAATTGGAGGTTGAATGAGAAGAGGCTCAGATTGATGCATCGGACACTCAAGGGCAAATTTTTCCTTTATGAAAAGATTTTATGGTTTGTGCACTTAGGTTATGTTTTCTAGATTGGTTTATATACTTATTATTGTACAAGAAAGAAATGATCAGTCTGAGACTTGTGATCTGCTGCATGCTATATTTTGTGATTTATGGAAAATTCTGCACACCCACTCATAACCACTAAGTGCTGCCTGCACAAATCATTACTGTCACAGTATCATATCCTACATGTGTAGTTTGGTGCTGAAAGCCTTCATCGCCTCAATTTATGTGGAGCAAGGTTGTTAACTACTTTCGCTCCTATAAAGTACTGTCTCCACCAGCTATTACACTGTGGATGAGATTTCAGATGATCACATTTACTACACAGTGTGGTTAAAATGGTAATTTGTAAGGCCGCCTGCAATGAGTGAATTCTGGCAGTTCCTAGTGTGGCAAATTGTAGATTTTGTTTTTCAAACATGTATTATTGGAAATGACGTGTAAAAATAATTAAAAAAAATGATTGATACTTTTCCATAACTTTTCCAAGAACATTTTCCTTGAACTTTTTTTTTTTTTTCTTGACTAAAACGGTGGCCTATGTAACATTGTCAGGATTCTAGGGCCTGTGCACATGTTGCTTATTCTTTCCTTGCAGAGTTAGTTCTCCAGCCTGTCTATTCCTTCAGGCTATGTGCACACGCTGCGGATTACTCTGCGGATTTTTCCTGACTGATTTTTGGAAAATCCACAGGTAAACCGCACTGCGGATTTACTGCAGTTTTTGTGCGGATTCCACCTGCGGTTTTACACTTGCGGATTCCTATTATGGAGCAGGTATAAACCACTGCAGAATCTGCACAAAGAATTGACATGCTACAGAATAAACTACGCTACGTTTCCGCCTGTTTTTGTCTGCAGCATGTGCACTGCGGATTTTGTTTTCCATAGGTTTACATGGTACTGTAAATGCATGGAAAACAGCTGCCAATTTGCAGGGTCAAATCCGCTGCGGATCCTCAGCAAAATCCACAGCGTGTGCACATATCCACAGCTTTTTCCGGCAGATTTCACCTATATTAATGAGTGGGGAAAGATGCAGCAAAAATGTATGTATTTTACGCTGTTTTTCCTGACATTTTTCTGCTGCAAATACTGAACGTGTGCACATACCCTAATCCTTCTCATTGTTTTGATAATTATAAGGTTATAAATATGCATCATTAGCTACTATCTAGCAACAAAAATATTTGTGTTTGTGTGTGTTTTTGGGTAATTACCGTATATACTCGAGTATAAGCCGACCCGAGTATAAGCCGACCCCCCTAATTTTGCCACAAAAAACTGGGAAAACTTATTGACTCGAGTATAAGCCTAGGGTGGGAAATGCAGCAGCTACCGCTAAATGTCAAATATAAAAATAGATACCAACAAAAGTAAAATGAATTGAGACATCAGTAGGTTAAGTGTTTTTGAATATCCATATTGAATCAGGAGCCCCATATAATGCTCCATACAGTTCATGATGTGCCCCATAAGATGCTCCATATTAAAATGTACCCAATATAATGCTGCACAAAGGTTAATAATGGCCCCATAAGATGCTCCATAGAAACATTTGCCCCATACAATGCTGCATAAAGGTTGATGGCCCCATAAGATGCTCCACACATTATGGTCCCATGAGATGCTCCATACATTATGGCCCCATGAGATGCTCCATACATTATGGCCCCATAAGATGCTCAAAACATTATTCCCCATAAGATGCTCCACACATTATGGCACCATAAGATGCTCCATACATTGTGGCCCCATGAGATGCTTCATACATTATGGCCCCACAAGATGCTCCACACATTATGGTCCAATAAGATGCTCCATACATTATGGCTCCATAGGATGCTCAAAACATTATTCCCCATAATATGCTCGACACATTATGGCCCCATGAGATGCTCCATACATTATGGCTCCATAAGATGCTCAAAACATTATTCCCCATAAGATGCTCCACACATTATGGCACCATAAGATGCTCCATACATTATGGCACCATAAGATGCTCCATACATTGTGGCCCCATGAGATGCTCCATACATTGTGGCCCCATGAGATGCTCCATACATTGTGGCCCCATGAGATTCTCCATACATTGTGGCCCCATGAGATGCTCCATACATTGTGGCCCCATGAGATGCTCCACACATTTGCCCCATTTGCTGTTGCTGCGATTAAAATAAAAAAAAATCACATACTCACCTCTTCGCTCAGGCCACCGGCACTTGCGATAGTCACCTTCCTCGTTCCATCGCTGTGCGCTGCTCTGTCTTCCATCCTCTGCACTGACTGTTCAGGCAGAGGGCGGCGCGCACACTAATCGCGTCATCGCGCCCTCTGACCTGAACAGTCACAGCCAGAGGACGGAAGACAGAGCAGCGCAACGAGGAAGGTGACTATCGCGCAATGCTCACCTCCCTTGATATACTCACCTGCTCCCGGCACGGTCCCTGGCAGCGTCTCACTGTCAGATGGTCTCCGGGAGCCGGCGGCATCTTCCTGTGTTCAGCGGTCACGTACCGCTCATTACAGTAATGAATATGCCTGCATATTCAATACTGTAATGAGCGGTACCACGTGACCGCTAAACACCGGAAGAGCTGCCCGGAGACCATGGGACATGCAGGGACCGCGCCAGGAGCAGGTGAGTATGTGACAGCCGCCGCTTCCCCTCACCCGCTGACCCCACGCCAACACTGACTCGAGTATAAGCCGAGAGGGTCACTTTCACTTATTCTCGAGTATATACAGTAATTTTCAGGACATTTTTGTCTTTTTTTTTAACCTAAAATTAAAGAAGTAAAGATGATCTACATGCTTGGTAATTTGTGGCAATCCTATATAGTGACACATGTAAAAGTTTGGGCACCGTTGATCAAAATGACTGTTGTGAACTGTTAAGCAAGTTGAGGATGAAATGATCTCTAGAAGGCCTAAAGTTAAAGATGACACATTTCCTTTTGTGTTTTAGGCAAAAAAATTTTTTTCATCTTTTACTTTTTAAAAATTACAAAAGGGGAAATGGGCCTATGCAAAAGTAGAATAGAAACACGTGCACCACTTCTGCATTTTAAATCTACTCCTAGTTTTAGCTTGTAAATACTGACTGAATACTGAATATGTGCACGTCTCCTAAAATCAACTTCTGGCTCACAAATAAACCCCAGTGTCAGTTGGCAAGTCAAAATATCTTGTCGCGTTACCCAGAAGAGGACTGGAGCGGCGCTGAAAATAGGGAAAACAGCGATCAGTGAGCATATTAACCCCTTTACGACCAGAGGTATTTTCGTTTTTTTTGCATTTTCGTTTTTTGCTCCCCTTCTTCCTAGAGTAATAACCTTTTTTTTTTTTTTTTTTTTTTTTTTTATCAATATGGCCATGTGAGGGCTTGTTTTTTGCAGGAAAAGTTGTACTTTGGAATGTCACCATTGGTTTTGACATATCATGTACTGGAAAACGGGAAAAAAAATCCAAGTGCAGTTAAATTGCAAAAAAAAAGTGCAATTCCATAGTTTTTTATTTTTTTGTTTTAACTATGTTCACTAAATGATAGATATGACTTATTCTGACTCACTAGTTCATTACGAGTTCATAGACACCAAACATGTATAGGTTCTTTTTTACTTGAAGTGGTGGGAAAAAAAATCCAAAGTTTGGTTAAAAAAAAAAAAAAAGGCACTATTTCCCAAGACCTGTAGCATCTCCATTTGTCATGATCTGGGGTGAGGGCTTAATTTTGCTCGCTGAGCTGACGTTTTAATTGTTTTATTTAATTGTTGCTTTCTTATTTTATTTTGAACTTTTCTCTCTCTTTGAGTGTGTGTATATATATATATATATATATATATATATATATATATATATATATATATATATATATATATATATATATATATATATATATATATATATTTACAGTACAGACCAAAAGTTTGGACCCACCTTCTCATTTAAAGATTTTTCTGTATTTTCATGACTATGAAAATTGTACATTCACACTGAAGGCATCACAACTATGAATTAACACATGTGGAATTATATAGTTAATTTCAGTTGTTTCACACTTTTTTGTTATGTCTTATATTCTAGGTTCTTCAAAGTAGCCACCTTCTGCTTTGATGACTGCTTTGCACACTCTTGGCATTCTCTTGATGAGCTTCAAGAGGTAGTCACCGGGAATGGTTTTCACTTCACAGGTGTACCCCGTCAGGTTTAATAAGTGGGATTTCTTGCCTTATAAATGGTTGGGACCATCAGCTGTGTTGTGCAGAAGTCTGGTGGATACACAGCTGATAGTCATACTGAATAGACTGTTAGAATTTGTATTATGGCAAGAAAAAAGCAGCTAAGAAAAACTAGTGGCCATCATTACTTTAAGAAATGAAGGTCAGTCAGTCCGAAAAATTGGGAAAACTTTGAAAGTGTCCCCAAGTGCAGTGGTAAAACCATCAAGCGCTACAAAGAAACTGGCTCACATGAGGACCGCCCCAGGAAGGGAAGACCAAGAGTCACCTCTGCTTCTGAGGATAAGTTTATCCGAGTCACCTGCCTCAGAAATCGCAGGTTAGCAGCAGCTCAGATTAGAGACTAGGTCAATGCCACACAATTCTAGCAGCAGACACATCTCTGCAACAACTGTTAAGAGGAGACTTTGCAGCAGGCCTTCATGGTAAAATAGCTAGGAAACCACTGCTAAGGTCAGGCAAGAAGCAGAAGAGACTTGTTTGGGCTAAAGAACACAAGGAATGGACATTAGACCAGTGGAAATCTGTGCTTTTGCCTGATGAGTCCAAATTTGAGATCTTTGGTTCCAACCACCGTGTCTTTGTGCGACGCAGAATAGGTGAACGGATGGACTCTACATGCCTGGTTCCCACTGTGAAGCATGGAGGAGGAGGTGTGATGGTGTGGGGGTACTTTGCTGGTGACACTGTTGGGGATTTATTCAATATTGAAGGCATACTGAACCAGCATGGTTACCACAGCATCTTGCAGCGGCATGCTATTCCATCCGGTTTGCATTTAGTTGGACCATCATTTATTTTTCAAAAGGGCAATGACCCCAAACACACCTCCAGGCTATGTAAGGGCTATTTGACCAAGACGGAGAGTGATGGGGTGCTACACCAGATGACCTGGCCTCCACAGTCACCAGACCTGAACCCAATCGAGATGGTTTGGGATGAGCTGGACCCACAGAGTGAAGGCAAAAGGGGCCAACAAGTGATAAGCATCTCTGGGAACTCCTTCAAGATTGTGGGAAGACCATTCCCGGTGACTACCTCTTGAAGCTCATCAAGAGAATGCCAAGAGTGCAAAGCAGTCATCAAAGCAAAAGGTGGCTACTTTGAAGAACCTAGAATATAAGACATATTTTCAGTTGTTTCACACTTTTTTGTTAAGTATATAATTCCATATGTGTTAATTCATAGTTGTGATGCCTTCAGTGTGAATGTACAATTTTCATAGTCATGAAAATACAGAAAAATCTTTAAATGAGAAGGTGTGTCCAAACTTTTGGTCTGTACTGTATTTTTTTTTTTTTTTTTTTTTTAACCTTTTGCATGTTTCAATAGGTTCCATGGGGGACTAGAAGCTGCACTACTTAGATCACCTCTGCTACACACAGGCGATGAGCAGATCGCCTGTGTAGCAGAAATGCTCACTTGCTATGACTCATAGCAATCTGGCTATGACAGCTATAGAGGTCTGCTGGAGACCTCTGGTTGTCATGCCGACCCATTGGTGACCCGCGATCATGTGATGTGGTCACCGATGGGCGGTATTAATGACGCTCTTCCGGTAAGTGCGAGTTAAATGCTGCTGTCAGAGATTGACAGCGGCATTTAACTAGCTAGCAGTAATGGGTGGATTGTGATTCCACCCGCAACTGTTGCGGGCACATGTCAGCAGTATAGATCAGTTTTCATGTGCCCGGAAAGGTGCAGGCTCAGCACCGTAGCCTGCGCCAAACAGGGGGAGTCCAACATGAGCGTATTTGTACGCCCGATGTCGGAAATGGGTTAATGCTCCTACAGTACAACTCCTACAGTACAAATGTATTGACACAGTTGCAATAAAAAGTTTGTGGGAGTGCTTCTTTAAAACGAACCTGTCAGCAGGATTTTGATAAGTAAATTACAGGCATTGTCAAATTGGTGTTACAATGATTAAAATGATACCTAGGGTGAAGAAATCCATCTTGTGTAATCAGTGTTAAAAGTTTTAAGTTCATGAGGTGCCCATGCTCCGGGGTGGGCCTGTAGGCAGAGTCTTATCTTCCTGCTCTGAGCCAGAGAAACCAAGGAAAGACCTGCCCACAGGCCACCCGAAAGCCCAAACATGTTCCTCATAATAGAGACAGACTGTTTGTGCTATTATGAGGAACACGTTTAGGCTTTGGGGTGGCCTTTGGGAAGATTTTTCCTTGGTTTCTTTGGCTTAAAGAGCAGGAAGATCAGACTCTACCTACAGTCCTGCCAGGGAGCACGAACATATCATTAACTGAAAACTGATTACACAAGAACCACAAGACGGATTTCTTCACTCCAGGTATTCTTTTAATCAGTGTAACAACGTGAACCTGACACCTTTCTTTTGGACACTCGTCTGGCTATCAGAAGCTCCTCGCACCTCAGACTATAGTTTCTGATAAAGGTAAGATCCAAACATTAATTTTATACAGATTGCCTATTAAACGAGTTACCTATTTTTCACTGCAACCTTCTGAGTGCCAAGTTTTCTCTACTACAGTATAATGCCTGTAGCTTACTTGGCAAAATCCTGCTGACAGGTTCGCTTTAAGAATCTTTTGATCTAAATATAGCTTGATATATATGAGGAGACTTTAAGATTACATTGGAAGGATAACTTTAAGCTGGAGTGCTGTATTAGTTGAACATTCCTTCCCCCCCACGCACTACGACTTTTCCCATAACAAATAATTTTAGTAGGTTTCAAAGACAGTGTGTGACTTAATGAAAGGGGTAACATCTATCTTGTGTTTGACCACACTGTTTTCATTGTGATAAGCCTAAGATGTCAAGCCATGTTTTTTTTCTAAAGGTACCTTCACACTAAACGACTTTGCAGCGATAACGACAGCGATCCGTGACGTTGCAGCGTCCTGGATAGAGATATCGTTGTGTTTGACACGCAGCAGCGATCTGGATCCTGCTGTGATATCGCTGGTCATTGCTGAAAGTTCAGAACTTTATTTGGTCGTCAGATCGGCGTGTATCGTCGTGTTTGACAGCAAAAGCAACGATGCCAGCGATATTTTACAATGGTAACCAGGGTAAATATCGGGTTACTAAGCGCAGGGCCGCGCTTAGTAACCTGATATTTACCCTGGTTACCATTGTAAAAGTAAAAAAAAAACACTACATACTCACCCTCTGATGTCTGTCACGTCCCCCGGCGTCCGCGCTGCTGCTCAGAGCTTCCTGCACTGAATGTGTCAGTGCCGGCCGGAAAGCAAAGCACAGCGGTGACGTCACCGCTGTGCCCTGCTACTGCCGGCGCTTACACAGTGCAGGGAAGCGGACGCCGGGGGACGCGAATGTAAGTATGTAGTGTTTGTTTTTTTACATTTACACTGGTAACCAGGGTAAACATCGGGTTACTAAGCGCGGCCCTGCGCTTAGTAACCCGATGTTTACCCTGGTTACCAGGGGACTTCGGCATCGTTGGTCGCTGGAAAGCTGTCTGTGTGACAGCTCTCCAGCGACCACACAGCGACGCTGCAGCGATCGGCATCGTTGTCGATATCGCTGCAGCGTCGCTTAGTGTGAAGGTACCTTAAAAGTGTAATTGGGATCATTTCTAACTATGGATAACTGGCTGCATTTTCATACAAAGGCTGCACAGGAAGACCAGTTATCCATGCCTTTTCACAACACATTATTGCTATTTTTACTGCAGTCACTTGTGGGATAGATTGACTCACATCCTCTTTACATATCCGCTTACCAAATAGTATCTGTAAATCTTTTTCCTAAAATATGAAATTTTTTATTCCTATCGCAAATCAAGTTGTTGTTTTTTTTTTTGTATAAAAGTACTTTAAACTTTTTTCAATGCGACAATCACGTAATTGGTTTGGGAACCCAAAAATATCACATTGTTCATGCACTCTGCCCTGGAAAATAAACCCTCACTCAGGAGCATCTTTATCTTCTATGGCCTTGTGCCATAAGGAAAATGAACAGGCAATGTTAGATCTGGTCATCCTTTTTTAAAGGGTCAGTGCTCTTGCGCATTAAAGGGCACCTGTCGCCACGTTTTTGGAAGATGGGATAAAAATAGCGTTAAATAGGGGCAGAGGTGGGCGTTACATTAGTGTGTTTGTTATGCGTTTATTACCCACCGAAGCTGCCGAAATACCTTTGCAAAGTCTCCGTTTTCGCCTGTCAATCAGGCTGGTCTGGTCAAAAGGGCGTGGTGTCTTCCCCCAGATCTTGCTTAGTTTTCCGTTGGTGGCGTAGTGGTTTGCGCATGCCCAAGGTCCCGAATCCACTGCACAGGGGAGTTAAAAGAGCGCGATGTGCACTATTTCATTGGTGATTGGTGGGGGCGGCCATCTTCCTTTGGCCGCGCGTGCGCAGAAGCGGCGCTCTGCTGGCCGCAGCTTCAGGAAAATGGCCGCGGGATGCCGCGCGTGCGCAGATGGAGATCGCGGCGGCCATTTTCCTGAAGCCGAGATGCGAACTCTGCTTCAGGAAAATGGCCGCCACGATCTCCATCTGCGCACGCGCGGCATCCCGCGGCCATTTTCCTGAAGCCGCGGCCAGCAGAGCGCCGCTTCTGCACACGCGCGGCCAAAGGAAGATGGCCGCCCCCACCAATCACCAATGAAATAGTGCACATCGCGCTCTTTTAACTCCCCTGTGCAGTGGATTCGGGACCTTGGGCATGCGCAAACCACTACGCCACCAACGGAAAACTAAGCAAGATCTGGGGGAAGACACCATGCCCTTTTGACCAGACCAGCCTGATTGACAGGCGAAAACGGAGACTTTGCAAAGGTATTTCGGCAGCTTCGGTGGGTAATAAACGCATAACAAACACACTAATGTAACGCCCACCTCTGCCCCTATTTAACGCTATTTTTATCCCATCTTCCAAAAACGTGGTGACAGGTGCCCTTTAAGAAGTACGCATAAAGAAGGTCAGATGTGGTCACTTCTGCAGAGCAAAGCAGCACTAACTCTGTGACGGAGCAAATTTTAACCAGGTCAAATTTTTAAATTCAGACCAGTGTCACTTTGAGGTAATAACTCCCGAACACTACAACGGATCCCACTGATTTTGAGATTGTTTTTTTTTTTTTTTGTGACATATTGTACTTCATGTTAGTGGTAAATTTTGGTCGATATGATTTGCATATGTTTATGAAAATATTGATAATTTTACAAAAAAAGTGAACATTTAGCAAATTTAAAAACTTTAATTTGTATGCTCCTTAAATCAGAGGGTTATATCACACAAAATGGTTAATAAATAACATTTCCCATATGTCTACTTAACATCAGCACAATTTTGAAACAGAATTTTATTTTTTTAGGAAGTTAGAAGGGTTAAAAGTTGACCAGCAATTTCCCAATTTTTCACCAAAATTTACAAGAACATTTTTTTTTTTTTAGAAACCACATCACATTTGAAGTGTCTTTGAAGGACCTATATGAAAGAAAATACCCAAACGTGACACCAATCGAAAAATGGCACCCTTCAAAGTCCTCAAATGAAGAAGTGTATTAACAAATCAGTTTCTTCACAGGAATTAATGGAATGTGGAAAAAAAAAAAAATTAACTTTTTTTTTTTTTTTTTGCAAAAATTTTGCTTCAGCCTCAAATTTTTTACTTTCACAAGGGTAACAGGAAAAGTTGGAGCCTAAAATTTGGTGTGCAAGTTATCCTCAGTATGCCGATAACCCATATGTGGGGGAATGCTACTATTTGGGTGCACTGCAGGGCTCGGAAGTGGAGCAGCACCATTTGACTTTTTGAGCGCAAAGAGAGCCCCTGATGTGCCTGAAGAGTGGAAACCCTCAACATGTGACTCCATTTTTTAAGCTATACCCAAGAATTTTACCAGAGTATAGTGAGGATTTTTAACCCAAAGGTACTACACAGAATTTGATATTACGTCATCCTATTGAATATGTCGTCATTAGTGTTGAGCGCAAATGCTTGCCACTCAAGATTGCATCGGGGTCCTTGGTTATGCACCAAGAATGATGGGTGCTCGAGCAACCCACGATGCAAACTAGAGTAGCAAGCACTTATGCTCAACACTAGTCATCATATCGTCATCAATTTTTTTTCATTTTAACTTTTAAAGAAAACCTTAACCAATGCTAGCCCTAATCCTAGCCTAACCCCTACCCTAACCCTAGCCTAACTCCATCCCTAACCGTAACAGAAAATAAATAAATAAAAATTATATAATAAAATTTTTTTTATTTGGCTAAGGGGATGACACAGGGAGGTAACATACTAATTATTGATTTTTGATCACTGTGATAGTGTATCGCAGTGATCAACATGAACCAATAAGAAAAATCCCCGCTGTTGCCAGGTACTGGCCGGAAGATCTCGCTCTCCATTTTTTTCCCCTCAGATAGTGTTTGCTGATGGCCAGGGATGAAGCTGGAAGGACGGGGATGGCAGAGGTATTGGGAGAGGGGGTGGGTTTGGGGACCTCATGTCTTTCTGCTCTGACATGTATATACCAGAGAAAAGTGTTTCTAATTGCGGGCACAATTTTTTTTTCTTTTTTACGTGATCATCGTTCTTTGTGCAATCACAAGATCAGGGACAGCATTGTGTTCTCCAGGGTCTCTGCTACCCCCGGTAGCTGGAACCCAGAGAACTGACACTGGGGGGCACTCTACCCTTATTCCCAATCTCTTGTTTATAAATGGGAATGAGGCCCCTTAACAGCCACCATTTTAATGCTCATCTGCAGTCGTAAAGGGGTTAAGGCTGCGTTCCCACAAGGAGCTTTTGGTGCATTTTTGACGCTGTGTGTTTTTGCTGTGTAAAAACGCAGCATTTTACAGTTCCAGTAAAGTGGATGGGATTTATACAAAATCTCATGCCCACTGTGCTTTTATTTTTACTGAGTGGTGCGTGTTTAAAACCCGCAACATGTCAATTTCTCTTGAGGTACACTCTTGAGTTCTATGTGCAGATTCTTCCCATACACTTGCATTACACGCATAAAATCTGCAGCTAAATAAATCACATGTTCTTAGTGCTTTTCCGTGGCAGAAATGCATAAGAAATACAATATAATGCACACCTAAGTATATCAATAGTTTTGTCAATACAAAATACCAGGAAGTATAAAAAACCAAGCAGCTTTATAAAATGCATGACACACGAGACAAAACTGCAGCATCAAAAACACACACGCAAACACAATGAAAAATCCCAAGTAAATAAGTGCAGCATCAAAAACTCACCAAAAGCTCATCGTGGGAACATAGCCTAATAGGGAAAGGATGAATCTAATTCTAGTACTACTGACATTTAATGAGCTGTGCAACATTTTCATAGTCATGGCCGAAAGTGTTGGCACCCTTTAAATTGTTCCAGAAAATTACACATGTTTTGTTATACACATGTTTATTTCTTTTTGTGTGTATTGGAATAACACAAAAAAGAGAAAAGAGACAAATTGGGCACAATTTCACACAAACCCCTAAAATGGGCCTGACAAACTTATTGGAACCTTTTCTAAAATTGTAGGTAAACAACTCATCTTTTTCAAGCATGTGATGCTCATTCAAAGCTAATGGATGTGGACAGCAGAGAAAAAGTGCTGAAAGTTTGTAACACAGGATAGTCCGGATGGTGAATAAGTAGCCCCAATCAAGTTGCAAAGAAATTCAAGCTGTCCTGCAAGCTCAGGGTACATCATTGTCAGCGTGAACTATATATCAACATTTGAATGAATGGAGGACTCCACTGCTGACTCAGAGAAATAAAAAGCTAGACTGCAGTATACCAAAATGTACGTTGTACATGAATAAGCCAATATCCTTCTGGGAAAGCGTCTTGTATACAGATGAGTCCAAGATAATTTTTTTTTTTTTTTTTGGGTAAAGCACATCATTCTACTTTTTATAAAAACTGAATGAGGCTTATAAAGAAAAAAAACACAGTACCTACAGTCAAATATGGCGGCGGTTCAAAGATGTTTGGGCTTGTTTTGCTTCCTCTGGCACTAGGTGCCTTGGCACAGTGCAAGGCATCGTGAAATCTGAAGATTACCAAAGGATTTTGGGTTGCAATGTAGTGCCCTGTATCTGAGTTTAAATCTTAGATTATGGGTATTTCATTAGGACAATGACCCCAAACATACTTCATCAAGCACATAGAAATGGATGGAAACAAAGTGCTGGAGAGTTCTGAAGTGGTCAGCAATGAGTCCAGATCTAAAACCCAATGAACACCTGTAGAGAGATCTTAAGATTGCTGTTGGGAGAAGGCACCCTTCAAATATGAGAGACCTGGAGCAGTTTGCAATAGTAGAGTGGTCCTGAATTCCAGTTGAGAGGTGTATGAAGCTTGTCGTTGATGGTAATAGGAAGTGATTGAATAGTTATTCCAAAGGGTGAGCAAATAGGGTTGATCGAATAGCTTTGGATAAGAGGGGTAATCCTTGACATTGATCTCTCCTTCAAACCACATATCCAAGCCCTTTCCACTTCCTGCCGCCTCCAACTCAAAAATATGTCACGGATCTGTACATTCCTAAACCAAGAATCTGCAAAAACCCTAGTCCATGCCCTCATCATCTCCCGCCTCGACTACTGTAACCTCCTGCTCTGTGGCCCCCCCAACACTCTCGCACCCCTCCAATCTATTCTAAACTCAGCTGCCCGACTAATCCACCTGTCCCCCCGCTATTCCCTGGCCTCTCCCCTCTGTCAATCCCTTCACTGGCTCCCCATTACCCAGAGACTCCAGTACAAAAGCCTAACCATGACATACAAAGCCATCCACAACCTGTCTCCTCCATACATCTGTGACCTCGTCTCCCGGTACTTTCCTGCACGCAACCTCCGATCCTCACAAGATCTCCTTCTCTACTCCCCTCTTATCTCCTCTTCCCACAAATCGCATATAAGATTTCTCTCACGCATCACCCCTACTCTGGAACCCTCTACCACAACATATCAGACTCTCACCTACCATCGAAATCTTCAAAAAGAACCTGAAGACCTACCTCTTCCTGCAAGCCTGCAACTTGCAGTAACCATCGATAGACCAAACCTCTGCACGACCAGTTCTACCCTCGCCTACTGTATTCTCACCCATCCCTTGTAGATTGTGAGCCCTCGCGGGCAGGGTCCTCTCTCCTCCTGTACCAGTTATGACTTGTATTGTTCAAGGTTATTGTACCTGTTTTTATTATGTACACCCCTCCTCAAATGTAAAGCGCCATGGAATAAATGGCGCTATAATAAATAATAATAATAAGAGCTTATCCGAATAGCTATAGCACTTCCCGAATAGCTGCCTCAATAAAACCTGGATACCTGGAGCGATCCTGATAATCTGCTGTTCCACTCCGCAGCTGCATGTGTCGTGGCTGTGTTACTGTTACAACAAACAGGCTCTCCATGCATGTGTTGTGACTGTCACAGAGCCGCGACACATGCAGCTACTGCACCGAACAGCTGATTATCGGGAGTGCTGCAGGTATCCAGGTTAGGCTACGTTCACATTTGCGTTGTGCGCCGCAGCGTCGGCGCCGCAGCGCACAACGCAAACAAAAACGCGGCAAAACGCACGCTAAAACGCTGCGTTTTGCCCCGCATGCGTCCTTTTTGGCTGAAAGTTGGACGCAGCAAAAATGCAACTTGCTGCGTCCTCTGCGGCCGGACGCGGGCGCCGCAGCGACGCATGCGGCGCAAAACGCAAGTGCGACGCATGTCCATGCGCCCCCATGTTAAATATAGGGGCGCATGACGCATGCGGCGACGCTGCGGCGCCCGACGCTGCGGCGCCCGCCGCGAATGTGAACGTAGCCTTACAGAGGCAGCTATTCGGGAAGCGCTATAGCTATTCAGATAAGCTCTTATCCAAAGCTATTCAATCAACCCTAAGTGCAACCAAATATTAAGTTGAAGGTGCAATTTTGTCCTGCTCATTTTTTTTTTTTTGTCTTGTTCCATATATAAAGGAAATAAACATGTATAACAAAACGTGTAATTGTAACAATCTTCTGGAAGAAATACTTCATTTTCTGGAGTTCAAGGGTGCCAACACTTTAAGCCATGACTGTATGCCATAGGCTATGTTCACACGATCCTTTTTTTGCTGCGGATCCGCAACGGTTTTGAGGCTGCGGATCCGCGGCCGTTTTCCATGCAGGGTACAGTACAATGTTACCCTATGGAAAACAAAATCCGCTGTGCCCACTATCCTTTCTTTCGCAGGCAAATCCGCGCGGATTTGCCTGCAGAAAAAAAGAAGTACCATGTCTATTCTTTCTGCGGATTCCGCTCCTGTTTTCAACATGCACCAATAGGAAAGTGCTGTTGAAAACCCGCAGAGGAATCCGCAGAAGAAAAAGCAGGAAAATCAGCAGTGCAGTTTTGCACTGCGGGTTTTCCAAATCAGGACCTGAAAAAAACCGCAGCAAAAAAAGGATCGTGTGAACAAGCCCTTAAGCATTATTAGAATTTAACTTTTTCTTTTTTATATTGCAACGTCTATTCAACTGTGCCTTTTGGTTGTAGTGTGACATATGTATCATGTAGTTAACAAAAATGTAGATGGAACAAAGAGTGAAAAATGTAATGTCAGCAAATTAGTTGATGCCTTTTGAGTTTTGTAAACATATGCTGCTAAAATTAAAGCTAATCATCCCCAATTGCAAATTAGTTCTAATGGCAAAATTTACAAATGTTCTGCTGTTTCAATAAATCAAGCTAGAACAATTTTAAATAGCTCAATACAACTAATAAAACAAGTGGTTTATCCAAATTCAACACTAATGGTCAGTTTTAATGACTACTGCAGTCTCAGAATTATTCAACCCTTTCATGACAAACCTTTTTAGTACTTAGTAGATCATGCTTATGGCCATAATGATCTGCTACAAATATGATGCACAGCAATACACTTCTGGCAGTGTTTCGGAGGAATCTTAGTTCGTTCTCAATGGCATTCAGGTCACTAATATTCATGGGTTGTCAAGAGAGTGATCCAAGAGTTAAGAGAAGAGATCATTGTCTTACATAAAGAAAAAGATACAAAAAAATAGCAAAGCTTCTGTTTCTAGAGATACAGTTGGAAGCATGGTTCACAAGTTCAACGTTAAAGAAACACTAGCCACACTACCTCGATAAGTTTGAAGGAGCAAGTATCCCCAACTACCACCTGATTTTCAAGCAGGTAGGTAGTCAGAAACTGCAGTGACTACAAAAGAACTGCAGATGATTTGGTGGCAGCAGGCACTAATGTTTTAGTTTACTCAGTAAGGTGTGCTGTATACTAAACTCTAAACGTCTCGATGCCAAAACTCTCAGATGCACTCTACTGACCCAAAAGCACAAGGATGGACAGCTTCAATATGCTCAAAAACATAAATCAGCCACAGTTTTGGGATTCTGTTCTAATGAGCTATGATACAATACTGGAACTTTTCAGGAGTGTGGATCAACAGGAGGTCTGGCGGAAGAAGAATAAAACATGCTGAAAATAGCACCCTGCTTACTGTGACATGTGGTGACTCAATGATGCCCTGGAACTGCTTTGCTTCCTCTGGCACTGGAAACCTGCAGCATGTGGAGGTCAAGATGGATTCAGTCATGTATCTGGAAATCTTAGTAGAAAATGTTGTGCTTTGTGTGAGGAAGCTGATGTTTGTAAGTTATTAAACCTTCTGAAGTGACAGTGGTCCTAAGCATACTTCAAAGTTCACCAAGGTTTGGTGTCAGAAGAATTCCTGGAAGATGTTGGCATTTCCAACAAATGCCTGACTTGAACACCATAGCAAATCTTCGGGATTTTCTAGGCAGTTGTAGCCTGCAAACCCAAGAATATTACTGAACTGGTAGCCATTGCCCATGATGCCAGAAGCTGGTATATTTTGTGTGCATCGGGTTTACAGCAGGTCATAACTGTCAAAGTATACACTACTAATGATTATAGACTCTTATCATGAAGAGGTTGAATAATTCTGAGACTGCAAAAGTCAATAAAGTTACTTTTTTGTGTTGAATTTGCAGAAACCACATGTTAAATTCATTGTAATGAGTTATTTCAATTTGTTCTTCTTATGTTTAAATTCACTCTTTTTCAGTATACCAAATTTGCAATGGAGGATTGAATAACTTTATTTGTAACTGCATGGCTATAACAGAAGTGGACTAAACAATATTCTTGGCTGCAATGCCACATTTGATCTTCTAGTGTCATTATTATTATGCAAATAAATGGCCAATAAACTTGGATGAGCTTAGTTTTTTGCTGAACTAAAAAGCATGCCATCACTTATGAAAAAGTAGTTAGTTTTGGTAGTTTCACCTATCCAACTTTGCTATACACTGTGAACTTGTGACATCACCAAAACATGGAGTAACCAAAAACCAATAAACGCCAATTAAAATATTAAATTAATTAAAAATAAAAAAATACCAAACATGTAGCGCTGTTTTGTGCACTTTGGTTTTTCCCATACCCTGGGCCTATACTGAACTCTGCCATGCCTTCTATTACACAGGTCTGCGACTAAAAAGCTGTTTGATTATTTTCATCTAATTTCCATGTATTTTGGTGTGCTGAAAACAAAAAAATATTGAAAAAAAATCCTGGACATCAGGATTTGCCACAAAATGCAAAATTATCTTCAAATTTAGTATATTTTTCTCAATTTTTGGTATTTCTTTTATCTTAGGGTTTTGAAAGTCAAAATTACTATTAACCCCTTTCTGACCTCGGACGGGATAGTATGTCCGAGGTCAGATACCCCACTTTGATGCAGGGCTCGGGCGGTGAGCCCGCATCAAAGTTTTGAACAGCTGACATGTGCCCGGAATAGCGGCGGGTGAAATCGCGATTCACCCACCGCTATTAACTAGTTAAATGCCGCTGTCAAACGCAGACAGCGGCATCTAACCGGCGCTTCCGGCCGGGTGGCTGGAAATGAGCGCATCGCCGACCCCGTCACATGATCGGGGTCGGCGATGCTTCTGCAGAGTAACCATAGAGGTCCTGGATACCTCTATGGTTACTGATCGCCGGTAGCTGTGAGCACCACCCTGTGGTCAGCGCTCATAGCACACCTGCATTTCTGCTGCATAGCAGCGATCTGATGATCGCTGCTATGTAGCAGAGGCGATTGAGTTGTGCCAGCTTCTAGCCTCCCATGGAGGCTATTGAAGCATGGCAAAAGTAAAAAAAAAAAAGTAAAAAAAATGTGAAAAAAATAAAAAAAATATAAAAGTTTAAATCACCCCCCTTTCGCCCCATTCAAAATAAATCAATAAAAAAAAAAATCAAACCTACACATATTTGGTATCGCTGTGTTCAGAATCGGCCAATCTATCAATAAAAAAAGCATTAACCTAATCGCTAAACGGCGTAGCGAGAAAAAAATTCGAAACACCAGAATTACGTTTTTTGGTCGCCGCAACATTGCATTAAGATGCAATAATGGGCGATCAAAATAACTTATCTGCACCGAAATGGTATCATTAAAAACGCTAGCTCGGCACGCAAAAAATAAGCCCTCAACCGACCCCAGATCATGAAAATGGAGACGCTACAAGTATCGGAAAATGGCGCAATTTTTTTTTTCTTTTTTTTTAGCAAAGTTTGGAATTTTTTTTCACCACTTAGATAAAAAATAACCTAGTAATGCTTGGTGTCTTTGAACTCGTAATAGTAAATAAGGCTACTTTCACACTAGCGTCGGGCTCGGCCCGTCGCAGTGTGTCGGGCCGAGGTTAGCGACGCTAGCGTTGTATACGCCGCACAACGGGGGCAGCGGATGCATTTTTCCAGCGCATCCGCTGCCCCATTGTGAGGTGCGGGGTAGTGCGGGGAGATGGGGGCGGAGTTCCGGCCGCGCATGCGCGGTCGGAAAAAGCGGACCGTCGGCGGCAAAAAAGTTACATGTAGCGTTTTTTTGTGCCGACGGTCCGCCACAACACGGCGCAACCGTCGCACGACGGTTGCGACGTGTGTCAATCCGTCGCAATACGTCGCTTAATGTTAGTCTATGGGGAAAAAACGCATCCTGCAAGCACTTTTGCAGGATGCGTTTTTTCGGCCAAACGACGCATTGTGACGGATTGCAGTTAACGCTAGTGTGAAAGTAGCCTAATACAGCACACTGCAGCGCTGAAACATGCAAACATGAAACATAAAAACTGAACTGCCTTACTGCACTAGAAATATGAAAAATGAGAGCGTTTAGCGCATAAAAATGGTCAATTTTATGTGTACCTGGTAGCCACTTTAGGGCATCTCTCGTATACCAGGTCCTACGCTTTCCTTTCCTCGCGAGGAAGCGGGGAGCGAAAAACGAACACGGAAAAATGGAAAATCCCAAAGTCAGGAAGGGTTTAATTAATTCACATCAATGCATTGAAGCTATACAATGCCAAAAAAATATAACTTTCAAAGAAAAGAACTTTCAGAGTGAGCTAATTAAATCAGCATCAACATGTTGCAAGCTGAACGAGCAGGCTTGGGATTGATGAAGCAATTCGTAAAATCACTTCCAAAAGATGGAGAATGCTTCAAATGCTTGGTCACCAAGTTTCCAGGCCTCTCGGAGGCAAAATTGAAGGAAGGTGTGTTCGTCGGACCAGACATTAAAAGGCTTATAGTTGATCAAGAGTTTACTGAAAATTTGGGAGCTGTGAGTGAAGAGCAAGGTGAACGATTCCACCAGGACATTAAAGAGATGGAAAGAAGATTCCAGGGAAGATGGAGCATTACAATGATGGCAGACTACTGTTGGACGCTTCAGAGAGACATTCCAGATGCTACTCACAAGCGTAAATGTACCAAGAGAAGCCTCACAGGGATGAAGAATCGATTTTATTGTGTTAGTGAGCTCATTGCAGTTAAAAAATGATTTTCATTAAAGGGAACCTGTCACCCCGGTTTTTCACTCGGAGATAAAAAATACCGCTACATAGGGCATGAGCTGTGCTTTACAAAAGTGTTTTTTTTCTACCCTGATTCCCCACCTAAGCTGCCGAAATTACTTACCAAAGTCGCCGTTTTCGCTTGTCAATCATGCTGGTCTGGTCATAGGGGCGTGGTGACAAAGCTGTTTCTTCCCCCAGATCTTGCTTAGGTTTCCGTTGGTGGTGTAGTGGTTTGCGACTGCGCAGGTGACGAAAAACAGCGCGCTCTGCGCTATATCCCTGGTGATCGGTGGGGGCGGCCATCTTCCTGTGGCCGCGCGTGCGCAGTTGGAGCGCTCTGCTGCCCGGGGCTTCAGGAAAATGGCCGCGGGATGCCGCGCGTGCGCAGATGGAGATCGCGGCGGCCATTTTCCTGAAGCAGAGATGCAAACTCTGCTTCAGGAAAATGGCCGCCGCGATCCCCATCTGCGCACCCGCGGCCATTTTCCTGAAGCCCCGGGCAGCAGAGCGCTCCAACTGCGCACGCGCGGCCACAGGAAGATGGCCGCCCCCACCGATCACCAGGGATATAGCGCAGAGCGCGCTGTTTTTCGTCACCTGCGCAGTCGCAAACCACTACGCCACCAACGGAAACCTAAGCAAGATCTGGGGGAAGAAACAGCTTTGTCACCACGCCCCTATGACCAGACCAGCATGATTGACAAGCGAAAACGGCGACTTTGGTAAGTAATTTCGGCAGCTTAGGTGGGGAATCAGGGTAGAAAAAAACACTTTTGTAAAGCACAGCTCATGCCCTATGTAGCGGTATTTTTATCTCCGAGTGAAAAACCGGGGTGACAGGTTCCCTTTAAACATTTGTAATAAAAAAAAATTTTGAGTCTATTTTCATTTATTTTGAGGTATTGTCTTATTTAACATAGTTACTTAAATTGTCAGAAAACGTGATGTCCTATGACAAAATGGAGGTCATTTTCGGATTCAGCGCACTTAAAAACATAAAGATTACGTGGAATAACCAAAACAGTTCTTGAAAAAATTTTTTTTGCAGACCTGTGTTATTCATGTTTTCTATATGTTTGGTATTTTTAATTATCTCCATAATCTTGTGGTGGTTTATCGTTACTCTCTTGGTTTTCTCAAGTTTTCATCATGTATAGGAGTACTCCACCTCTTTATTTTCTTTCCAACTCACATGTCAAACTCTTGCCCGAGGATCAAATCTGGCCCTCAGCATGATTTTATTTGGCCCACAATGCCAGGGACTATGTGGGGCCATTACACTGTATGGAGGGCTATATGGGGGCCATTACACTGCATGGAGGACTATGTGGCGGAGAGCATTACACTGTATGGAGGACTATGTGGTGGGGAGCATTACACTGTATGGGTATGTACACACTTTCCGGATTATTCGCAGATTTTTTGCGCGTTTTTTTCGGCGGCTTTTCACAGCAAAAACGCTTAAAAAACGCATACATTAAGCATCCCATCATCTTTAATGGTTTCTGCAATTTTTGTGCACATGTGCACATGCGGAAAAATACGCAGCATGTTCATTAATTTTGTGGATTTTAAGCGGATTTTCCACTATATTATTGCATTGTGAGCCTCCGTAAAAAAACGTGAAAATTCCGCAAAAAAACCGGGCAAAATACGAGATAAAAACGCGTGCAGAATTCCTGCGGAAAACCTCAGGGTTTTCTCAGGAAATTTCTGCATACTTTCCGGATGTGTGCATATAGTTTATGAAGGACTATGTGGCAGGGAGCATTACACTGTATGGAAAACTATGTGGCAGGGGAACATTACGCTACCCTGTATGGAGAACTATGTGGCAGGGAGCATTACACTGTAAGGAGAATTATATGGTGGGGAGCATTAGATCAGAGTTGTCATACTGTGCTGGGTCACCATACTTTCCTGGAGGGGGAGTACAGTAGGGTCATCATACTGTGGGAGAATAATACTGTGTTTTGCAAGTACTTTTGTTAACATCAGATGTATAATATGTATGTATATTTTGTGCGACTTGAGTTTTCTTCCTACTCCACTGTACCGTTTGAGCGGAGGCTAGTGTGAATCTGTGACTTTTTCATTATGGATGGGAAATTTGTTCCATACAGTAAAATGCATTTGTAATTATGTGCTAATTTTATTCTAAGATCTGTTGATTAAAAATGTACTTGTTTCCATATGAAAAGTTTCATCATTATATTTGATAAGAAAAAACATTCTCAATTAGACATTTAAAAAATTTTTTTTTTTTCTTCATAAATATCTAGGGTGACCTGTGACGTTGTCCAAGCTTTTCAATTTTGTCTCTCTGTTTATTTGAGTTTGACATCCCTGATCAAACTGAAGGGAGAACACCTTAAAATGTTGTGGGTATACACTGACATATAATAACACGAGCCTGACTGAACTATTAAATTGGTTAGAGGCAAAGCGATGAGCTTAAATTTTAGTGGATAACATCCGTGCTGCTGAACAAATGAAAATCCAGATGTATTGATGCAAAGGAATTGTGGCTTTATTCTACGCGTTTCGAAGTCTGTGTATGACTTCTTCTTCAGGAATACCACATGTATACATGATGCATACATGTGGTATTCCTGAGGAAGTAGTCATACAGAGACTTTGAAACGCGTAGAATAAAGCCACAATTCCTACGCATCAATATGTCCGGATTTTCAGTTGTTCAGCAGGGCGGATGTTATCCACTAATATGGTCAATGCCTGACCTGTGGATCTGCAGCAGCTGACGTTTATATGCCCTTTCATGGGGGTACCAGGTGAGCAGTTTTCTGAGTAACAGATTCTGAAATTGTCAGATAAGACCCTATGTACGCTTCTTCTCTCCTGTAGTTTTTAAGGTTAAATTTTGAAATGCTACTCTGGTAGCCAATTACACACATACTGTATATTCCCAGTGTGAGCAGTTCTCATGTTATTGTAATAGCTTTTGATATGGCCTTGAAATGTCAAGACCTCTGACAAATTAAAGTCTGTTGCTACTTTTAAATGTCATTTTACATCCTCAAAAGTTTTTTTTTTTTAGATTTGTAATTCCCAGCTTGGAAATTTTTCGGCATATCATGCAGATATAGATGTATACTGTGTTGTATATTTTGTACGACTTGAGTTTTCTTCCTACTCTATTATACCGTTTGAGCGAAGACTAGTGTGAATCTGTGACTTTTTCATTATGGATGGGAAATTTGTTCCATACAGTAAAATGCAATGTTAATTGCATTCAGGAATTTATTGTTTTTTAAGAATTTTTTTTTTTCATTAGCAATCCAAACTGTTATGCTTTTCAAAGTTGTTTGGTAAAATAAGAATGCATTATGCATAGTAGCAGTACTTATCTTTTACTTAAAGAAACACTCCTTGCAAAGTTTTTATCAACTTTAATATATTACAGACATCATATCATATAGCACTGTGTACTTACAATTGATCATTTTGCCTTTCTAACAAATTTGACCTCCTATTTCTACATAGAGCTTAGAAGGATTCAGCTAGTCAGTTTTTAATCATGTGGTGTCATAGACCTAATTTAAAAGAGAAGAATTAGCTGGGTAGAAAGGCAAAATGAGCAATTGTTAGTACTCAGTGCTATATAATATAATGAAGAGGATAAAAATTTAGATGGAAGTGCTTCTTTAATACTATGCTTTAGGGCTCATACTCACCTGCGAGAAACTCGGATGAGTCTCGCACGTCAATACCCGGCACTGCACCCGGCACTCAGGAGCGGAGCGTGCGGCTGCATGTATTCCTATGCGGCCGCACGTTCCGATCTGAGTGCTGGCAGCAGCACAGGGTATTAACATGCGAGACTCATCCGAGTTTCTCACAGGTGAGTATGAGCCCTTACACTACAAAGTGAAAAGAATTTAAATGACTTATTTAATTACAGTTAAGAAGTTGCTAATTTATTTATTTTTTTTCCCCCAGTGGATATCAAGAAGCCTCCATTAGCCCCCAAACCTAAACATGCAGTGGCTCAAAGACCTAGTCCACCACCTATTGCGCCCAAGCCTGATACTGGTCAGCCTAAAGTGGCACCCAAAAAATCAAAGCCTACAATTGCTCCCAAACCTAAGGTCATTAAAAGTTCATCTGTTGGGGAAGACAAGCAACATAACACCATCAAATCAAATAGTGAAGGCCAGGAGGAGCACACTGGCTCTGAAAACCTCATTTGTAAGTTAGAAACACCGGCCAGTAATGAAAGTTCCACATATATCATTTCACCATGTTCCTGTAACAGTGACTGCAGCCACAAGCTTGGTAATGGGGAGTACTTGAAGAAAAAGCAAAAAGTAATCGAACAGCTGGAAAATCTTGAAAATAGAAAGATGTGTGGGCAGCCTGTTCCATGTGCAAGAATGAGACGGAAACCTTGTAGTCAGCAGGTAAAGCCGTCAAAAATGAATCAAGTTAATTTGAAGGCCAGTATTGTGGAAGATAAGTTTAAGGAAGTATTAACACACGATGTTCTTGTCAATGGGCATACCAGCAAGCATGAAAGTGCTGAAGAGGACATGAGTATTGTCAGTTGCTATGTCACTGTAGGTTCTGATAGAAGCACAGAAAACAATAGCAAGTCACTTCCGCAACCGCTTTTATCCAGTGGTGCTTCTCTGCTTCATTCATCATCTGACCCCATAAATAATGTGAAACAATGCAATGGCTTATTGCCTAAAAATGAGTCTTTAAAAGCAGAAGGCAAGGCCAGCGTTCTAACACGGACTACTCCTCCTCCGCCACATAAAAAACTTCCAGTCCCAAAACCAAGAAAGCCACGCACGCCTTGTTTAGTGCGTCAAAATTGCGTGGATAGAACCGCAGAAAGTAGTGAGAACTCTGTTTCAACGAACCTTGGACAGGCACAGAATGGAGTTGACGATTCCACAGTGGACCATGATTGTTCTGATAAACCAGTTGCAGATAGGGAGGACCATACAAATTGCTCAAGTATGCAACATAACAGAAGTAAAGATCAAAATGGAGATTTGCATCTGAGTTCGGGTATTTTATTGATTCCAAATGATAAAGAAAGGGAATATGCTATGAATGATTTGGAAGAACAAACAAAACCTGAAGAAAGCAGCAACTTTGTAAGGTGTACTACTCTATCAATGAGTTTACCAAAGCAACTGAGACTTATTTATGAACAGCAATCGCCTGTAAAGAATACTGCCACAGAGAGAAACAATGAAACAGATGCACCATGTGTAAGTTCACCAAGAGTTGCCCCTAAGAAGCCACAACGATACAGCTTACCGGCAGCTGGCCTGCTCAAAAAAGCTGCCTCGGAGGAGAAACTCCTGAGCGCCAGCAATGAGGGTGCTTTAAATGGCACTACAGGACATGAGTTACTGATGTCTGAAAAACCTGTATGGAAGTTGCAGCACCCAATTTTACCTTTCTCAGGTAGTCCAGAGACTTTAAAGACCTCAAGTAATGAAGCACCAAATCCTCCTATTAAGCCTCGAGCAAAATCTTTATCTTCTGTTGATATGGATAGAATAGATAAACCCTTACCTGAAAGTCCTAAGAAAAGTTCCTTAAAGAAGTTGCTGAACCTGAAGTTATCTGTATGCATCATAAAAAGTGACTTTCAGAAATTTCTTTCTCGAGGCAATCTTCTAGCAGACAATGTGACATCTGATATATTTTCCTGTACTGGGCAATCTACATCCCCCACTTTAGGAAAAAAGATGAAACCTGCAAAAGCACAGTCTGCTGATTCTTTTAGTCCTTTATCAAGGAAAAGACAAAAACACAAGAATGATTTAAACAACCCAGCTTCTGTGTCTTTAGATGAAAATCTGCTTTTAACACATAGTGCCCAGGTGACATCTTCATTGGATAAATGTGACTCGGATATTCCTGAATATGAAAATGTTTGTCACTATGAAGAAATCCCGGAATATGAAAACCTGCCGTTCACACTAGTTACCGATGTAAATGAATGCAATGCAACTATTTATGAAGTGGAGGACCCAAATGAACCTAGTTGTGCAGCACCTAGTCATGTCACCCAGAGGTAGGAATCTGCTTATCTGTTACTATGTTTTATTTCCTTTTAGGTGCTGAAAAACAATGCTTTAATAGTCATGGGTAACCTTAGGCTAAATAGTCCAAAGTAAGATGTAGGATACAAGTACATTCATTCAAATAGGGTCACATACATTTTGCCTATTAAATCAATAATATTGGAGTAAAGTAGATGTGGATCCATATATTTGTGGCAGTTAAGATCTAATTGCCCAGAAAATAATCTTATGACGTGCTATTTAGGTTTGCAAGTGCTCATTGGGCAGTGTTAAACCTTGATGGCATTCAGGATCTCCTCAGTAAACTCTGACTTGTGCCCCTCTCTTCATCTGGATTGACAGCTAGATTGTTGTCCTCCTTTACGCTGTGCTGAAATCCTAAGTGTGCGCTATGGGATCTTGGGATGGCACATGTGATACCCTACCTGTAGTGGGCAATGGCATCATACAGAGTACTTGCTTCTTCCCTTGATATAATATCACCCATTCATTTAACTTGCATTTTGTAGAGATAACACTATAGTGTATAAATGAGCAAATAATACTATAGTGTATCAATTGCTGCAAATTATAAAGAGAATGCAGTGGGCTTATCTACAGCATTCTGGAATGCTGTGGGGGGGCGGAGCCTCATGTGGTAATGTGTGGGGACGGAGCTTTGTGTGGTAATGTGGGGGGACGGAGCCTCGTGTGGTAATGTGGGGGGACGGAGCTTCGTGTGGTAATGTGGGGGGACGGAGCCTCGTGTGGTAATGTGGGGGGACGGAGCCTCGTGTGGTAATGTGGGGGAACGGGATTATCTGTGGTGATGTGGTGGGGGCAGGATTGTGTGTGGTAATGGGGTGGGGGGTGGGATTGTGGGGTGGGGGGCGGGATTGTGTGTGATGGGGTGGGGGGCGGGATTGTGTGTGATGATGTGGTGGGGGGCGGGGTTTTGTGTGGTGATGTGGTGGGGGGCGGGGTTTTGTGTGGTGATGTGGTGGGGGCGGGATTATGTGTGGTGATGTGGGGTTATGTGTGGTGGTGGGGGGCAGGATTGTGTGTGGTAATGTGGGGGCGGGATTGTGTGGTGATGTGGTGGGGGCGGAGCTACTGTGCAGGGGGCAGGATTAGCGAGTAATCACGATGCCTCTTATGTATATAGATAACCATAAATACATGTACGACATTACAAAGCAATATATAATTAACCGGGACGTGTTTGGGGCACTAGACCACTTTTATGACCCCCTTACAATGGCATTGTGCTAGAAGAGCAGAAATGGAGGCAGATCTTGCAGTCCCTGTCCAGCAGTCAGATTAGTCACGTGGGTCATCAACTGATTCCCGTGAATCAATTTGCGCCAACTCTATAACCAGGGCTTGCTGCTTTCAGTTCTATCCTATTATCCTGTGGCTTACATCCTGGCCATAAAATGCTTGTGTTCAACTAACTTTCTGGTCTCCACCTGTCTGGCCTGCTCCTCTCTCCTGTTCTTGACGTTGGATGCATGCATTTTGTGTACACTGGTGTTTCTCACACTGCCAGTTCTGCTCCGTGTGCCATTCAGGAAACTGTCAGCTGACATTATTCCAAAGATAACTGTTTTCCACAGGGTATGGTGGTTTTTCTTTCTTCCTTCCCTGCTCGTTGTTCTTTGACAGTTAATCCAACTAACAATACTTTTATTTAATATGGTGTTAAAAAGTATTTTATCATTGCAGTGAGACAAATATTGCCTATAATAAGTTACAGTAACTCTTCCCTTTCACCAAAGGGAGTAGTTGATACTCTTGGAAGATTTCCTATAAATGTTTGGTGAGGTCTGCCAATATCTGATGCCTATGCACTCCCACCACATTAACTGTCAGCAGAGGAGCCAAAACTAATTGCTTATGCACCCCATCCCCTGAGTAAATTATTAGCAGAGCCCACCAAGCTAATTTGAGTTTAGCATGCTAAATCTGCAATTTAAAAATGGAAGTACTTCAAAAAAAGCTGAGATGCAATTTTGCAGAGATGTGCTCATTTATAGGTGGCAATATACAGTAGGAAGTGGATGTAAATGTACATGTCTCTGGAATTATCCCATGGGAGGTCTGTATGGAGAAGCTACAAGGAAGTAAACCCCTGCTACCATCCCTGAGATCATTAGGTGGGCAAGAATTTTAACACCATGTAAATAAAGATGCTAAAGTTTTCTGCCCTGGACTGACACATCAGATTGGAGGGGTCTGACACCCTGCATCCCCCACTGATCCTCTGCAGTCAGCTCCTTCAGTATGTAAACTGTACAGAGCCAGACCAGCGCTGCTTCTATTGAAGAGACTGAACTGCAGTACCTGGGAATGGCCACTACACAGTGAAGAGAGTCACCCTATTTACATCTGGTTGACTTGTACCCGATGGGGCAATTGATAGGGCTGCCGGCTGTTAATGGGACTTTGTCCGCACAGAATGACTGTTCACACCAAGTACAGACGCTGGGTACATCATGGCAGGGCCAATCATTTATATACACCTTCCCACCTGCTTATTTTCCATCTATGTCCTGGCTCTAAGAGGCCAGAGCTGTCAATCAAATAAGAGGTGGGTGGATATTGCATGAAAACAAGCAGGTGGGAAAGTACATAAATGACAGTCCCCGCCGTGGAGCACTAAGTGGTGGTACTTGGTTTGAACAGTCATTCTAAGCTGACAGGGTTCCTTTTAAAGCCCCACCAGTCTGATATTCATGACCTACTCTATGTATCGGTCTTTAATGTATCAGTCATGGACAACTCATTTAAAGCACAAAAGTCTTAGAAATAAAAAAAAAACACAAGTACCCCTAAAACACTCAGTTTGTCTGTTTATTATTCATTCTAAATTTCCTTTCTGTTGTTCATGGCTTTTTCTAGTGTCACAACTATGATTCTACTATGAACGTAATCGTGGGTTGGCATTCATGCAGGACCATCTGTTACATTATTAGGTTTAGATGCAAATAATGTTTCTATACCTCATGCATTGAGCCGCTATCTCTTGTAGGTTCTTCTTTATGGCTGTTATATATTGGTGCATGAGTGCCTTTGCTATACGTTTGTCCTTGGGGAGAGCTTAAATATGGTAATGCGTTACTGACCCAAGTTCATGATCCGTGAGTTGGTCTAGTGAAAGGAAACATCTGCTACATTTTCAGCTGTGCTATGCATTTTGCCCATGATGGTGTCCTGCTGATGGTGGACTAATTTATTTTTGGGACTGGTAATAGTTCCTTATTAGATGTACGTACAAAGAGTTTCCGCATTTTGACTGTTATATGCAGCAAACCTAATTAGGAAAATGTATTAGTGCTCAAAATTGTTGGGTTACAGAAGGCCTTTGTATCTTTGGGTGGAAGGAAATGTTCTCATTTTACACTCTGATATAGAACCTTGTATTTGAACATGCCGGACAAATTCAGATCATGAGAACTGTTCAGAATGACCGACTGGAAAGGAGCTTCCATTTAGAACAAGTTTATTATGTCCGTTTCAACTGATAGGACGCATACACATTATAGTAAAAGCATGTTCACATGATTTTTGTTGCGGAGGGAAAAAGGACATGTCCCACGGGAAATGTCTCCTAATGAGTGAAAACAGTACTACAAGGCATGTGCACACTAGAAAACAAAACCGTGCAGCCTAAGTGCATGGGATTTAAAAAATTCTGTTTACTCATTGTGGAAAATATCTGAGCAGATGCTCGGGCTTGTTGCACATCTTCAAATGGCCACAATTCCCTTTTATCTCCATTTCTTACAATCGATTGTGAATTCCTCGTGCATGTTCTGGATTTTGATGCAGATTTCTGGTGGATTTCAACATGGAAAATCATCCATTTGTGAATGTCATCACTTTATTTTAATTAGATGTAAAATAGGTATAATAAGATGCCTTACAAACTGTACATGTATGGTGGTCCAATAGTAAAAAACATACATTCTCTATAAGAGTCCAGATAATACTTCCATAACAATATATAAGTTTCCATCCATAAATAAATATAGGACAATCCTGGTACTCTAACAATAGATGTATACGCATTTCAAATAGCCCAGCATGTAGTTTAGTAATGGAGGTATTACCTGTAAATATAAGTTTAGCTGTATCCAGAGAACGAGACCTCTCAGGACATGGATCTCCCTGAGAATCTGCCTTCAGAGATTATCTAATATATAAAGCTGAATGTGTGTATGTGTGTATGTATGTATGTATGTGTGTATGTCCGGGATTGGCATCTGAACCGTCGCAGCTACAGCCACAAAATTTTGCACAGTCACACGTCTGGACCCCGAGAGCGTCAAAGCTATGTTGTGAGGTGAAATTTTAACCCTGCGCTTTCCAATTCACCAAACAATTTTGCCCCTATCTACATAATGGGGAAAAAATGAAAGGAAAAGTGTTGGAGGCAAATTAACAGCTGCCAGATGTGAACAAGGGGGACTTAAAGAATGACAGCGATGGCGCCAAAGAGTATATACTGTACAGTTGCTAAGGTGGGGCCCCAACATGGGATAATCACCACACCACCACAGGGATATAAACACACACACAAAATGCGCCACACACTACCACGTGCTCGAACACATATACCACCCTCAGCGCACATTTCACCACACATACACCAACCTCGCCACATAAAAGTCGAAACACAAAAGTCGCCGCTCAAAACTCGCCACGCGCAAAACTCTCCACATGCAAAACTCGCCACACGCAAAACTTGCACACGCAGCAAAATTGCCACATGCACAAAAGTTGCAACACATGCAAAAGTTGCCTCACACAAAACTTGCACATACTCAAAAGGCACCACACATAAAACACGCCACGCGCAAAACTCGCCATGCGCAAAACTTGCTGCACACAACTTGCTACACTAACCTGTCACATGCAACTCGACACACAAAAAGTTGCTACACGCATGTCGCCACACAAAACTCATCTCACAAAAGTCGCTACATGCATGTCGCCACACGCAACTCAACACACACAACTTGACACACGAAACTCGCCCTAAAACACACACAAGTCTGGTATTATCCTTCAAAAATAAAAATCTGATTAATAAGCAGACAAACTACAAGAGCAACAAATGTACCATATAGGAATCCGGCAGCTGTCAGTCACATGACCAGTCTATTATGTGTATGTGTGAGCTAATATATACTGCTAGGGGGTGGGCTTACTGTTGGCTGGGGATTTATCAGGCTGCCAATTTAGCTTACAAATACTGAGGTAAAAATACTGACCAAATAACGTGTGAACGAGGGCTAATACAGGAGGAGATGACATACAGATATATACTATATACAGGAGGAGATGACACACAGGTATGTACTATTTACAGGGGAGATGACACACAGGTATATACTATATTCAGGAGGAGATGACACACAGATATATACTATATACAGGAGAGATGACACACAGGTATATACTATATAGAGGAGGAGATGACATACAGGTATATACTATATACAGGAGGAGATGACACACCGGTATATACTATATATAGGAGCAGATTACCTACAGGTATATAGTATATACAGGAGGAGATGACATACAGGTATATGCTATGTATAGGAGGAGATGACATACAGGTATATACTATATACAGGAGGATATGACACACAGATATATACTATATATAGGTGAGATGACACACAGGTATATACTATATACAGGAGATTACATACAGGTATATACTATATATAGGAGGAGATGACATACAGGTATATACTATATACAGGGGAGATGACACACAGCAGGTATATACTATATACAGGGGAGATGACATACAGGTATATACTATATACAGTAGATGACATACAGGTGTATACTATATATAAGGGAGATGACAAACATGTATATACTGAGGTGAAAATGAGAGGTGTGAGGTGAAAATGAAAAGGTGTGAGTGCAAAATGAGAGGAGTGAGGGAAAATAGTGGAGTGATCGGAAAATGACAGATGTGAGGTCGAAATGACAAGTGTTAGGGGGGAATGAGAGGAGTGAGGGGAAAAATGAGAGGTGTGAGGGAGAAAATGAGAGATGTGAGGGGGAAAATGAGAGGCGTGATGGGAAAATAAGAGAAGTGAGGTGCTATAACTAACCACAGATATTTACTATGCCCAGGCAACGCCGGGCTCTTCAGCTAGTTTTAAATAAAACGGGGACTTTACCAGTGTAAGATATGTAATAACTGAGAATCTTCTCCCCTAATCTACATGTCTCACACTGGTAAAGCCCCCTGCCATTAAAAATGGGCTCTGGAGGCCGATTCTTTGGGAGAGCGATGTCCTGTCCCCCCCTCCTTCCCCTTAGAAAAATAAAATTGTGGATTTCTGTGGAATAAGACATCGGATCGCAGATATCATGGTAGCATTTTATTCAGCTTCCTATGACCTACATGCCAAGATAGACAGCTTGGGAGGGTTAGTCCCACTGACAGGTTCCCTTTAAAAAAATATTTGTTTGCAACTGGGTTTCATTAAAAAATATGCACCTCT
Source organism: Ranitomeya variabilis (assembly GCF_051348905.1). NCBI lineage: Eukaryota > Metazoa > Chordata > Amphibia > Anura > Dendrobatidae > Ranitomeya > Ranitomeya variabilis. The sequence goes on along the minus strand of NC_135236.1, from coordinate 410,419,661 downwards.
CTGCTGCTGTGTCTATGGCTTGCTGCAGAATATAGTTAACGTGAACCTGTCAGCCGGATTTTGCTCAGTAAACTACAGACACTCTCAGGTTGGCGCTGTTATACTGATTAATACCATAATGCCATAATTTGGCATTTTGATGGTTCCAATTTTTTTTCCCCCCACAATACTATATGACGAAATCATAAATGTATATCATCAATTTTATCATGCTACAGCGCATGCACCACTGCGATTTTGATGAATGTTTTTTGTTTTTTTCATTTTTTGTAACCCCACAATATGATATACAGTATGTAAAATCGGGGTCAGGTCAGTGAGGGATCAGTGACTATTGATGAGCGATATACTCCCGAGTATTTGGGCGTGCTTGGAGGTTTAGTTTGTGTCGCCGCAGCTGCATGAGTTGCGGCTGCTAGACAGCCTGAATACACGCAGGGATTCCCTGTTTGTTAGGGAATCCCCACATGTATTCAGGCTGTCTAGCAGTTGCAAATCTAAATTTCCGAGCATGCCCAAATACTCGGAGACCACCCGAGCATGCTAGGGAAATCTCGAGTAATGAGTATACTCGCTCATCACTATCAGTGACCTGTCATAAGCCCATACAGATGAATAGCTATTTAGAGCACCACAAAGCCCCAGCCTGCAGTTTTAGAGTAAGGGTATGTGCACACGTTGCGGATTTCTTGCAGAAATTTCCTGAAGAAAACCGGAAATTTTCTGCAAGAAATCCGCATTTTTTTTTTTGCATTTTTTTTGCGTTTTTTTCGCTTTTTTTTTAGCATTCTGCAAGCGTAATTAGCTTGCAGAATGCTAAAGTTTTCCAAGCGATCTGTAGCATCGCTTGGAAAACTGACTGACAGGTTGGTCACACTTGTCAAACATACTGTTTGACAAGTGTGACCAACTTTTTACTATAGATGCAGCTTATGCAGCATCAATAATAAAAGATAGAATGTTTAAAAATAATAAAAAAAATAAAAAAAAAGGTTATACTCACCCAGACATCTCCTCACCGGCGTCCGTTCCTCTTCCTATAGCTGGTCTGTGCGCACAGGACCTTCCGTGACGTCACGGTCATGTGAGCGGTCACATGACCGCTCACGACCAATCACAGGACAGTGACGTCATCGGCAAGGTCCTCCACCGCACACCAGCTACAGGAACCGAAGCGACAGCGTGCAGTGGAGGCGGGAAGACATCGAGGGTGAGTATAGGACTGTTTTTTATTTTAATTCTTATTTTTTTACCAATTATATGGTGCCCAGTGCGTGGAGGAGAGTCTCCTCTCCTCCACCCTGGGTACCAACCGCACATAATCTGCTTACTTCCCGCATCGTGGGCACAGCCCCGTGCGGGAAGTAAGCAGATCAATGGACCCCTAGGTGTGCGGAATCCCCTGCAATTCCGCATTTTAATGAACATGTTGCTTTTTTTTCCGCGATGCGATTTTTTCGCGGAAAAAAAGGCTACATTTGCACAAAAAATGCGGAATACACTGAAAATAATGGGAGGCATATGTAAGCGTTTTTTTCGCGTTTTTATCACGTTTTTATAGCGAAAAAACGCGAAAAATACTTAACGTGTGCTCATGGCCTAAAGCTAAGGTATTTGCTGTAAAAGAGCTTATCACTGATTTGTGGCCCTCTGGTTCAGGCAATGTTAATCACCTGACAAGTTTCCTTTAATGCTTAAATTTAAAATGAATCTGTCACCAGATTTGGCCGACAAAAGATACAGCCATCACCTTTCAGGGCTGATATACAGCATTCTATAATGCTGTATATACAGGTCCTTCTCAAAAAATTAGCATATAGTGTTAAATTTCATTATTTACCATAATGTAATGATTACAATTAAACTTTCATATATTATAGATTCATTATCCATCAACTGAAATTTGTCAGGTCTTTTATTGTTTTAATACTGATGATTTTGGCATACAACTCCTGAAAACCCAAAAAACCTGTCTCAATAAATTAGCATATCAAGAAAAGGTTCTCTAAAGGCCCCGTCTCACATAGCGAGATCGCTAGCGAGATCGCTGCTGAGTCACAAGTTTTGTGACGCAACAGCGACCTCAGTAGCGATCTCGCTATGTGTGACACGTACCAGCGACCAGGCCCCTGCTGCGAGATCGCTGGTCGTGTCAGAATGGCCTGGACCTTTTTTTGGTCGTTGAGGTCCCGCTGACATCGCTGAATCGGTGTGTGTGACACCGATCCAGCGATGTCTTCACTGGTAACCAGGGTAAACATCGGGTTACTAAGCGCAGGGCTGCGCTTAGTAACCCGATGTTTACCCTGGTTACCAGCGTAAATGTAAAAAAAAACAAACAGTACATACTCACCATCTGTTGCCCGTCAGGTCCCTTGGCGTCTGCTTCCTGCTCTGACTGAGCCGCCGTAAAGTGAGAGCACAGCAGTGACGTCACCGCTGCGCTCTGCTCTCACTGTACGGCGGCTCAGTCAGAGCAGGAAGCAGACGCCAAGGGACCTGACGGGCAACAGATGGTGAGTATGTACTGTTTGTTTTTTTTTACATTTACGCTGGTAACCAGGGTAAACATCGGGTTACTAAGCGCGGCCCTGCGCTTAGTAACCCGATGTTTACCCTGGTTACCCGGGTGCTGCAGGGGGACTTCGGCATCGTTGAAGACAGTTTCAACGATGCCGAAGTCGTTCCCCTGATCGTTGGTCGCTGGAGAGAGCTGTCTGTGTGACAGCTCCCCAGCGACCACACAGCGACGCTGCAGCGATCAGCATCGTTGTCTGTATCGCTGCAGCGTCGCTGTGTGAGACGGGGCCTTAAATGACCTATTACCCTAATCTTCTGAATCAACTAATTAACTCTAAACACATGCAAAAGATACCTGAGGCTTTTAAAAACTCCCTGCCTGGTTCATTACTCAAAACCCCCATCATGGGTAAGACTAGCGACCTGACAGATGTCAAGAAGGCCATCATTGACACCCTCAAGCAAGAGGGTAAGACCCAGAAAGAAATTTCTCAACAAATAGGCTGTTCCCAGAGTGCTGTATCAAGGCACCTCAATGGTAAGTCTGTTGGAAGGAAACAATGTGGCAGAAAACGCTGTACAACGAGAAGAGGTGACCGGACCCTGAGGAAGATTGTGGACTGAGTCTGGTGTGGAAACATCCAGAGCCACCGTGCACAGGCGTGTGCAGGAAATGGGCTACAGGTGCCGATTCCCCAGGTAAAGCCACTTTTGAACCATAAACAGCGGCAGAAGCGCCTGACCTGGGCTACAGAGAAGCAGCACTGGACTGTTGCTAAGTGGTCCCAAGTACTTTTTTCTGATGAAAGCAAATTTTGCATGTCATTCGGAAATCAAGGTGCCAGAGTCTGGAGGAAGACTGGGGAGAAGGAAATGCCAAAATGCCTGAAGTCCAGTGTCAAGTACCCACAGTCAGTGATGGTGTGGGGTGCCATGTCAGCTGCTGGTGTTGGTCCACTGTGTTTCATCAAGGGCAGGGTCAATGCAGCTAGCTATCAGGAGATTTTGGAGCACTTCATGCTTCCATCGGCTGAAATGCTTTATGGAGATGAAGATTTCATTTTCCAGCACGACCTGGCACCTGCTCACAGTGCCAAAACCACTGGTAAATGGTTTACTGACCATGGTATTACTGTGCTCAATTGGCCTACCAACTCTCCTGACCTGAACCCCATAGAGAATCTGTGGGATATTGTGAAGAGAAAGTTGAGAGACGCAAGACCCAACACTCTGGATGAGCTTAAGGCCGCTATTGAAGCATCCTGGGCCTCCATAACATCTCAGCAGTGTCACAGGCTGATTGCCTCCATGCCACGCCGCATTGAAGCAGTCATTTCTGCCAAAGGATTCCCGACCAAGTATTGAGTGCATAACTGAACATTATTATTTGATGGTTTTTTTGTTTGTTATTAAAAAACACTTTTATTTGATTGGACGGGTGAAATATGCTAATATATTGAGACAGGTTTTTTGGGTTTTCAGGAGTTGTATGCCAAAATCATCAGTATTAAAACAATAAAAGACCTGACAAATTTCAGTTGGTGGATAATGAATCTATAATATATGAAATTTTAATTGTAATCATTACATTATGGTAAATAATGAAATTTAACACTATATGCTAATTTTTTGAGAAGGACCTGTAAGCCCCCAACCTGACCTGCAAGAGAAGAAAAATAACTTTTATTATACTCGCCTGCGGGGCGGTCCGGTCCGGTGGGCGTCACTAGTCTTGCGCCGGCGCCTCCTGTCTTCATCATAATAATAATAATAATTTTTTATTTATATAGCGCCAACATATTCGGCAGCGCTTTACAAATTATAGAGGGGACTTGTACAAACAATAGACATTACAGCATAACAGAAATCACAGTTCAAAACAGATACCAGTAGGAATGAGGGCCCTGCTCGCAGGCTTACAAACTATGAGGAAAAGGGGAGACACGAGAGGTGGATGTTAACAATTGCTTTAGTTATTCGGACCAGCCATAGTGTAAGGCTCGGGTGTTCAAGTAAAGCTGCATGAACCAGTTAACTGCCTAAGTATGTAGCAGTACAGACACAGAGGCTATTAACTGCATAAAGTGTAAGAGAACATGATGAGAGGAACCTGATTATTTTTTTTTATTTTTATTTTTTTGAATGGGCCACACAGGGATGGTTAGGTTAATGCATTGAGGCGATAGGCCAGTCTGAACAAATGAGTTTTTAGGGCACGCTTAAAACTGTGGGGATTGGGGATTAATCGTATTAACCTAGGTAGTGCATTCCAAAAAAATCGGCGCAGCACGTGTAAAGTCTTGGAGACGGGAGTGGGAGGTTCTGATTATTGAGGATGCTAACCTGAGGTCATTAGCGGAGCGGAGGGCACGGGTAGGGTGGTAGACTGAGACCAGAGAGGAGGTGTAGGGTGGTGCTGAGCCATGGAGTGCTTTGTGGATGAGGGTAGTAGTTTTGTACTGGATTCTGGAGTGGATGGGTAGCCAGTGTAATGACTGGCACAAGGTAGAGGCATCGGTGTAATGGTTGGTGAGGAATATGATTCTAGCAGCAGCATTCAGGACAGATTGGAGCGGGGAGAGTTTGGTAAGAGGGAGGCCGATTAGTAGAGAGTTACAATAGCCCAGACGAGAATGAATAAGTGAGAGTTTTTGCAGAGTCGAAAGTAAGAAAAGGGCGAATTCTAGAAATGTTTTTGAGATGCAGATAAGAAGAGCGAGCCAGTGATCGGATGTGGGGGGTGAATGAAAGCTCGGAATCAAGGATGACTCCAAGGCAGCGGGCATGTTGCTTTGGAGTAATGGTGGAACCACACACGGAGATGGCAAGGTCAGGCAAAGGTAGGTTAGTAGAGGGAGAGAACACGAGGAGTTCAGTTTTTGACAGGTTCAGTTTCAGATAGAGGGAGGACATGATGTTAGAGACAGCGGTAAGACAATCACTGGTGTTTTCTAAAAAGGTCGGCGTGATAATAGGAGAAGAGGTGTATAATTGGGTGTCATCAGCATAGAGATGGTACTGGAAACCAAATCTACTGATTGTTTGTCCAATAGGGGCAGTATACAAAGAGAAGAGGAGGGGGCCTAGGACTGATCCTTGGGGAACCCCAACAGTAAGGGGAAGGTGAGAGGAGGAGGAACCAGCAAAACATACAGTGAAGGATCGGTCAGAGAGATAGGAGGAGAACCAAGAGAGAACGGTATCCTTGAGGCCGATGGAGCGGAGCATAGTGAGGAGGAGCTGTTGATCCACAGTGTCGAATGCTGCGGAGAGATCCAAGAGAATTAGCATGGAGTAGTGACCATTAGATTTAGCTGTTAGTAGGTCATTAGAGACTTTAGTGAGGGCAGTTTCAGTAGAGTGTAAAGAGCGTTATCTGAGAGATAGCGGGTAAGACGGGAGTGGACCAGGCGTTCGAGGAGTTTAGAGATGAAGGGAAGATTAGAGACAGGTCTATAATTAGCGGCACAATTTTGGTCGAGTGAGGGTTTTTTAAGTAACGGATGTATGATGGCATGCTTAAATGAGGAGGGAAAAATACCGGAAGTGAGGGAAAGGTTGAATATTTTTTTACGTCTTCTTACGATCTCCATCCTCCTGCTTGCTTCCAGCGACACCCATCAGACCGGACCGCCCTACAGGTGAGTATATTGAGTTATTTTTCTTTTCTTGGAGGTCAGTTTGGGGACAGATATACAGCACTACAGAATGCTGTATATCAGCCCTGAAAGGTGATGGCCGTATCTCTTAACGGCTAAACCTGGTGATAGGTTCCCTTTAAAGAGTCGTGTTCTTATCCCTTAGAAGGGATGTTCTCACCATGGATGTTCCTACACTCTCAAAATTTTCTGTTTGATTTATTTAGCATGCTTCAACCTAATCTAATGTACTATACTGTCATTTAACCAGAAGCTATTGGCTTAATATCCTGGAGAGTATCCTCTTGCTAAGAATTGACTAAACACATTTAATAGATTGTCTCCAACTACTGCTGACTTTTATCCTGACATACATTGCCTTTAGTGAATCATTATTCAAAGACCAAATCACTTTTGTATATTTTAAAGATGAAAAAGTTTACAGCATAGTTTTACCATTAACCAAATATTAACTTTAGTTTAAGTGGAAATACGCTTTTTGTGTACTTGTTTTAACCCCTTCCCGACCCATGACGCCTATGCGGCGTCATGGAATGATCGCATCCCTGCAGATCGGGTGAAAGGGTTAATTCCTATTTTACCCGATCTGCAGGAAGAGGGGGAGTTGTACTTCAGCCTAGGGGGGGTGGCTTTGCCCCCACGTGGCTACGATCGCTCTGATTGGCTGTTGAAAGTGCAACAGCCAATCAGAGCAATTTGCAATATTTCACCTATGAAAATGGTGAAATATTGCAATCCAGCCATGGCCGATGCTGCAATAGCATCTGCCATGGCTGGAAATCATGTTCTGGCCCCCCCCACCGCCCCCGATCTCCTCCCCTGTCCTCCGTTCTGTCCGGTACCCCCCTCCGTCCCCCTGTTCGCTCCCCCGTGCTCCTGTCCGCTCCCCCGTGCTCCTGTCCCCTCCCCCCGTCCTCCGATCCCCCCCCCTGTGCTCCGATCCACCCCCCCACCACCCCCTCATACTTACCGAGCCTCCCGAAGTCGGTCCGTCTTCTCCCTGGGCGCCGCCATCTTCCAAGATGGCGGGCGCATGCTCAGTGCGCCCGCCGAATCTGCAAGCTGGCAGATTCATTACAAAGTACATTTTGATCGCTGTGGTAGGTTCTACCACAGCGATCAAAATAAAAAAATAATAAATAAACCCCCCCCTTTATCACCCCCATAGGTAGGGACAATAATAAAATAAAGAAAATATTTTTTTTTCTTTTTCCACTAGGGTTAGGGTTAGAACTAGGGTTAGAACTAGGGGTAGGGTTAGGGGTAGGGTTAGGGTTACGGGTAGGGTTAGGGGTAGGGTTATGGCATATGCACACAGAGCGGATCGGCCGCGGATCCGCAGCGGATTGGCCGCGGATCTGCAGCGGATTGGCAGCGGATTGGCCGCGGATCTGCAGCGGATCGGCAGCAGATTGGCAGCGGATCTGCAGCGGATTGGCAGCGGATCGGCAGCGGATCGGCAGCGGATCGGCCGCGGATCGGCCGCGGATCGGCAGCGGATTGGCCGCGGATCTGCAGCGGATTGGCAGCGGATTGGCCGCGGATCCGCAGCGGATTGGCCGCGGATCCGCAGCGGATTGGCCGCTGCGAATTCGAAGCAGTTTTCTATCAGGTTTACAGTACCATGTACACCTAAGGAAAACCAAATCCGCTGTGCCCATGGTGCGGAAAATTCTGTGCAGAAACGCTGCATTGTATTTTCCGCAGCATGTCAATTCTTTGTGCGGATTCCGCAGCGTTTTACACCTGTTCCTCAATAGGAATCCGCAGGTGAAATCCGCACAAAAAAACACTGGAAATCTGCTGTAAATCCGCAGGCAAAACGCAGTGCCTTTTACCTGCAGATTTTTCAAAAATCGTGCGGAAAAATCTCACACGAATCCGCAACGTGGGCACATAGCCTTAGGGTTAGGGTTGGAATTAGAGTTAGGGTTGGAATTAGGGCTAGGGTTTGAAATAGGGTTAAGATTAGGCTTGTGGTTAGGGTTACGGATAGGGTTAGGGGTGTGTTGGGGTTACAGTTGTGGTTAGGGTTGGGATTAGGGTTACGGTTGGTATTAGGGTTAGGATTAGGGTTGGAATTAGGGTTACGGTTGTGTTGCGGTTAGGGTTGTGGTTAGGGGTGTGTTGGGGTTAGGGTTGTGATTAGGGTTATGGCTACAGTTGGGATTAGGATTAGGGGTGTGTTGGGGTTAGTGTTGAAGTTAGAATTGAGGGGTTTCCACTGTTTAGGCACATCAGGGGTCTCCAAACGCAACATGGCGCCACCATTGATTCCAGCCAATCTTGCGTTCAAAAAGTCAAATGGTGCTCCCGCCCTTCCAAGCCCCGACGTGCGCCCAAACAGTGGTTTACCCCCACATTTGGGGTACCAGCGTACACAGGACAAACTGGGCAACAACTGTTGGGGTCCAATTTCTCCTGTTACCCTTGCAAAAATAAAAAATTACTTGCTAAAACATAATTTTTGAGGAAAGAACAATTATTTTTTATTTTCACGGCTCTGCGTTATAAACTTCTGTGAAGCACTTGGGGGTTGAAAGTGCTCACCACACATCTAGATAAGTTCCTTCGGGGGTCTAGTTTCCAAAATGGGGTCACTTGTGGGGTGTTTCTACTGTTTAGGCACATCAGGGGCTCTGCAAATGCAATGTGACGCCCGCAGACCATTCCATCAAAGTCTGCATTTCAAATGTCACTACTTCCCTTCCGAGCCCTGACGTGTGCCCAAACAGTGGTTTACCCCCACATATGGGGTATCAGCGTACTCACAACAAACTGGGCAACAAATATTGGGGTCCAAATTCTCCTGTTACCTTTGTGAAAATAAAAAATTGCTTGCTAAAACATCTTTTTTGAGGAAAGAAAAATGATTTTTTATTTTCACGGCTCTGCGTTGTAAACTTCTGTGAAGCACTTGGGGGTTGAACGTGCTCACCACACATCTAGATAAGTTCCTTGGGGGGTCTAGTTTCCAAAATGGGGTCACTTGTGGGGTGTTTCTACTGTTTAGGCATATCAGGGGCTCTGCAAACGTAACATGATGCCCGCAGACCATTCCATCAAAGTCTGCATTCCAAAACATCACTACTTCCCTTCCGAGCCCCGGCATGTACCCAAACAGTGGTTTACCCCCACATATGGGGTATCAGCGTACTCAGGAGAAACTGGACAACAACTTTTGCGGTCCAATTTCTCCTGTTACTCTTGCAAAAATAAAAAAATTCTGGGCTAAAAAAATATTTTTGAGGAAAGGAAACACATTTTTTATTTTCACGGCTCTGCGTTATAAACTTCTGTGAAGCACTTGGGGGTTCAAAGTGCTCACTACACATCTAGATAAGTTCCCTTGGGGGTCTAGTTTCCAAAATGGAGTCAATTGTGGGGAGTTCCTACTGTTTAGGCACATCAGGGGCTCTGCAAACGCAACCTGACGCCCGCAGAGCATTCCATCAAAGTCTGCATTTCAAAACGTCACTACTTCCCTTCCGAACCCCGACGTGTGCCAAAACAGTGGTTTACCCCCACATATGGGGTATCATCGTACTCAGGAGAAACTGGAAAACAACTTTTGGGGTCCAATTTCTCCTATTACCCTTGGGAAAATAAAAAATTCCGGGCTAAAAATCATTTTTGAGGAAAGAAAAATTATTTTTTTATTTTCACGGCTCTGCGTTATAAACTTCTGTGAAGCACCTGGGGGTTATAAGTGCTCACTATGCATCTAGATAAGTTCCTTGGGGGGTCTAGTTTCCAAAATGGGGTCACTTGTAGGGGAGCTCCAATGTTTAGGCACACAGGGGCTCTCCAAACGCGACATGGTGTCCGCTAACGATTGGAGCTAATTTTCCATTCAAAAAGTCAAATGGCACGCCTCCCCTTCCGAGCCTTGCCGTGCACCCAAACAGTGGTTTACCCCCACATATGAGGTATCGGCATACTCAGGAGAAATTGGCCAACAAATTTTAGGATCTATTTTATCCTGTTGCCCATGTGAAAATGAAAGAATTGAGGCTAAAAGAAATTTTGTGTGAAAAAAAAGTACTTTTTCATTTTTGCGGATCAATTTGTGAAGCACCTGGGGGTTTAAAGTGCTCACTATGCCTCTAGATGAGTTCCTTGGGGGGTCTAGTTTCCAAAATGGGGTCACTTGTGGAGGCGCTCCAATGTTTAGGCACACAGGGGCTTTCCAAACGCGACATGGTGTCCGCTAACGATGGAGATAATTTTTCATTCAAAAAGTCAAATGGCGCTCCTTCCCTTCCGAGCCTTACCATGTGCCCAAACAGTGGTTTACCCCCACATGTGAGGTATTGGTGTACTCAAGAGAAATTGCCCAACAAAATTTAGGATCCATTTTATCCTGTTGCCCATGTGAAAATGAAAAAATTGAGGCTAAAATAATTTTTTTGTGAAAAAAAAGTACTTTTTCATTTTTACGGATCAATTTGTGAAGCACCTGGGGGTTTAAAGTGCTCACTATGCTTCTAGATAAGTTCCTTGGGGGGTCTAGTTTCCAAAATGGGGTCACTTGTGGGGGAGCTCCAATGTTTAGGCACACGGGGGCTCTCCAAACGCGACATGGTGTCCGCTAAAGATTGGAGCCAATTTTTCATTGAAAAAGTCAAATGGCGCTCCTTCCCTTCCGAGCCCTGCCGTGCGCCCAAACAGTGGTTTACCTCCACATATGAGGTATCAGCGTACTCAGGACAAATTGGACAACAACGTCCGTGGTCCAGTTTCTCCTTTTACCCTTGGGAAAATAAAAAAAAATTCGCTAAAATATCATTTTTGTGACTAAAAAGTTAAATGTTCATTTTTTACTTCCATGTTGCTTCTGCTGCTGTGAAACACCTGAAGGGTTAATAAACTTCTTGAATGTGGTTTTGAGCACCTTGAGGGGTGCAGTTTTTAGAATGGTGTCACTTTTGGGTATTTTCAGCCATATAGAACCCTCAAACTGACTTCAAATGTGAGGTGGTCCCTAAAATGGTTTTGTAAATTTTGTTGTAAAAATGAGAAATCACTGGTCAAATTTTAACCCTTATAACTTCCTAGCAAAAAAAAAATTTGTTTCCAAAATTGTGCTGATGTAAAGTAGACATGTGGGAAATGTTATTAACTATTTTGTGTCACATAACTCTCTGGTTTAACAGAATAAAAATTCAAAATGTGAAAATTGCGAAATTTTCAAAATTTTTGCCAAATTTCCGTTTTTTTTTTCACAAACAAACTCAGAAATTATCGACCTAAATTTACCACTAACATGAAGCCCAATATGTCACGAAAAAACAATCTCAGAATCGCTAGGATCCGTTGAAGCGTTCCTGAGTTATTACCTCATAAAGGGACACTGGTCAGAATTGCAAAAAACGGCAAGGTCATGAAGGGGTTAAAGTCATAAAAGAATAGTGATGTGTAATGTTGTTATAAGATTTGATCTGTGATGGTCTAGGTCATTGCTCCCCAGTCTTCATTACCTCCAGAGCCATATTCAGATCTGAGAGAGGGTCTTCAGCAATATCCAGAGTTTCCATTAATAGTGACATCCAGCTCCCTTTCCCCACAGCAGTGATGCCTAGAACCCCCAGGACCAGTACCATAACGGCCAAAACTCTCACGCCCTCTTAGAAATCACACCAATGCAGTATACCTAGTTCAAAGAATATCCACTTTACCCCTCATACTGTATTCTTGCATCAAGCGCTCCCGCCACACTATCACATCCAGCTTCAAGTACCCCCTCTATCTGGCAGTATCATCCAATGTCCAATTTAGAATTTACCGAACATGCAAGACCAGTATGGCTTTGCTCATCCAGATCTGCTCTTCTGTGCTGGTCAACTCTCAAAAATCACTGTAGACCTGCTCTTCATAGCTGTTTGCTAGATCTGGTGCTAGTGCACCAAGTTGGCAAACCGCCACGAGGCGTACACATTAGCCCACAAGCCACATGTAGCTCCCGATCCACAGGTTGAAGATCTCCACCAGTTGCTGGTATGAAGTAGCATAATCTTTCAGATGAGAACTGTTTATTTAACGATCGTTGTAGTTTTCCACCTCTTGTTACTGTTGGCTTCTCTGTGACTAGAGGTAAGGGCTTTGTGACCAACCGTATAAAACAATCCAAAATATTAGAATTCAGAAGCTCATTTCTAGATGTGTTATTTTCCCTGTTGCTGTGTTCTGTCTTTTTTTTTTTTTTTTTGCCATCCTCTTTTATTTCTGCTAGGTTATCGTCATTATTCTGTGCGGACACTATCATTACGTATATATTAATGCTTTTTGTCATTTGCAGTGAGCCATCACAAGAAGATACTGATGATGACTTGGGCCTTGTTCACTCTGATGAAGAGGAAATTATCAATAGCTCAGATGAAGAGGATTTCAGCTCAGACTCTAGCAAAACTGATCTTGATAATCTGGAAGAGAAATTGGTGTGTAGCTTGTGATTCTTTATAGTCTTTGAGTATGACTAAAAGTTTGAATAATTTTACAATTTCCTGTGACTGTTTCCCAAATCTTATATACACTGCTCAAAAAAATAAAGGGTACACTAAAATACCACATCCTAGATATTACTCAATGAAATATTTCAGTTGCAAATCTTTATTCATTACATAGTGGAAAGTGTTGAGAATAATAAAATATAAAAATGATCAATGTAAATCAAAATTGATATCCCATGGAGGTCTGGATTTGGAATGATACTCAAAATCAAAGTGGAAAATCAAATTACAGGCTGATCCAACTTCAGTAGAAATGCCTCAAGACAAGGAAATGATGTTCAGTTGTGTGTGTGTTGCCTCCACGTGCCTGTGTGACCTCCCTACAATGCCTGGGCATGCTCCTGATGAGGTGGCGGATGGTCTCCTGAGAGATCTCCTCCCAGACATGGACTAAAGCATCCGCCAACTCCTGAACAGTCTGTGTTGCAACATGATGTTGGTGGATGGTGCGAGACATGATGTCCCAGATGTTTTCAATCGGATTCAGGTCTGGGGAACGGGCGGACCAGTCCATAGCTTCAATGCCCTCATCTTGCAGGAACTGCTGACACACTCCAGCCACATGAGGTCTGGCATTGTCCTGCATTAGGAAGAACCCAGGGCCAACTCCACCAGCATATGATCTCACAAGGGGCCTGAGGAGCTCATCTCGGTACATAATGGCAGTCAGGCTACCTCTGGCAAGCACATGGAGGGCTGTGCAGCCCTCCAAAGAAATGCCACCCCACACCATTACTGACCCACTGCCAAACCGGTCATGCTGAAGGATGTTGCAGGCAGCAGATCGCTCTCCACAGCATCTTCAGACTCTGTCACGTCTGTCACAGGTGCTAAGTGTGAACCTGCTTTCATCTGTGAAGAGCACAGGGCGCCAGTGGCGAATTTGCCAATCCTGGTGTTCTGTGGCAAATGCCAAGCATCCTGCACGGTGATGGGCTGTGAGCACAACCCCCATCTGTGGACGTCAGGCACTCAGACCATCCTCATGGAGTCGGTTTCTAGCGGTTTGTGCAGACACATGCACATTTGTGGCCTGCTGGAGGTCATTTTGCAGGGCTCTGGCAGTCCTCCTTCTGTTCCTCCTTGCACAAAGGCTGAGGTAGCGGTCCTGCTGCTGGGTTGTTTCCCTCCTATGGCCCCCTCCACGTCTCCTGGTGTACTGGCTTGTGTCCTGGTAGCGCCTCTAGCCTCTGGACACTACGCTGACAGACACGGCAAAACTTCTTGCCACAGCTTGCATTCATGTGCCATCCTGGATGAGCTGCACTACCTGAGCCACTTGTGTGGGTTGTAGAGTCCGTCTCATGCTACCACGAGTGTGAAAGCACAACCAACATTCAAAAGTGACCAAAACATAAGCCAGAAAGCATTGGTACTGAGATGTGGTCTGTGGTCCCCAATTGCAGAAACACTCCTTTGAGTGTGTCTTGATAATTGCCAATAATTTCCATCTGCTGTCTATTCCATTTGCACAACAGCATGTGAAATTGATTGGCAAACAGTTATGCTTCCTAAGTGGACAAAAGTTTGATTTACTTGGAGTTATATTCTGTTGTTTAAGTGTTCCCTTTATTTTTTTGAGCAGTGTATATAAATGATTTTGCTTTGCTTATATAGCCCTATCATACTCCTTAGCAGTTTACAGGCCTTATCATCACTGTCCCCACTGGGGCTCACAATCTAAATCTAAATTACCAGTATTTCTGTGGAATTTGGGAAAAAACTGGAGAACCCGGAGGAAACCCATGCAATGTGAGGAGAGCATACAAACTCCTTACTGATGTTGTCCTTGGTTGATGCTTTGGCTTGGGTGACTTTCCTGATACCAGCACCAATTACATCAGTATGTTCTCTTTATCAAGACAGTTGTATAAATTCCAGTACAACCTACTTAGATTAAACTTATTCTGATTGAATGACCTGATTGCATCAGATTATGATGCCTACAGTAAATATGGAAAAGGCAAAAAGGTAAATTAAAACTCTTGTTTATCATGTGAAATGATCTTTTGTGCTGCATAAAAGATACCGGTATTTGTTTTTGGTGATTCATTGTTCTGGGTAATCAGGACTCCTACTGGCGAGAACAGTGGCAGCCTATGCACACCGAGCGATCTACTATAGATTGCTCAGTGCTTGTTGTTTACTGCAGTCTGCCTGTGTAAACAGGCATTCAAAC